>NC_137608.1:42881592-43284092 GCF_963280865.1 Gymnoscopelus braueri | reverse complement strand
TGCAGCAAAGCATTCATTAAATAACATTCAATAAGCTAAAATCTACATCAACACCCAAAAACAGTAAAGGATGGATAGGTATTCGACATGTGCTGTGTTGAGTGTTTCTCATGCTCTCTTGAATTAAAACTGTTGTGTTATGTTTTGACCTGCAGGGTTAAAGAAATCCCTCCGCCTCCTAAAAGTAAGTTATACTACCTGCCGAAAGGATCAAAGAAATGTCATGAAAGACCAAACCTGAGTATTCATTTCACACTAGAATGTGCTCAATGCACCTTTCCTCATGTGGCAAATATTGAACTTCAGAATGATATCACTTTATTACAATGTAATTAATCAGATGGCCAAAATTCCATTTGGGATTGAAACAGTCATGAATAGATGCCTCTAGTTCCCCTTGGGTCAGTCAGACAGTATCACAAAGACATGCCCTGTTTCTTTTCATCTCAGCTGGCTTAGTATTGTCCTTTCCAGCTTCATTATATTACCATTGTACTGTACTCTGCCATTGTGTACTACAGTATAACCTATTGCTTCATTCAACATTGTTTACTGTAGTTATTCTCAACCGTTGTAAGGGCCCCTAGTTTGATATGGATTTGGTCATGGACCCTCATCTCTGGGACCCCAATCTACAATGTAAATGTAATTTAACTCTGTAAAGATGGAACCAAATATTTGGTAATATTTGTACACTTTTAGAATTACAGACCTGTAAGGGTCCCTTTGGTTACTAACTATGAATTATTTAGCTGGGGACCCCCTGGAACCCCATCAAGGACACCTGGGGGTCCCTGAACCCCATGTTGAGAACCTGCAAGTTGAGCTAACCCTGGCTGGCGTCACCTAAAGTTTTGTAGGATTGCAGTGCTGTTTCACATGTATAATTAAAGATCATATTTCACTTGCCATTAATCATTTTGTACCAGCAGTACACCTCATGCATGGCATGGTAGTAGGCTCCTATGCATGTTTTGGGGCGGCCGTAGCTGAGTGGGATTCGGAAGGTCACCAGTTCGACCCCCAGCTCACCCAGCATACGAGTCGAAAACACATAACCCCCCTCCTCCCTGCGCTCATTATAGCCATCTGAGCAACCATCAGCTGGGTGAAGCTATAAAAGCAATTTCATCTCCCCTGGTCGAACAGAACAAAATATTCCCCCGTAGATACAAAATAGTAGGTTATTAGTGCCATAATTCCTGTTTGTCTATGAATTATAGCCAACCCACCTTCGTAGGGGTCATCGTGGGTTGATTGCCTCCTCTTCCATGTTAATAACCCTGATTTTTATCCTGTGTGTCGCAGAAGAGCCTGAAATACGAACTAGGAAAATCGTCAAGGTGGTCACTCAGACCATGATCAACGGCAAGGTGGTGGACGAGTCCAGCGAAGTGGAGCAGATTGAAGAGCGCAAGAAATGAGACCCTGTTGTCTGTGTCGATGGAGGCACAACAGCCTTCAACCAGCACAGAATTCTGGGTGATACAATGTAAATCCAGAGTGTTCATTTAAAAGATATGCAGTATGGGTAACATTTCTATGAAAACAAATAATTAAAAAGAAAATAATTCATCCACAGAGATTTTAAAGAGGTGTGATATAAAAGTATTGCTTTTCACCCCCAAAAAGGTTATTATGATTATGAATGAATCATTTTTGCCATAGTTTGCCGGACCAATTATTGGTGTCTTTACCTCTGTAAGCTGTAAACTGATGGCCGCCTTGATCCATGTGTTTGTTGGTGGGTAAGGTCATTTTTACCTTAAAAATATATTCTTAATATAAGGCATAAGGCAGCCATCAATGCTGCAGACTACATGATTGGTGCCTTATTCTGTAGGTGACTTTTGTAATAGAGATGTTGTAAAAATGCGACATCTAGTGGCAGCAAGCGATCATTTATACACTATCAGAGTTCAATGAACACTCAGGATTTCTGAGTGTTTCTTGGATTTGTTTCTTGGATTCGCTCTCCTCAGTCTCAGCTACTCTGTGTCTGACTCCTTATTTTAATGTCTAAAAAAAGAATTAAAAGATCAGTGAAAAGGGGTATCAAAGAAAGACGATATACCGTCATCATTCTCCTCTTTGGCAAGAATCTCACAGGCCTGTTTTCAGGAGGACATTGAAAATGAGGTCTAGCTTCTTGCCAATGGATGAAGAATTTAACGCACAAACAAGCTTCTGTAGAGAATAGGCCTGCCTGGCTGTTTGGTAATAAATGATTTAAGAAATACCCGTAGAATGGTGCAATGTTTAAGACTGTTATGAAATGTGTACTGTATGATCATCACATAAGTCAATGTTTCAATATGCTGTTTTATTTGTAATGCTATAGTACAGTAAATGTATTTCATTATGTGTCATTTCTCTTCAGAGACTGGAAATAAAAGTCAAAAAGCAATGTTGGTGTAGCAGCAATAAAAAAAGGGAAATGATGTATAGTGTTGGTGTAATTTATTATAAGTAAGAAAAAGCAGAACCTGTACAACTCTGCGGTAGGCTATCCGTGAAATGCGTTGCAAAAACTTTCAAGTGTAACCCTGGCTTGGATGAAACCCCAGAAGTGTGCACTGTTCATTACGTTTGGCCCCTTTGAGGCACTTGGACCGAAACGTACATTTCAGACTGAGAAGAAACCTAATATGAGCAGAAGGCAAGGGAATGCATGATTCTTTCTATCTGCACTGTGAGGACAGAAACTACAATAACTCAAGTGACCCAAATACATTGGTTTCAGATGACATGTCTTTGTGTGTGTGTGTGTGTGTGTGTGTGTGTGTGTGTGTGTGTGTGTGTGTGTGTGTGTGTGTGTGTGTGTGTGTGTGTGTGTGTGTGTGTGTGTGTGTGTGTGTGTGTGTGTGTGTGTGTGTTGTTTGTGCATGGGCAGAGGTGGAAAGCAGTGGTGGAAAAAGTACTGACATTTTTATCTTAAGTATAAGTAGCAATACCACAATACATTGTTTCAAAAGGCCTGTATTCAATAGCTTTTACTTCATTTTAAAAGTTCAAATGTATTGGCATCAAAATAAGCTACCAAATTAAAAGTACTTATTATGAATGGCTCATTGCACTATTTCAAAATGTGTTAACTCTTTTGAAAACAGCAGATTTTCAAGCTCACAATGTATCGCATCGTGGCGCTTTGTGAGCTCGTAGATCGGCTATTTTCGAATATCCCAAGTATAAAATAGGACTCAATTGGTTGATGTATGTTTTGTAGTAATAATCAAAATCTACAGTAAAAAGTAGGCCTACAATATTTGCCTCTGAGATGTAGTGGACTAGAAGTATAAAGTGGTGGAAAATGTGCACACTCAATAAGTAAAAGTAACTAAAGATTTTGCACATTTATCCACAGCACTTTACAGTGTGCATTACACTAATCAATGTATACACACACATTCAGGCAAACATGCAAGGCACAACATGCTCATCAGGAGCAGTTGGGTTCTGTGTCTTGCTCAAGGACACTTCGACACTAACCTATAGTGGGAGCCAAGGATAGAACCGGGAACCTTCTGATTCCCAAGAAAACAAACAACCCGTGGCATTGAGCTTGTAGACCAGCTATTTTTAGCAAAGAGATTTGGGGTGCACGGCACGCGTGTGCGCGTGCAAATGTTGTGTGTGTGTGTGTGTGTGTGTGTGTGTGTGTGTGTGTGTGTGTGTGTGTGTGTGTGTGTGTGTGTGTGTGTGTGTGTGTGTGTGCGTGTACGTGTACGTGTACGTGTACGTGTACGTGTACGTGTACGTGTACGTGTACGTGTACGTGTGCATGTTAGTGTGCGTGCATGCATGTGCATGTGCATGTGCATGTGCATGTGCATGTGCATGTGCATGTGCATGTGCATGTGCATGTGCATGTGCATGTGCATGTGCATGTGCATGTGCATGTGCATGTGCATGTGCATGTGCATGTGCATGCGTGTCAGTGTGTGTGCGTGTGTTTGTGTTTGTGTCAGTGTGCGTGCGTGCACACAAACTTCTATGTGTTGTAGTATGTTTCCATGTATGGCTAAATACTGAAGGAGTGCACAGTAAATGTGACCTTTCTTTGACAACATATGTCATGTTTTGTGTTTTGTTGGTTGGCGGTGACCAGTGTCCAGTGACCACAGTGTCTCGTTTCACACCCTCTCACGGACAGACAGAACTCTGAAGCCAGGCCATTGTCCTGTCACTGCAGGTTACTGTGATTTGAGGTCAGGATCCGGTGTCGTGCTCATAACAATGCGGTTGTTGACACTGAATAAATCGCCCGTCCCAAAAAATAAACTTGAAAATCGTGTTTGAGGTTTCGAATGCTCAGCTGGTTGTTTTGTTTTGTTATACACAGTAAACGCCTCAGTGTTGATTTATCAATTTGGAACTCCTCCGAGAGTGTACAAATGGAAGCAAATGGACCCTTACTGGTCCATTTAGATAGATAGATAGATAGATAGATAGATAGATAGATAGATAGATAGATAGATAGATAGATAGATAGATAGATAGATAGATAGATAGATAGATAGATAGATAGATAGATAGATAGATAGATAGATAGACAGACAATGATATTGAATTTATTATATAGAACATTTCCAGACATAGTCACAAAGTGCTTTACAGAGCAGGATAAAAGCAACAACATGATAAAACATTGGAGATAAACTACAACAGATGATTAAAAAATATAACACATAGTAGGCACAAAATGTAAATTAAACCCATACAGATATACTCAAATAAAACAAAAGTGGCAGGAAAAAAATTAAGAAAAGGCCTTAGCATAGAGATGGGTTTTCAGCAGAGTTTTAAAAGATGACACTGATTTTGCACGTCTTAGGTCAACGGGTAGGGCGTTCCAAAGCTTAGGGGCCCGGACTGCCAAAGCCCTTCCACCCTTTGTGATAAGCTGGGGTGTGGGAGTCTCCAGGAGGGCCTTATCTGAGGATCTGAGGCTGCGTACAGGCGTGTAGGGTTCCAGCATGTCAGAAATATAACGGGGGGCCAGTCCATTCACAGCTTTGAAGGTCATAAGTCAATTCTTAAAATCAATTCTAAAATTAACGTAGATACAGTAGATAGATAGATAGATAGATAGATAGATAGATAGATAGATAGATAGATAGATAGATAGATAGATAGATAGATAGATAGATAGATAGATAGATAGATAGATAGATAGATAGATAGATAGGTAGGTAGATAGATATGAATATAAAATTAGACAAAGTGCACTAACAGTATATCAACATCCATTTGTGCACTCTCTATGTACTCTATTGCACGTCAAGAGCGGAAACAGCGATCCACAAACTCACGTGCTGTGAGCTTGTAGATCGTCTATTTTAACCAAATGTTTTCCTATTTCAGCCGAATGTTTGGATATTTTCGCTGAGTTTTTGCCTATTATGACATGCCTGGAACTGGAACACTATGGTTCATGTGGTAACACAGGACTTTACAGCTATAAGGATTGCTGTCTTATAGCTTCTGATTCAGGCTGATCTCCGTCATTCAAGTGAAACTGTTTTGGCCACTGCCTCTCACGAGGAACTTGATAGTCACTTCGATGAGAGAGAGCTCCATTTATGCTAAGTAGGCTACTCAGCTGTCATTTGGGGATTTTCAATAACCTCGAGGTGTTTCTGTGTATGTACCAGGGGTGGAAGAAGTGCAATGATTTGAAAAGCAGCAATACCACAACATAGAAACACTCTGTTGCAAGTAAATGTCTTGCATTCAAAATTATACTTGAGTTAAAGAGCAGTATTGGTATCAAAATAAACTTGGCCTACAGTACCTAAAGTAAAAGTACTCATTTAAGCAGAATGGCCAATTTCACACTTAGTAATGCATTGTAGTAAAGTTTGCCTGATGATTTTAATAAATGTTGTGCTGCTGGTTTGACCTATAGTAATATATACACTTAATTAACAGTAAATGTAGGCTACTGCATGTTCTGTATAGAATATACAGAACATACTGTAGCTATTAAATAATAGTGAAAGAGTAACATGTACAACATTTACCTGTTATGTAGTGGTGCAGAGTATAAAGTATCATTGTGTATGTACAGAGTATGTGTGTGTCTGTGTGTTGCAGTGGTGATATTGTACAGTGGTGGAAGAAGTACTCAAATATTTTACTTAAGTAAAAGTATCAATACTGAAGTGTGCAGGTTCTGTAATAATAATCAAAATCTGCAAAGTAATTAACTAAAGTTTTCAAATAAAAGTAGTGGAGTAAAAGTACAATATTTGCCTCTGTGATGTAGTGGAGTAGCAGTATTTCCAAGTATTGACAATTGGAAATACTAAATAAAGTAAAAAAAAATACCTCACAATTGTACTTAAGAACAGTACTTGAATTCATGTACATACTTACTTTCCACCACTGGTATATTGTGTATACATGGTGCAGATAGACAGTGAGCATGTTACTTTCATTAGAGCTCTTTAGGTGCAGACAGTCCCATGTTGGTGTGAATCCACTCTGCTTCTCTCTCTGGTCCTCACTCAAGTGTGACCAGATTTGTCATGATACTCACACAAAAAAGAAGTAAAGTAAAAACATTCTAGGAGACTCACTCATCACTTGATGTTGTCTAAGACAGTGGTTCTCAAACTTTTTCATGTCAAGGACCCCCTAAACTGAATGTATTTGGCTGCGGACCCCATCTCAAAACATTTTGTTCCAGAAAAGCAAAGATTTTAGTTACAAATGTTTGCTTTAAAAATACATATTAAAAGATTTGCACTAATATTCACGATTTTTTAAAATAGCAGATTTATGTGCCACGCTATGAGCTTGTAGATCTGCTATTTTTGAAAAGCCAAAGTATAAAAGGTTAAAGTGGTTAAAATTATTGTGTTAACCCATTTTGCTGGGGACCCCCTGGAAATCCCCAAAGGACCCCACTTTGAGAAGCACTGGTCTAAGACCCGAATCAACTCAAAAACATATGAAAAAATACACCTTTAAATAGAATGTAATAGTTTAGATGGTGTTTAAAAATGCAAGCACAAGTTCATTTTATAAACTGACACACAGACACACACACACACACACACACACACACACACACACACACACACACACACACACACACACACACACACACACACACACACACACACACACACACACACACACTGTATGTTACAAGTGTACTGTATTGTACACTTATAATCACCGTTAGAACGCCAATTCTCTGTTCATTCACACCATCTTTGAATTTCACTGCAGAACATAATCCTTTTCTTTTCTTTCTTGGTCTGTTGTCTTCAGGACTTGTAATAGTAACTCCTGGTGTAGCCTATTCTAATCCTATCATATCAAACCCTCAGATATTTTGTCTCATTTGATTGTAATATAGAATATGATACTTTAAACTGGGACAGAAATAATTGACTTGGCACTGCTGTGTGTGTGTATTCTCACTGACTAGACTCTGATGTGTATTTTGGTAAAATATTGCCACCTTGTGGTTGTTTGTGTGCACATCAGTGCCAGAAATACAAAAGGCCAGCTTTTGACCAGTGGTGTAAAGTAACTATAAGTACATTCACTTGAGTACTGTACTTAAGTACAATTTGGTACAATTTGGAGGTACTTTTACTTTTACTAGTATTGGTATCAAAATTTACCAAAAGTAGAAAGTACTCATCATTATGCAGAATGTCCCATTTCACAAGTTTTAAAATGTATAAAACATCTTTTGAAAATAGCAGATCTACAAGCTCACAATGTATCACATTGTGAGCTTGTAGATCTGCCATTTTCAAATGGCCAAAATATATTGGGCTGAAGTGGGTAATGTATGTTTTGCAATAATAATCAAAATCTACATAGTAACTAGTAACTAAAGTCAAGTTTTCAAGTAATTGGAGTAAAAGTACAATATTTGCCTCTGAGAAAATTGTAAATACTCAAGTAAAGTAAAACATTCTACAAAGGTGTGTCTTACAGAAAGTACAGTACTTGAGTAAATGTACTTAGTTACTCTCCACTGCCTTCTGGACAATGAGATGATGCAGCATTACCTTCGAGGACCCGAGAAGGAGAGGACGCGACCCCCCCCCCCCCCCCCCAGGCCAAAGCAATACACCATCATTTAGTCATTTAGTCTGACTTCTAAACTACAGTCATGTAAGCTCCTTACGGCTCCATGTGTTTGTATTAGTTCTGTTCCAATGAGGTTTTATTCAATCATATTTTGGGGGAAATATAGCAGCATAGAGTCATACACTTGACACATTCGTAATGCAGTGAAGTGGCATTTGGCGAAAATAGCGGATCTACAAGCTCACACAGCGCATTGCGGATGCGATGTGTTGTAGTTTGGCTATTTTTTCGCGCGCGACACCGCCGGGCGACGAAGTATAAAGCAGGCTGTAGTTAGCATTAGCAGGTTTCTGAAGTTAGCTGAAGTTAATATCTTGTCATGTAAACAAACTGCATGGTTTCATAACATTCGAAACTAGAAAATGTGCTCCTCAGAGCACAGGTCTCCGCCTGCGGTAAAAGATGGCGAGGTGGTAAAAGAAGGTACTGTTCCTGATTAATTACCTATTTATATTACATATTGTGATGTCACGTGAAGCTTGACCAATGTTAGCTGTGTGCGGACGGACACACGGACGGACAGAGGGTAAAACATACTCTCCACCATGCCTTCGGCCTGGCGGAGACAGATAAAGATTCACAACAACTTCAATATCTTCAACATGGCCTTGCCATTGCTGCTCTATGGTGCTTGTATTATCTTGTTTTTTATTTTGTTTGTTTTAATGTTTTTAAAAGTAAAACTATACTGTATGTACAGTACAGCATTGGCTCTCAAAGTGGGGTCCAGGGGAACCATTGGGGGAATTCCAGGGGGTCCCCAGCAAAAGTAGTTAATGCAGCATCACGATCATTTTAACCATTTTAACCACTTTAACCATATTTTATACTTTGGCTATTCAAAAATAGCAGATGTACAAACTCACGCTGCAAGCTTGTACATCTGCTACTTTTGAATTATTTTTTTAAAATATAAAAAAACTGTTTGGGAACTATTGAATATAACATAAATCTTCTCTTCTGGGGGTCCCTGGCACAAAACATTTTCAGATTGGGGTCCGCGACCAAATTTATACATATTAATTTGGGGGTCCTTGGCATGAAAAAGTTTGAGAACCACTGCAGTACAGTATGCTGCCTTCTTGGCCAGGGTCCACTTTAAAAAGAGATGAAAATCTCTATGTGGTTTTGACCCTGGTTAAATAAAGGATAATATATATATATATTTTTTAATTGTGTGTCTACTTTAGGTCAGAGAATGAGAGCTATTTCTCTAGAAAGATGTTCTCTGCCATCAAATATAAAGCGCTGGACTATGTCTGTGAGGTGAGTCTGTAAAACATCGAAATTGCCACCACACGGTTTCATTTAGATGATTACGTCTAATCTGGAATCATCATTGATACCACTAACATTATACCTTTCTTCCCTTTTCATCGCTATGTGGACTTCAGGAGACTACTCGTCTCAAGGTGACAATGAACTTGCTGGCACTGCCGATGCCGTACCACCCTGGTGAAGGACACCTTTATCCTCACGCTGGCACCCTCTCTTATGTCACCTACAGGACCCCATGGACCAGAGGTATGCTGGATACAATAAGTGTGTGTATTTTTATTTGATAATACACACTTTTTTAAATTTCATAATGGCTCTGCAAAGACAGTCAAAGTCATGTGCGTCCTGCTCTAATCACTTTACATGCTTTTTTTTTCCCCGAGAGGAAGCGGCCTGAGATTTATATTGTTGACTAATTACCAAATCAGCTTTATTTACACCTCTTGGACGTAATTTACCAAAAGAAAAGTAGGTAAAAGTTAAAAGGTAAAAGTGCTGTAAGGTATACATTTCTAGCACTACTGTCCGTTCAGCAAACACCAATCCAGATTACACCTGTTATGGATGTACTAACGATTTAAATTTAGCTCTGTTAGACCATACTGTATACCTTCATTGGCTGCATTTAACCCGCATACTGTATGATGTGAGTGATTGCTGATGGATAATTCTTGATATGTTCACCCATTCTGACGGTTTACTTGATGGTCCTGGGTAGGAAATGTGATCTCCACTTGTAAACTCTTGGTCAGTGGATCTGCACTACAGGAGTTAGGAAGGATGGTACCAGCGAATGAGTGTTTAGAAAGGTATTTTCATCTTCAAACCAAAATCAGAAACTGAATTACTGTCCACTTTACTTGACACTATCTTTCCAGAAGGTGAAATAGTTCCAAAAATATTCATGTCAGTTCCATGGCTAGCATCCTGGCACAGAATGTTTTAATTAGAGGTTTTCTATTACAGACTGAGTGTCACTGTGCACCATTTGAATGGAGATTCAGGAGACGTGGTACCCAGTTCCAACCCTGACTCCCAGGAGAATCTGGAAAGAGATGAGGCATTTTGGCTCTTAGAACACACAAAAAGCAACGGTGATCTCTGTCAGGAATCCTTCTGCAATAGCATAGCCAACGAAATGTGCTCCAGACATCACAATGAGGGTTAGTTATTGGTCACAAAACTGCTTACTAATGCTTCTAAACATGTATTTTGTCACACTGAATAAATATGTTTTCCCTTAATAAAAAACTGTCATAAACTGATTACATTTTCCAAGATCTCCTGTTGCCAGAAGACATAATGTTTGTGGATTACCTGACGCAATTTAAGAGACATTCATGTATGCCCACAACGAAAGCCAAACTGTCCAGGCTAAGGACCCTCCCTGTCTCTGATCCTCTGCTCAGCTCCACTGGAGCCAAGCTGTCTGAGGACATCATAGTCAGGTGATCAGTACAGATCACACATGGCTGTAATATGTCCCATTCATTGCCTGTTCTCCACTAGCCAAACTGTTAAAATGTAACGGATTACTGTCCTCTCAGGCACTGTGCGCCTTACGAAAGCCCTCCAAATCTAGAGAACGAGACCTCTCACACCTGTTCACACATCAAGGAGGAGTTTGGGCCTCTGACAACTGACGAGGTAATCAAGAGAGTACAGAAAAAAAGGCAAATGATTTGGTTATCTATGACTTTCCCCTCACGATTGTATGTTTCCTCTGCAGTCTCTATTGTTGCCCGTTGAATTGGAGACCTTCACGTTCAAGACCGAGATCTTCAACCACTTTAAAGACATTTGCAGTGTCGTGAATGTGGCTCCGGAACCGAAAGTGGAGCAATCTTCAGTCCTTGACATGCTTCATAAGGGTGAGTGTCACGGGACGTTTTTACAGCCACGCATAAATGAACAAAAATCAATGGACAAAAAATGTGTCTTTCAGTTTCTCCGTCCCTTACATTATTGGATTGGGAGATATCCCAGTTTGAGGTGCTTAAGGGAGCCACCACTGACCGCATGATGCATGAAGATCAGTCAGATCCCCAGTCAGCAGGTACAGAAAAGTGTACTTCATGCCACCTCTCAATTGTGTTATTCAGTCAATCTATTCAATGACCATAAATACGGTATTGGCCTCTACTAATGTGTGATTGTAACCTAATGTCACTGCAAGGGCGCCTGCTGCTTCCTACCAACCTGGAGCTGAACGTAACTCTGACACCCACACCCAAGAGCCGTCTAACCCAGCTCTGGCTCTCTGCCTCTCAGCTCCCTGTGGAGCCGTTATCGCCAGTCTATAGAAAGTAAGTTCCAGGTCACCCTGTGCATACAACACTGCAAATAGATTAGATATGGTTGCAAAGTTAAACACTGAGATATCAATTTACAACTTCAGAGGGTCAACATGCTTGTCACTGCAAGATCTTACAATAAAACATTGTTGATAAAACAATTATCCCCTGGCATGGTGCAAACCTCCCAAAACAAACTGATTCGGCTACTCCTCGGATTGGGGCCCATGACCCACCTTTCTCCCACCCATTTTGCCAGCCTAGGCTGGCTCAGGGTGGAAGACAGGGTTAAACAACTAAAAATGGGACTGGCCTTCAAAATTGTAAATGCAAATTTGCCCGATATGCCCCCTATTCCCGCATATCTGAGTAAATACCTCCAAAAGGTTAGCGACACCCACAGTCACAATACCAGAGGGAGCGTTAACAACAATTTGGTACCACCCACCCATAAAACAAACATGGGCAAATTCTCCTTCTACAGCACTGCCACCCAGGATTGGAATAGTCTAACTCCATCCCTCAAAAAATGCAGTTCGCTGGGCTCATTTAAAAGAGCCTTAAAAAAAATCACCTTTCAGGAGGCCAAAGGAGGAGGTAGTACCATTTTCTTTTTGGTGTTTATTTTGTAATGATATTTGAACTGTGGTGCCACTATATATGCCTATGAATTAAATACCAAGGCCCTCATTGGAAACAAGTCCGCAAGGACTTTTATGAACGGACCTGTTAGACAAAGTATTTTAAATGTAACTGTGCTGTTTTACATTTTTTTGCCTAATAAAATATTCAATCAATCAATCAAGGAGTATAGCCCTCACGTAAGTTTTTGCATGTTAATGGTTTGTTGTGAAGTTGTTTAGTGTCGGACAGCGATCGAGAGGAGATGGAGCTAGCACTCTGGAAGGCAGAGAAGCACCAAACAAATGTGCTTGGATTTCTCTTGGCAGGTACTACTGACTGAATGTTGTCACACTGTTTTATGCAGACACGAGACCCTGTGTTATTTGCAAATTGTAAGGTGCACTCATCATATACAGCATATTCTTACATTTGCACATTTTTGCCAGAAGAAAGTGGTGTGAGATTGTTTAACCCATTAAGACCGGGAACGCATCTGTGTCACTTTAGATTTCTTTGGCTATTCAAAAATAGCAGATATACAAGCACATAGCGCGGCACCGAGTGAGCTGAAATAGTGAATAGATCTGCTATTGTCATCAGAAGTTTGCCCCAGAATAGGGACAGTAGGGTGCTTAATAAACAATCTCAGCAGAACGTATTGAGGGCAATCTTTGACCCCCCCCCCCCCCATCTGAGTTTTGAATTGATTTCTAGCACACTAGACCCACCTAGAGTGAAACCCATATCTCCTATATAGTGTTAAATATTATTATGCCACCAGCCCACCACTGAGAGACACAGAACCACTACTACAAACTCCAACTTCTGTATTTTCTACCAGAGCCCTGGCTACAAGAAGTGGCTGTTCAATTTCAGCCCCTAACTGAGGCCATGAGTACGTTCAAGATCAGCGAAGAAAGGTGTTTTAGTATCGGAGACAAAATGGACCTGCTGACCCAGATTCTGACAGGAGACCCGGAGATGCGTTGGACCACCTCCGCTGACTTCACAGAGACAATGACCTCACTGTGTCTCCACACTGAGGGGGACAAAGTTGAAGACTTTACAGTATTGACCTCTCAGCAGATAGAATGTGAGTCAGTTCTCTTGGTTCATCAGTACAGTACAGTACAGTTCAGTATGTACATTGTACATTGTATCAACCCCTCTGCACTTTATTTGAGGTTTAGCCATTTAAAACCCTATATACGTAATAATACTTGGCCCTTTCCTTTTTTTTCCCTCTAGTCTACATCTCTTGGTCAAAAATAGCCGATCTACAAGCTAACAACACGTTGCATTGCAACACAGTATGAGCTTGTAGATCAGCTGTTTGCCCATATTCGCATTATGTTCACACATGCCCAGAATGGGGACGCTAAGGTTCAAGTGGTTAACTGGGATTGATATATTCTTTTTTCTTCCTTTTCCACAGACATTCTGAGAGTTTTTGAAGAAAACAGCAGTAAGGACTGGCTTTATTGTCTGAACATTATTTATTATTGTCTCATGAGGTCAAGGTTGCTTTAACGAGATTGTTACAGCAAATGTCTTTTCCCACAAAATGTTCCTCCTCTTTGTCTTTGTGCCCAGCAGCTTCTGTTCCAGTCTGTGAGGTCAAAGTGAGATCCATCCTGAAGAATACTTCACATCCGTCGATGCCCTCTCAGATGGAGCTTTCTGGGACTTCCGCTTCCATCCCTGGAGTTCTTACGTGCGCCTCCCCTATTCAAACAGAGGTATGTGTCGAGGCTTCGCCAAGCAGCTTCTCAGCGCGCGCTGGAACCTCAGTATCTTCGGCCGCTGCCTCTGACATGGAGAGACGTGGTGTTAGAGGGAGGGTTTCGGCACTCACAAACTCTTACTCCACTCTTGATGAGACCCCCGGCAACACCGGTAGACCCAAGAGTAAAGACAACAGCAAACAAGAGCAAGACGGCGCCTTTGCTCCATTCATATCCAGGGACGGAGACAATCGCGGTATTCTCCTGGTGTCCAAGCGTCCACCAAAGAAGGACGTTGACCCTCTATCCTCCTTCATGATGCTTAGATCACAGCAGAGTGCCCCTGTCTCTGTATTACCTCAGCATTACACTAGCACCCCAGGTAATGAAAACAATTCCAGTCAATGGTAGTAGTTCACAAAATTCAAACCTTCTGTAACGTTGGATTACATATCTGTATATTCATCAACAAATCTGTATTGTTTCGGCGCTTGGGGTGGTGTAGGGGTAAAGTTCCTGCCCACTACCGTGGAGACTAGGGGTTTGGAATCCTCCGCGGTGCTTCCAGCTTGGCCTGGGCATCCATATGATCACAAGTTGGCCATGTTCGTGGGAGGGAAGCCTGGTGGGTAGACCGGTCTCTGTCGGTGCACTATGGACTCCTGCAGTTTGGCTCCTGTTCAATGGGGTGTAGAACTGAGAGGACTAGCATGTTCCCCCGCATTCGTTACGTGACACAAGCATGTAACTTAACCCATTAAGACCTGGAACTGTGTCATTTTTAGATTTGAGCTAAAAAAGCATTATTTTACACTTTGGGCTATTCAAAAATAGCAGATATGCAAGCTCATAGTGCGGCACCGAGTGCCGCGCTACGAGCTTGTATATCTGCTATTTTTGGAAATTCGTGAAAATGTGTGCAAATCTTCTGAATATATTAAAGCGAACATTTTTAACTCTTTAACTTTTAAATCTTTGCTTCTGGGGGTCCCTGGAACAAAATATTTTGATGGGGGTCCGCGGCCAAATACATATAATATTTGAGGTCCTTGACATGAAAAAGATTGAGCACCACTGATATAGAAACATATGTTTTTCAGAAAACTGTTGGGATTTAGGAGACATGTAGAATCGGCTTCAGGTCTCAATGGGTTAAGTCTTCCCGGTGAAACTCCTCACTGTCGGGTGAAAATGAGCGGCGCCTTGACGTCACACGTAGGAGACGTGGTTGTATGTGCTCTCTCTCTCTCTCTGACCAACTGTAGGAGTAGCAGTGACAAAGGGACTAGAATACACAGGGAATGGGGAGACTAAATTGGGAGAAAAATGGAAACAAAAAAAATCTGCATTTGTATCGTTTCATGAATGCCTAACCTGCGCTTATCCTGTGTGTGCGAGTAGTACCACATGCAGAGACACCGCAGACAACGACACAGCCAGAGCAGAAGCCGCCGCTAGATGTCCGGTCTGCGTATACGAGTGGCGTTGTCACAGGGATCGCTACCAGAGTCAGTCCCTATTCCAGTCAACAGGACAAACAAGACAGCCGAATTGTGCAGGTCCAGGCTAAAGGTAAAACAAACACATTCAGCTGCAGCGTCGATTCAGCCATAGCACAAATTAAGAGGATTTTTGGCTAGGATACACTGCTGTGTAAAGAAAGGTATGCTCACATTGTCTGCCTATTATCCTAGATATTCAAATTGGCCATTAGGAGGGTAGGGTGGTCGTGGTCTGGCCGGCGGGCGGCCAGACCACGACCATGTCACTCTGACTCAGACATATAACCATAAACAGGCCCGGTTAGCCCATATGTAGGCAGGACCACGGCCACGTCACTATGACTCAGACATAACCATAAATAAACCCGATATGCCCATATATAGGCATATATGAAGATCCGGTTGCCAATATACAGGGTATGGGCATATACTAATGACATCAGGGATCTCCATATATGGGCATAAAAGGGACAAGGACTGAAATACAGAGATCTCCATATATGGGCATAAAAGGGACAAAGACAGACAAGTACGGATACACTGACAAAGCCCCCGACACTATGACTCAGACATATCGGTCGGATCGATGTGTGAACATACCCTAAGAACAAAATTCATAAACGTTGTAATAGAGAAACTAAGAGCCTGAAAGCCCTGCTAGCAACCTCTCGTGAGTTGGTTTGAACCTACTCACATTGCAATCATTAGAGAACCATGTGTTTTCACTAGTGGGGCTAAAAAGGGAAGGCGAAAATTCAAAATGATTATTAGTCACAGAATTGGGGAGCATATTATTAGTTACGGACAGCATTGCAAAGATGGCTTCATAAGGTGCTAAATGTATGACTGTAGAACTCCCCATTTCGGTTCTATACACACATGCTTCAGTATCTTGACCCATCACCTACAGTATGAAGGCAGTGTCTGTGTGCACGTCGACGACCCTGTTGATCCCTTGTCCCTTGCAGCGAGCCAGTGGCGGGCTTACTGTGAGCTGCTGGCCGTCGCCCGTCCCTGTCTGTCCAGGGCCAAGGAGCTGGGGCTCAGCTACAGGGGAGACTTCAGCAGCCTGGACCCGGAGCAAACCCGATTCCTCCTCAAACAGCAGGAGAAGGAACTCAGCAGGACACAGGGACACGGTGAACAGCTAGTCTGTGTTTACATGAGGCATTCTTTACCACATTCGCATTTGAATTTCCACCATTTGAGAGAAGAAAGTGCTATATACAGAATCGGAGGGCAAAGCCGTCTGTATATAGCACGCCTATTGCCTGTTTGTGTCAGATGTCAGATCTAATGAAGACCCGTTTGGGTTGAAACATTGTCATACTTTCTACTGGGAGCTGTTAAACAGTGTGCAAACAGTGTTCCCTTTCTTCTCTCCCAGCCTGATCTCCAGAGAATACCGTAACATTGCACGGAACGAGTGCACTTCATTCCGTGGATAGTCGCCTCGGAACTCCCAAATTGCGTGCATATATGTACGGCGAGTCCCACGGTGGGCGTAACCAGTCGCAACACGGAAAAACCCGGAAGCAGAGCAGTCCGCACAATAAAATTTACGATTCTGTGCCTATCGGTACATAACTCAAACGGCGCTGAGTAGGCACAGGCGAATGTCCCACCGTTCAGGACGGCAACTCGGTCGCCTTAGCTCCCTCGGTGGTCCTTCACAGGGGGACAATTCGCCTGTGACTGCGCGCCTCCGAAATGGTTTTGTCACAAAGGCAGCGCCGTACCATATGCACGCAATTCGGGAGTTCCGAGGCGGCTATCCACGGAATGAAGTGCACTCGTTCCGTGCAATGTTACGGTAATCTCTGGAGATCGGGTTGCAGCTCCAGTGTACGTATTGTTGTCCAGCACCTGTACACTAGGGGTGTGTCGATATATCGTCCCGCGATACGTTTTCGTGACGATATGTATCGTTTTGGGGGGGAAAAATATCGTTTTTTTTTTTTTTTTTTTACAATAATAATAATCAGGCATGCAAACAGCCCTGAGGTGAAAAGGGTGACAACATGTTTTTTTTTCGGGTCAGGTGTCACACTATTGCCCTATTTGGATTCAAAACGGCTATTGTAGCTGAAAAGCTACAAGTTTGCATGTCTGAATAATGCAAAAACTGAAATATTTGTTTGCATTTGCTTTTTTTCTCCCCCATATATTTTTATAATAAAAAAGTGTGTATCGTATCGAAGTTGTGAGCCCAATATCGTATCGTTTCGTGAAATTCGAACTTTGGCACACCCCTACTGTACACATTTATTTTTGTATGTGCGTGCTTCCCTTTGGACTCTTATTTCCAATTTATTTAAATTTCTTTCCAATTCAAAATGATCTGTTGTGCTGTGCTGTCTTTTAAGTGGTTAATACACCAATGGTGTTGTGTTGTGTTGTTGCATGGCAGATCAGGAGGTGCTGTTCAGCCAAGTGGCTCTGATACATGTGCTGGTGATGGTCAAGGACGTGCTGCTGAAATGTGACCTCAACACTGCTCTGGGTCAGTATCACATTGTAACACACCACGACATGAGACCCAAGAGTTCACAAACTGACTGACTGACTGACTGACTGACAAACAGGGGTTGGCATGACATGGGTTGACATGGCTGGTGAGCATGTGATGAATAGGACCTGGCTGGGAGTGAGTACTGTACACATGATGACAAAGGGCTATGATGCCTGTATGCCAGTAATAGCCTCTTTCACTTTCAAGTTTTTCTTTTTTAACACATTGACTGCCAATCACGTAGATCTACGCGAACCGCTTTAAAGCCGCCACGTGCCAATCGCGTAGATCTACGTGAAGTGAAATTTTTTTTTTTTAAAATGCTGTATTTCGGCTCCTGAGTACTTTTTTTTTTCCAATGAAAAACTCTGGCACTGGCTAAAAAAATATGCAATAATTCTGGCAGTCAATGTGTTAAAAGCTCATAATGCATCGGACTGCGACACGTTGTGATCTTGTGGACTAGTTATTTACGCAATTGTTCGGCGACACCATCGCATGACGAAATATAAAACTTAAGCTTATGTGGTTTTAAGAACATTATCGCACATCATACTATTCGTTCTGTATGCAAATAGGAGAATCCAGTCACATGACCAAAGACAAAAAAACACAGAAAAACAAAAGAAACAAAAAAAGACCAAAAAACTAAATGATTGATGCACATGAAAAATTTGACCGCAGGGTGATATGGTTGAGAAAATCAGTTTGTGATGCAATACTTCAGATGCATGAGAGACGATCTCTCAAACACAGGTGTTGTGTAAAGCCTGAAACATACTCCATGCATGTACAGTACACAAATGTGTACGCTTTAAGGTGCGCAAGGTCGATTTCATGCATCGCCACGTTCAGAAACGCATTGCAGTGAGGGTTTCTATAGCAGGCTGAGGCAACAACAGAATGAAGCTGTCCTCTTTGATTTGTGTTCTTCTCTGCTCTATTTCCCATAGGCTGTAGTTTCAAATGTAACTCTGTAACCCACATACCTAGTAAATAACAATTTTCTGTATGTGGGTTTATTACCTCCACCGGTGCATCAGAGTGCATGTTGAGGTCGTTAACCAGAGATGCGCTTTTGTCTGGCTGGGCCTGGCGTTTGCATTCTTGCGTGGAGTATGTCTTTAAATGTATATCAAGGAAACTCAAAGGACATAGAATAGTACAAGCTCTTGTTAATACTTTTAATTGGTTAAATATTCATAAACCCCATAAAATCACACCTTCGCCGCCCAGCTGAAGGTGCTCATTCCCTCTAAACATGCTGTTCATCCCTCTTTTCTTCCAGTGCTCTTTCAATCTGGCATCTCTATTGTCTAATGTCATTATAATTGAAAAGTATTAAAAAAATCACACCCAGTGTGAAGTGGGCGGTGTCTGTGTGATTCACTTAAAAAAAACATACATTTGTTTTTTTTAAGTGCATAGTCCTATTTATAGGGCTATGCACATGTGTCATGTTTCACTAGCCAATCACAGTCCTGAATAGACTGTGATTGGCCAATCACGGTGCAGGGTTAGGGGTACACTGGTGGCCAATCACAGCGCAGGATTGGGGGGTGCAAATATCCAAACCTCACATATAGGGGCGGTTTCACCGCCCAAAAAAAGAAACTGTCCCTTGCACCACACTGTCATACGATAAAATAGGATGCATTTATGAAAAAAACATAAAAAGATGAAATATAGAGATAGAAGGTTTCTCCCGATAGCGACAATATATTACACACACCACATATTAACATGTACAGCTTCTCCCTCTGTTTGTCTCCAGAGTACCTGCCCAACGTAGCTGAGGCATGTGCAGGACAGAGGGTGGACCAGCTGGTGAGGAGGCTACAGGTCCTCCTCTACCTCAGCCAGAGGAACCAGGAGCCCTGCCCCAAAACCCTGGAGCTGCAGGAACAGCTGACTGTGTGGCTACGCAACAGGGAGGGACGGAACTCACAGGGAAAAGTCTGTATTAAATTTCAATTAATACACAGTATGTCTGTTAACCCTTGAACCGCAGCATTCATATTCTGGGGGGAACATTGTCCCAAAAATAGCCGATCTACAAGCTCAAAACGAGTCTCTGTGAGCTCGGTTATTTTTGGCAGAGATTTGGTGTAGAGGGAAAAACGCGGTCCAAGTACAGAGCCAACTCGGGTCCAATTTACTAAGTCTAGAGGGTTTAAGTGGTTGACCACTTTCACCTTGGTGTCCCAATTTTGGGCATGTCATTATAGGCAGAAAATAACCTTTTTGAAAGTAGCAGATCTACAAGCTTACGACATAACACGTTGTGAGCTTGTAGATCGGCTATTTTAGAAATAATTTTGAAACTTTTTGGTTGTGGTTAACATGATGTTTTCCTTTCTGCTCTGGAGAACCCCGCTGAGATCCAAGGATATCAGGGTTGGATCTTCTGGGAGGAATGTGGGAAAATCATATGATCATATGATAGGATTTTTATGGGAGACTGAATTAAAAACATGCTTTTCCTTTTGAGAAAGGTACTGTGTAGACTGTCTGAGATGTTTGATATTTGTTTGATAATATCACAATGTAACTATTTAATTAAAATGTAAAAATAATGTTTTTACATAATGAAACCCTGACTGACATTAGTGCATGTGTGTGTTGTTGCAGGTTCTAGTGATGACAGCAGTGGACTCTGACTGTGTCAGGACCATGCTCATCAACAGCCTGAGCCAAGTGACTGGTAAGAACATTGCATTGATGCAAATGTGCAACTGGGCACTTAAACGTATTATTACCTTCAACTTTCAAGATTTTTATTGTTATTTTAATTAACCTTCTGTGTTGTTTTTAAATTGTGTATGTGTTTGTATCTTGTTTTTGTTGAAAATGTATCCATTCAAACATAATTGTATTGCTAATAAAAACAATTGATAACAAAAAAATGATTTTTATTGTTATTTTTGCACCTTATATACGAGTACAAAAATAGTATGTGTATGTGTGTGTGTTCATCATAGGTGATAATGTAGTTGCATTGTGTCCTGAGGAGGGCAAAATGAAACTGAATGGTGCCAGGG
Source organism: Gymnoscopelus braueri (assembly GCF_963280865.1). Classification (NCBI taxonomy): domain Eukaryota; kingdom Metazoa; phylum Chordata; class Actinopteri; order Myctophiformes; family Myctophidae; genus Gymnoscopelus; species Gymnoscopelus braueri. The sequence goes on along the minus strand of NC_137608.1, from coordinate 43,262,999 downwards.
TGATCAACAGGTGAGTCCATGTGGACAAATGTGATAAATGTGTCATGAACAATGTAATATTATTTGGCTGTATTTCCAGGTGCATACTGGTTATTAGACATACCGTACACAATTTGATATTTCCATGTCAAACCATTCAGGGAAGATTTGTGCCTTTGAGATCATTCTAAAAGACACCACATGATTCTACTGCTTCGTTTTAATATGAAATCGAGCACTATGCATTTTCTTGACTTTTAACGTTGTGTACTTTCCGTATAAGCACGCCAAGATGCAAATGCACATCACCCTTTTACTCGATGTTAATTTATCCATTTGTCACTCGGAGTGTATGAATGTAACCAAATGGACTCCATTTGGTTACATTCCTACACTCTATGAGTTAAAGGTATAGTAGGCAACATTAAGCCTATATTTGAAAAATACCTCTATATATATATTTTGCATTTTTTCCCCTCTATCAGCCACTATATAATGATGCTGGGGTGTTTTCCTGCATTGAAAAACACTCCTCTTTCTGAAATCCGTATTTTCCCTACTATTTAGGTTACACATCCGGGTATCCGGTGCGTAAATTCACGCACGCATGTGCGCATCCGTGCGCGTCCGTGTCCGTGTGGACTTTTTACTTTCGGTTTTAAAATGCTCTCAAACTCCGTTTTTGATGCACATAATTTACTTTTCAGACAGCGTTTGGATAGAATTTAGTTGTTTAACTTCATATATGTGGTCAATTTGTCATGAAAGAGCCTATTTAAAAATAAAAATTCAGAGAACCGGCAGGGGCGGGCAGTTCCGCGAATTGTATCCGAATAAAGTAACCTATATTCGGCATGGACGGTTTAGAAGTCTCCTTAACTCTATGGAAGTCCTCCGTGCGACACCCCCTGGTGGTCGGGGAAACGAACTGCTGGATTTTTTTCTTTGTTTATCTCTGAATCGCCTACAATCCCTTTAAAGCTGCAATCTATGATACCTGGGATTCGAACGTATAGGTGTCCCGCGCACAAGCACCAGAATTTCTACTACTGAGCTATGATGGAAAGTCCGTTTGGGCAGTGGAGATATTACATTTTAAGCGTCATGCAATACTTCTTGTCAACCAGCAGTGGTCCTATCCAAGCACATCATCTAAAATTTCTCAGTGGAAAAATAGGAAGACCACCTGCTACCACTGCGGATCACCTAGTTATATTGTATTAACATACTCCACCATACAGATTTGGTACAATGTAAAGATCAGGATTTGACAGTGTCTGCTCCTCTTCCACCAGCATGCGTGGCAGTGTGTGTGTAGTGGCGTGTAGCCAGCACATGGCAGCAGACTTCCCCTGGCAGTGTTTCTCGCTGGTGGTAGAGTACCACCACTCAGGGCACTCCCCATGGGCGGCCATCTGCAGAGAGAAGGGCACCAGTCACCTCATGTTCCACACGGTCCTGCCCAGCGCTGGTCAGTGAATAATACACACTGTGTGTGCGTGTGCGTGTGCGTGTGCGTGTGCGTGTGCGTGTGCGTGTGTGTGCATGAGCTTCTTGTCTTACGCCGAAAGTTAAAGGGACATTTTGCACCATTTCATGTCATTGGACGAACATGCAATTTTGAAGAATCCTTAAGATGCTACAGAATTATCAATATATGAAGATTTCTCTATCATATTTTATCTTTATTTTGCAAAGAACAAATGTGAGGCACACTGGTGTGCCTTGGGACAACAGCACATTAGTATCGTAATATACAACTATTCAAATATTTATGAATGATCTACTATATCAGTACTTTGTGCGCACTCGTTTCCCAATACAGACCCTAAAAAGGATATTTTAAACTTTTTGTCTGGCAGTAGTAATTCAAAAATAAACATTTACAGTGTGTTATAGAGGCTATTTTGCTTGTATATGAATACAGGTGTTGCCTTGAGATTTTGACTTTCACCGTGGTGTGACTCAGGCAACAAAACGTTTGAAAACCACTGAGCTAAGTCAACCACCACATCACCAACAATGCGCGGTGCACAATCATCAACTATCAAACATGGATGTTATTTTAGCTTTTTTTTATTTTTATTCATTAATAAATTGAGCCTTAGTTATACAAGGCTCTGTGTGTCTATGTGTTTGTACTGTTTAGGGCTTTCACGACTAGAGATTTTTACAGGTCGACTAATTTGACCCAGTGGTAGTCGACTAATCAAAATTTACATAATTTTTTTTTTGCATTTTATTTTTTTCCTTCTTTTTTTAGGGGGGCATTGTTTTAATGCCATCCTACTACTATATTACTATTATTATTATCCTCCTGCCCTTATTTTTATGGCGTTTTAAGGGAAGCGCTTCTGGCACAGCAGCACAGCAGCACAGCAGCTTCTCCAAGGATCCCCATTGCCCAATAATAGGCTTTTATTGGGCATACTTTTGACCCCCTTTTGATAAAAAATAAAGTCAGGAGGATAATAATAATAGTAAGATGGGCCATTACTATGGCATTAAAAATAAATGAAAATAAAAATGCGACTAGTACCAACAAGGTCGACTAGTGGTTATACTAGTCGACTAGTGGTTATACTAGTCGACTAGTGGTTATACTAGTCGACTAGTCGACTAATTGGTGAAAGCCCTAGTACTGTTATGTGTGCACCACTTTCATGTGCATGCGTGTTCTTCTGCCAGCAGAAGAGACAGCCTCTTGGTCCCTGGAAGAGAATGTTCCCTATGTGCTGCTAGTAACAGAGGGGCTTCTCAACTGTCCACTGCTGCTGCAGACACTGGAATCAATGTAAGAGGTTCACCATCACATCAGTACAGGTGGTTTATAAAGAACGGCAGTATCTTTCACTGTCATGATGAAATGTAATTTGATCCTTACCGTCCTGCAATATTGACATTTTGGATGCTTTGGGCATGAAAAGACTGTGTGAGCTGGAACTCAGCCTAACATTCTGAACTGGAGTCTGGGCATTGGACCAAACACAAGCCCCTGGCCCTTTTTGCTATCCAAGTCGAGAGGGCCTTGAAAAGCAAACGCGTCCTAAGTCCATTCCAAAGCGTGTCTGGCAAAGCTTAGCCCGGTGAATCACTGACACCTAATACTGTAAATCTCTTCTTAAACCATTCAATCCGGGAGGCGCATCTTTGTCATTTTAGATTTCTTTTGGCTATTCAAAAATAGCAGATCTACAAGATCATAGCGCGGCACTCGCGTGCCACGCTATGATCTTGTAGATCTGCTATTTATTTTTTTTATCGTGAAAATCAGAAAATATTTTTTAAAGCCAACGTTTGTAAAAAAAATATTTTAGATCCAGGGACCCCCAGAAGCCAGGGACCCCCAGAAGCAAAGATTTGAGTTACAAATGTTCACTTTAAATATATATATATATTCAAAGATTTGCACAAAATGTCACGATTTTTCAAAAATAGCAGATCTACAAGCTCATAGCGCCGGGCACTCGGTGCTGCGCTATGAGCTTGTAGATCTGCTATTTTTGAATAGCCCAAAGAAATCTAATAATGACGGAGATGCGTTCCCCGGATTGAATGGGTTAAAGCTGCAATCCATAAAGTTTAATGTCCTACCCGGGATTTGAACCACATTTCTATCACTCTTTCAAGAGGGAATCCCCCCAGTTGGCCAGGGGAGATATTGCACTTGTGAGCTTCAGGCAGTACAAGTCAACCCAGTAGTTGTTCCACTACTTGACACCAGGGTCTAAATGTCTCAATGGAAGAGAAGGGAGACCACCTCCAACCACTGCAGATGTGCTAGTTATGTTGTATTAGCATACTCTACCATACAGATTGATTCAAATAAAATGTTATATATTATATTAAAATATTATTTCATTCATTAAAAATAAGTTCTAGATCGCATGCTTTAACCCATTAAGACCTGGAACGCATCTGTGTCACTTTAGATTTCTTTGGCTATTCAAAAATAGCAGATATACAAGCTCATAGTGCGGTGAGCTTGTAGATCTGCTATTTTTGAAAAATCTTGGAAACATTCTTTTTTTTTCAAAAAACTGTTAGGATTTAGAAAACATTTTTAAGAATCGCCTCAGGTGTCAATGGGTTAAAAAACGTTATCATCTTATAGCAAACTAGGAAACTGCTATGGACAGGTACATGTGTACACAACCTTATTTTGTTAGAGGTGATAAGTTATCAGATGCCATATGCCGGTGACATGGGTGTGTGTTTTGTTCTAGATATAATATGACTGTGGTGGAGAGGGGCCACTGCCAGTCCTTACAGTTGCTGGGAGGGACCCATCACTACGCTGTGATCACAGTAGATGAGAGTACCGTCATCATCATTCAGGTACGGTACAGTCTTTGTTGTACGACGGCGTCGCAGAGCCAAAATAGCTGCTCTATAAGCTCACAAAGTGTTGTGAGCTTATAGATTGGCTGTTTTCAGTCTTTGACGCAGCCATATGACAGAGCATACATTAAGCATAACGGTTAGTGTCCTCTGTATAAAATGTGTGGAAGTTTAGTAAATATTTTTGGGGAAATTGATACAGTCATCAGTGTAATTACATAAATAGTTTAAGAAACAGAGGTTGTCTTAAAAGTGTAACTTAATGACAGGATTATAACCCCAAAATGAATTTGAAACAGATAATGTTGGGCTCACGTTTTGAATTTAAGGGCACCTTGAGGCACCGATTTAGGAGAGCCTTTTTCCTTTGTAAATTTGTATTCATTGTCTTTGTCTCCCTCTACTGGGTTGCATTGGTGTTGTATGTAAAAGCTGAGCATTACACAGTGTCATTACTTTAACAAACAGCAGAAGTGTGTGTGTGTGTGTGTGTGTGTGTGTGTGTGTGTGTGTGTGTGTGTGTGTGTGTGTGTGTGTGTGTGTGTGTGTGTGTGTGTGTGTGTGTGTGTGTGTGTGTGTGTGTGTGTGTGTGTGTGTGTGTGTGTGTGTGTGTGTGTGTGTGTGTGTGTGTGTGTGTATAAATCTAGGAGCAGGCAGAGCTGTGTCAGGACAGGGCCTGTGAGAGCATGGTGATGAGGTTGACTGCTCTGTCTCTGCAATACCGCTGCTGCTGGCTCATTCTACATTGTACAGGCAGCCAGGGAGAAGGGTACAAACACACACACATCACTGTGTTTAACAACTGATCTTAATATAATTGGTCCTCACTAATGCTCATTATAATATGGTACCATTTTATCATAAGCATTAGTGAGCACCAATTATATAAAGATAGGTTGAAAATGGGTGAAGTCGGTCCTTTCCAAAAAACAAAAAAATAATATATAAATACATATATGTTATGCGTTGCCTGTAGATTGTCTAGATTTTTGCTATTTGTCGTACAACAAAGTATAGGTATAGGGCTTATACAGGGGTGTACAGCTTGTCTCGCTGTCTCTGTATCTGTGTTATTTCAGATTGACCAGCCAAGGTTTCAGTAACTTGGTTTTGGTCTACTCATCTCTGGTGCTGTTTGGTATGAAGACAGAGGACCTAGATGTCAAGGTAACACTCTCTCTCTCATCACTGACATAGCAAGAGGCTAGCCTTCTGTGATAGGGTCTGTCTGTCTGTCTGCCTGGAACTAATATCGCAAACCGCTGAACCGATCAGTACCAAACTTTGTATGCACGCTGCCAGTAGGCCACAGAAGTAGTTTAATTTTTAATTTTTTTAAAAATATATTTTTGGGTCTTTTTCTGCCTTTAATGATAGGAAAGTTGGCTGACAGGAAATGGGGAGAGAGATGGGGGGGTGACACACAGCAAAGGTCGTCGGGGTCGGGAGTCGAACCCGCGACACGCTGTCAAGCTGGATTACCAAGTAGTTTTTTTTCACTTTCATACTTATAAGTTAAGTATCAATTTGAATATCTAACTTTATAATGCAAGACCATGAGGGCTGTAATTGCACTGAAACCGTGCCCAAAGTTGTAGTTGCGTCATAGACATTATGTCATCATCTGACATCAATGATGCCTATGACATCAATGACGCCTCTATGACATCGGTCTATGACATCAGTCAATGACATCAGTCATAGGATAGGCTACGACAGTTTTTCATGTAGATTTAGAGAGGTCACATTGGCTCCAGTACTTTCTGTAAATGTTTGGCTTGTTATAATGGAGGCAGCTAACGCAGAAGAGGTGCACCTGAGGCACGTGGAGACAGATGTCCTGATTCCCAAAATGATGAGGGAGAAAGCCAAGGCGCGATGTGTTCAGAACGTTGAAACCTTCAGCCAGTGCTGTAAGGAGGCGGGTTTTCTCATGGCGTTTAGGTGTCGAGAAGAGAACGCGGCGCTGAAGGAGTGCCTCACGCTGCATTACAAAGACCCCGCCTTCTTCCAGGAGTGTAAGCAAGAGTACGTCCGAGAGAAGTTGGAGTTTCAAAGGACAGGGATTCCGGCCAAAAACAGGAAAACGAAACTCCCCGCCAGCATGTAAACAAACAAACAAGCAAGCGAAAGCAATAAAGCAGTGGTTCTCAACTTGTGATAGTTAAGTGACAATTTAAGGACTTTTAAGACCTTTTTAATACCTTTAAAAAAGCAACAACAAAAGTAATCAATAAACTAGTATAAAACATTGGCCAAATTGTCAAATAATATAAGAAAGAGACAAAAAAAATATATATATATATCCGATCTGCAAGGCATTGTGAGCTTGTAGATCAGCTATTCTCACAATATTTATCTGTGGAACCGAGTCAAACAAAATGGGGGGTCCCCAGTTCAAATATGATTATTTTGGGGGGTTGCGGCCTGAAAAGGTTGAGAACCACTGCGATACCACGGGCTGGTCACATGATGTCCGAGATCCACTGTGGAACCACTGCGCGCCACGTGTCTGTGTGGATCCCGAGGTCCACATAATTAGCTAGTTTTCTGCAATGACAAGTTAACCCTGATGTATAGGTTGATGTTTTCATTGTCCGTGATGTGCTGTGAAGGTGCTGATAGCATCAGAGGTGGAGGACATAGCCGGGTGGATCAGCAAGATCTGCTTCTACAGTCTGATGGCCAGCTGTGATGACCCTGTCAGATATCTGGACAGAAGCTGGCTGACCATCATGCCCTCAGAGGTAACTATGGCACCATGCTGATGGAACAACCACCCCCATCCCAACAACAACACCATTCACCTGATTTCAGTCCCTCAGCGCTCCTCTGGGGGGGACTGCACTCCGTCTGTCCTTCCTCCTGTCTGAGATCTTGTCAGTACCGTACAGTTCATTACAGTATAGGGGTGCACAGTAAATCAGACTAAAGGCCTTGATACCTTGCAAGCATCAGACACCCATTGTTCACGATGGCTGCAGCCATGATACTAGAGGAGTCATGGCACAGAGCCATTCTGAATTTGTATTTTTTTTTTTTTTATCCTACGATTTTGTAACCCTATTTTTTACACCCAGTGCCAATTGTCTATGTAATCCTGGGCACTACCTTCCCTCTGCCAACCTAGGGAGGCCATGGCCGAGCTCATGCCTCCTTCAATGCATGAGAGCCAACTGACCTTCTTGTCACCTGACAGGGGAGAGTTTCCCTGGTTAGACGTAGCGCGTGGAAGGAACACGTTATTCCAACCAGTTCCTTTCCCCTCCATCAGGCGTCCCGGCTGTCCAGGGGGAGGCAGTATAGTGACCAGGATTACTGCATGTTTTTGTGAGGGTACCTACCCTAGGAGGCACGGGGAGAACATGCAAACTCCACACAGAAAGGCCCTTTCGCCAACCCCACCTAGGGTATGGGCACTGATGACGCGGAGGAGAGAACACACCCCCAGCGCCCACCAATTGTATTTCTTAACACGTGTCAGTGATGCTTTCAGTGTGACGCAGAGTTAATCGATTATGAGAAAAAAATATCTATTTGAATAAAATAATCGATTTTGAGTAAAACATTGAATTTATTAAAATGTCTTTCTGTGTGTGTGTGTGCGTGCATGCACATGTTTGCTTGCGAGCACGCGCGCGCGTGTGTGTGTGTGTGTGTGTTTGCTGCCTCTCATCCACTAGGAGGAGACATGTCTGTCAGGTTTCCCCTGTTTGAACCCTCTGCTGAGCCAGCTGATGTTAAGAAGGGCCCCGTCCCTCCATTGGCTCCTGGGGGCCTCTCTCGCTCAGCTGGAGGAGCTGCTGCCTGAGGCCCCACACAAAGTCCTCAAGGTCAGTGGTTCTCGGATGTTTTCATTTCAAGGACCCCCCAGTTGGGTGTGCGTGATTAGACCCCATAACTCTTGAGAAGTGTACAAGTGGAACCAAATGGCAACCAAAAGCTCACAGCGTGCCGCGGCGTGTTGTGAGCTTGTAGATCGGCCATTTTCGGAGAATTGCTGTAGAGGGAAAAAACTAGGTGTGTATATGTAGGTTTAAGTGGTCTTTTTCTCTCTCCGTTTCAGCTTTTCAGCGACACCACGTCCCTGTACAAGCTGACCACGGACCCCTCCCCGCCACGGTCCCACGCCACGTTCATCCAGAAACGGCCCACTCCACCAGGCAGCCCCCGGACCACCAGCGGGCCCCCTCAACAACACACCCTCCGCGACCCCCAACCAGAGCCATTCATATTAGGCGGGCACACCGCTACCTTCCTAGCCGGCTCCCCCTGCAGGGCAGAGAGAAGCGTCGCGGGCAGCTTCTGCGGTCCAGACTCGGCCGTGGTGGTGGCCACGCAGAGAGCCGACGCCGACTTCCATGTAGATCTGAGCGGCGGCTCCGAGGCCCACTTCCAGAACACGTGGTCCATCAGTCCATGGAAGGAGAAGGAGAAGGAGAAGGGGGAGGCCAGGTTCTCTGGCTGGGAGGGAGCGGCCGGGTCGAGTGTTATGGAAAGAGGAGGTACGGTATTAGGCCTGTCATAATTATTACATTGTCTCTGTCGGGTTGGAAAAACCTCATATGACCAAAATTGTTACTTTTCAGGATTCTAATTCAAAAGTATTAAAAGTAGCAGATCTACTACTTTGTGCGACGCTGTAGGATGATCGAGTAGGGCGTTAAATTTACAAAACGAATACAAAAAGTGAAGAATATGGAGATAGGAGGTTTCTACCTGACAGCAACAACATATTAATCACCTGATCGCTAATTATTTTTGAGCTAATCACAATTATATTTTCATAATCGCTAGAATCGTTTCCATTCATCCATACAAGACAGCTGTATGTACATTGGCTATTTTCACTATTTGTGAAACATTATAGTATAGTATACAGTATAACAGTATGAAATGGTGGCCTCAGTACATTATTTATTTATATTATTGGTACCAGTCATTTTGTCATTTCTTTGTATATTTCAATAGTAGGCTTTGTATTTTTAAGTTACTTCATCATATATCTGCCCTGTACAATTCCCGCTTACAAAGCCTAAAAGGCACAAAAATGAAAATGTGATTTATATGTTCCAACCCTCAATGCCAAAAACACAATTAAATAATTATTCGCAATTATTTGTATCATTGCCAACTAACATTTCATGATGGTGACAGCGCTAAGGGCAGGCGAAGAGTGGATGCGGAGGTCTCCAGCAAACCAGGACCTCTACACCACCTCTCCACCCGACAGCGGTCCCTTTAACCAGGACTTCTACACCAGCACCTCTCCACCCGACAGCGGTCCCTTTAACCAGGACCTCTACACCACCACCTCTCCACCCGACAGTGGTCCCTTTAACCAGGACCTCTACACCACCACCTCTCCACCCGACGGCAGTGCCTTTAAGGAGCCGTTGGACTCGCCCTTCAGTTACAGCATCAGCCCTCAGCAGCCGGCCTACGGCAACACAAGTAGGGCAGCAACAGTTCATTCAACTTAATCCATTTCATCCATTATAAAAATACATAAATAATCGATTTGAAGGATTTCAATAACATAATCAATTTCGGTAAAAATAAAGAAATAGCCGATCTTCAAGCTAACAATGCAAGATCGGCTAGTTTGCTGTTTGTTATATGAGAAAGTATATAGAGCTTAAGTGATTTATTAAGGGATTTATTTTGTGTGCCCGATTATTAGTAATTATTTCTAGCCTTGAGTACTTTTCTTTTCTACACACCATGTTCAATTGAATATATACAGTACAGGTATACTGTACACAGACATAAAATGCATCCTACTGTTTGTTGTTTGTTTAAATAAAAAATAGCATAAATGGTCCGTGGGGGCTACAAATGTTGAGCCTAATCAACTAATATTATATTGCTAATAATTTAGTAGATTATAAAAATAAAATGTAAAATAAAAAAATGCTTTTTCATTCATTTTTGATTAATTGAAAAAGTAATAGAGTAATCACTGAGAAAATAATAAATAGTTGTAGCCCTAAACAGAAGTGCAATGTTCTCCTCTTCTGCAGGCTATACTGACCAGCAGCAGCACCTAGAAAGCCTCTACCGCTGTGATGGTCTGACGTCCCCCAGACAGACAGGGTCATGGGGAGGAGAAGGAGGAGGAGGAGGTGACAGTGGCATTCTCTACGGTGATACTGGCACTGCTAGGATTTCCCCCAACTATGGCACCAAATACTGGATGGGCCAAGAGAGGAAGAGGAGCGGCGAGGCCGCAGGCATGGTTGCTCCAGGTGAAGAAGAGTTAATCACACAAACCATAGCGTCCATATTCTGAGCCACACATTCGGCGCAAATAGTCGATCTACAAGCATGTAGATCGGCTATTTACGGGGGATATATTTGGTATATTAGACCCCTGCGGGACCCCACTCAACCAAGTGTATTTAGGGTTTATGTGGTTAAAGGGAAAACATCTTGATTTTCAGCGTTATATGTAAATATTCATTGTAACTTGAATAACATTGTAACATTGCCCCTTTTTCACGTTTCACATGTTGTAGGCAACATATTCCCACTCAGGTCATTTTATAGTGATGAGTTGGGACAAAATCTGACCAATGCGTCACCTGTTTGATATGATGGGACCCATGTTATGTAATTTTTCAACGCTTCTGGTAGTTCCGCCCACTGGCGAATGTGGAAGTACCATTCTCATTCTCACTCCCAACTCGAAATAGGTTGACACAACATTTAGTCAAAAGCGGACTTGAGCCCACTCCATTTAACCATATGAACCCTTGTGTCTTTATTCTGGGCATGTAATAATAGGCCAACATTTGTTCAAATAGTGGCAAAAACAGCAGATCAGCTGTTTTCGGAAAGGAGATTTGGTGTAGAGGGAAAATGGAAGTGGTTAATGCATGTACGAACGTGTGTTTGCTTTGCAGTGCTGACACCATTGAAGAGGGGAAAGCTGAGCTATGAGAGAGTTCCCGGTAGAATTGATGGACAGACAAGGCTCAAGTTTTTCTAGACTCCATGACTGATCCCGTTCCTATGGTCTGGCAATGATTTGTAAATGCAAGTACACAGTGTTCCCTTAAACGAATCAAATTGGATTTTAATTATAAAATTTTACAATACAAAATACTCTAACAAAAGAGATGTTTCCTTTTTTTTTACATGTAAAAATGGAACCCGGATTTAACATTTAAATTAAGTTTGAAATGAACTGTGAAATGTGAGGATTTGATATGGATTCATTTTCAGATAAATGTTCATTCTGGCTGTAAACGTCTGATTGTAGCCAGACAACAAGCATGTGGACAAGAGTCACACTAACTATTTACCCCACAGGTCCTGTTAACCACTTTAAACTGGTGTCCCTATTTTGGGTATGTCATTATAGGAGAACATTTTCAGAAATGTTTTAAAGATATAAAAATGGTTCTGTCACCGTGTTTGTGGTTGTTGTAATGTTCTACAGTACACAAGCAGTCATTTCACTCACACGATGATGCTAATGATAATAATAATACAACAGTTTATTTGTATAGCATGTTTCCAAACAGTTAGAACGTGCAGCAAGATAACAACAAAGAGATAAAACGGCTACATTTAAATAAATCAATTTAAAACAATTGGCATCAAATAACACAACAGACAAAAAATGCATACAAGGAAATGTGCATGGATAAAAGGGGTAATAAAATACACACTGATAGTAGGGAAGATTTATCCCTTTGGAATATACAATATTAAAGAGAAACATTTATTCATTCTGCATGTTGGCCAAAGGCAGTGCTACATTGATTGTACGACCTACTGTACGGTTCAAGAGTACGTGAAGTGGGCTGTTGGACATTTCTTATTTGAAGAAATACTACACGTAGCCAGGGATGAGCTGTTCACAGACACAGACGGGCAGGGGCGTAAACATAGTGTCCGGCCTTCAGCCATCCGGCCTGGCGGAGACAACAGAAAAGGTCAGGTTAAACATGGAGATAGTTGACTGACTGGTGTGTGCACGTGGATTTCTGTTTTTACAAAGCGTAATTCCTAATATTGAAATCCATATTCCATCTCTGATTTATTTATTTATTTTCATTTAGTTTTTTTTGGGGGGGGAAGCCAAACTGATAAAGGCTTCTCCCATTTTAGCAGCTCAAATAGTGTGTGTGTCCCCTGCCCCCCCCCCCCCCCTTTTCATTTAGCGGAGCAATCCCCTTATCTGCGTCTCTCAGCATGTGGAGAGTGTGCTTATCTTGGCGAGCCAGCAGAGTGAAGCCCACCCCCTCAGGAATGATCCCCCCAGACAAAGAGCACCTCCCCCGGGGGACATGGACGCCTCCCCGCTTTTAGCCCCCCCCCACACACACACACACACACACACACAGACCCTCTGTCCATCCGTACACTTGGCCAGCCACCATCAATTACCACCTACTGCAGTGTCTGCCTCTCTCTCCCCTCGCCACCTTCTAACGCCATGTCATGCACCGGAAATAGCCGATCTACAAGCTCGCGATGCGCCGCGTTGTGAGCTTGTACATCGGCTATTTCTGGTGCACGACACCGCCGTGCGACTAAGTACAAATCAGGCTTAACAGGCACAAGCCGAACAAAAAGATGTCCGAAATGGCTGTTTGTTTGTTTTTTTACGGCCAGGGAAACAAAAGCAGAGTGGAAGATGGTTAAAGGACCCCCCCCCCCAACCACCACCACGTGGAGGCTAGGTAAACAGTGGTAATGGTGCAGTAATTGCCTCCCAACCACACGTTGGCCCTGCAATGAATGGAACACACAAGATATATTGTGGGAATTAACAGGCTGTTTAAACCTATGCTATCCTTTAGAGCTGGCTACTGCGCTAAAAGGTCAAACTGCTGTTTTTCTTTATAGCAGGCGGCTCCTCACTCCCATACTTTTAATTAGTTGGATTTGCTGGGGAGGGGGCTTGGTGGGAATCCATGCCTCCGCTTTCGATATTCCCCCTCTAGTCATTCATTTGTGTCGCCGGTGGGGATATGTTTTGTCCCTGCTACCGGTCCGACTGGTTTGATATTTATGTTTGATAATATATCATTATTTAAGAATTGTATTAAAAATATATATTAACCTTTGTGTCCGTATTTTGGGCCAATTCTCAGAATCGGCTTACATTTTTTTTCTTTTTTTAATATGCGAGGCATTGTGACCTTGTAGATTAGGGTTGTTTTTCGCTAATTTGTCGTATGACAAAGTATGTATATAAGTGGTATTTCTGACATTTTTAGATTTCTATATGTTGACCACGAGCATCTATACTTTGACTCAAGTACTGGGGTTGAGTACTTTGTCCGCCACTGCTTGTGAGTGTGTCTGCAGACCATGAAGCCCCACAGCCAGCCAGAGAGCCATGGAGCCTGCAGGTGCAGCCCATGCAGCAAGGGGGTCCATGAATGCCTCCGATTCAGAGGCGGCCCCCATCGGCTCGGCCCCGTTCTCCGGGCCTGTAGGGCTAATCCCGGCCCCTAATCGGATTATGTAAATTCCTACTCCTCACAGAGAGATTTTTATGGAAGGCTGCGTCTTTGAAACAACACTTGAAGGGTGTAAAAAAAAACAAAAAAAAACTGAACAGCGACAATTGGTTAAACTAGACGTTGGGCTGGTTTGATCTGGACGGAGGTTGAAAGTGGGCGTCGGAAAGAGGGAGGGGCGGGGGATGGGGTGGAGGCAGTGGCGGAAGAAGGGTAAAAGTAGCAATACCACAATGAAGAAGTAAAAGGCCTGTATTCCAAATTGTACTTGAGTAAAAGTACCAAAGTATTGACATCAATATAAGTACCAAAAGTAAAACAAAGTACTCATTATGCAGAATATCGAAAATAGCACATCTTCAAGCTCACAACACGGCGCATTGGGACGCATTGTGAGCTTGTAGATCGGCTATTTTCTTATACAAAGCTTAATTTGATTAAAGTATGCTTTTGTAATAATAATCTAAATGTACAAAATAACAGTTTTCAAATTGTAGTGGAGTAACAAGTAGTACAATATTTGCCTCTGAGATGTAGTGGAGTATAAGTATAAACATGGACAAATAGACATACTTGAGTAAAGAATTGTACTCAAGTACACTACTTGAGTAAATGTAATTAGTTACTTTCCACCACTGGGTGGAGGCGGGGATGTAGTGAGGAGTGGCTGGAGCGCGAGGTGGCTTGCGCTCATGCGTGTGACCGGGGACCCCGTGCCGCGCTCTGCCCCGATTTCCCCCTGTAATTTATGTGTGGCCCTCGGAATGGGCTCAACAAGATTACCATAGTCATAACAAAACCCATATTGTGCGACTGTCAATCTGGATATGGTATTTTTACCTTTTGAGTTCCAATCAGGCCCAAATTCAAGAGTGGAGGAGCCAGTAGTCTCAGGGTCTTTACTCTTTACTATGGGGGGGGGGGGGGGGTTTAGCCATGGATAATGTCTGAGGCAAAGAAACAAGCGTCCACAAGCACAAGCGAAGGATCAGAGAGGGTGAAACATCTCAGTTTCCCCCTTCAATGGGAATTTATTTGTCACCTCTAATGCTAACCTTCAAGGATTAAACGAGCAATGAATCATAAAGGCTTGTAGAAATGGTGGTTTAAAGCGCCGCTGATTGCGAGAGCTGTCGAACTGAATTCGGCACCTCACACGGAATGATGGAAGAGTAGCGTTTAGAACAGCGATTCTCCCTTTTTAATTTCAAGGACCCCCAGTTTGATGTGCATGAGGCCACGGACCCCATTTCATACCAAATGGGGGTCTGTTTGGGACTACTCCAATCCACATTGTCAAATCCTCAGTGTTTATTTATCTCTCAGAGTGTACAAATGGAACCAAATGGACCCATTTGGTTCCATTTGTACACTCTCATAGTTAGACCTGTACGTGTCCATTTGGACCCCCTGGTGGTCCCCGGACCCGGCGTTGAGAAACAGTGGTTCAGAAGGCAAGAATTGAAGAATTGACGCATGTCATAATTATCACATCCCATCAAGACACCCACCCCCACCCAAATTATACATTTTCCCTATGGGATCACACACAAACCCACACACAAACCCACACACACACACACCTCTTTCTGCCGTTGAACAATAACTCTACTTACAATGCAACAGAGCGGAGAGGCTCGACGACAGTGCACGTCACACAATGGAGCTTTGCCCTGCTATAAAATGTGAGATGTGTGCATGCACCAGTCTTCCCCCTTCTCTCTCTCTCTCTCCCTCTCTCTTTCTCTGTCTCCCTTTCCCTCGCTCTCTCCCTCCCTCTTTGGCGCACAAGGAGCAGTCAGAGTGCATGAGAGGACGTTACAGAGTGGAGCCATACACACGCTGGACTACTGCAGTATAGTGGATATACTACTGCTGACCTGAGGATACACAGCCACTCTGCAACTGATACCTCTGCACGTCAGCGTGCACACACACACACACACACAGACCAGGTGAGATTTTTTTTGTTCATCATCCACAGGTTTTAATTTCCTTTTCGTCATTTTGATTTTATTTCCGTAATTTAAAAATGTGGTCAGATATGTATCACCAGGGATGACGCAATATTTTTTTTCATACTTTGGAAATGTTTTTTTTGCATAGATTTTGTAGAGGTGACACCGCAACGTAACCGATAGTTGGTGTAGAAGAATTAATTGACTTTTTCATCTACAAGATTTTATAATTTTTTGGAGGTCGGAGGACATTACAACCCTATATATTGTGTTGATTGAAGTCCCCCAGGGCTCTATACTAGGTCCTCTCCTTTTTTCTTTTTTTTTTACCTCCACCAATTCTCTTCGCTGAAAATAGTGGATATACAGTACAAGCTGATAATGTGCCGTGACGCATTGTCAGCTTGTAGATCTGCTAATTTCACGGAATGTTTGCCCCACAATACGGACGCTAGAGTTCATGTGATTTAACGCTTCGCTTCCTCACCTCCAGTGAGCGAGCCAGCCGGCCGGCCGCCATGACCAGGAAGGTGTTCACCAACACGAGGGAGCGCTGGCGCCAGCACAACGTCAACACCGCCTTCGCCGAGCTCCGCAAGCTCATCCCCACGCACCCGCCGGAGAAGAAGCTCAGCAAGAACGAGATCCTGCGCCTGGCCATGCGCTACATCAACTTCCTGGTGCAGCTCCTGGAGAGCCAGAACGGCGGGCAGCCGGCCTCCCACCACTCGCCCACCGCCCTGCTCACCTTGCTCAGGGGCAACGTGGAGAGCCTCCACACCTCCTCTTCTTCCCCTCGGGGACCCTGGGGCCTGGCCAGCAGTGACACAGATGCAGCGTCCCCCGAGTCCAGCTGTGGCAGCTCAGAAGCCTGGTAGTACAGACCAGAGCTCGCCCGTGTTGTCTTGGAGTGGACTTTGCCTTTCCGGGTTTTTTTTTTTTTTTTATACCTACATCCTGGGGTGAAACTGGTACTTTGGTCCCATCGGTAGGGCTGGGCGATATGGGCAAAAATGAAACCTCACAATATTTGGACGGAATACCTCAATATTGATATTGTAACGATAATATTTTATTTTGATGATAATATATCTTTTTCTTTTATAAAAATATATTGGCTGTTTTCACTATTTCTGAAAGTTTTTGAGAGTATAAAATAGGGCTTATATGATTAAACCCAGGAAAATACATTACTTGTGCCATATTACAATATTATATCCAAAATCCCAGACGATATCTAGTCTCATATCACTATCGATATAATATTGATATATTGCCCAGCCCTAGTCCAGAGCTGCCCGTGTTCGTTTGAACTGGACTTTATTTTCTTTTTGACCCACGTCCTGGGGTGAAACTGGTATTTTTGTCCCATCGGTATGGGTATTCTGTATTTTCCCCCCAACACCCAGTTTGTCCAGCTTGTCCTGCGGTTTTCACCAGCTCCAAAAGCAGAGGATACAGCATTATGTTTGTTGGACACCACTGTACACCGAACTGAAATGTGGTTGGATATACCCACCTTAAGTCCTGTTGAAAATATCTGCAGGTGAATACTATAGGCGACGGGAGCCCGTGTACAGACAAATGTTGATGTTATTCTGCATGGATGTAAAAATTGGATGTACAGTGTTCCCATCATGTCTTCATGTTAATATTCCTTGTCGCTGGCAAAGCTGGAACTAATTTAGTTTTTCATTAAAGAGGGCGTTTTGCCACAGAGGAGAATGGAAGGGGATTAAGGAATTTCTCATTTCAAGCAATAGTCTCACCAAGGCATGTTGAATTGATAACGGCACACCCAATTCACCAAGGACCGCAATCATTCTGAAATAGCCAAGGGCACTTTTTTTTGTCGACATGCTGATTTTCAGAGGGGACTACATTATACATGTATTTATTTATCATGGTTATTTTTATTTGGGAAATACATTATTTATTTCAATACCCTTCAATGAGATAATGTTCAGTAATTGTGTCGATTATCCATTTGTCATAAGAGGAACTGGGCTGATGAATTTTGGCAAAACTGACAATCTTTTGTGAAGAATTGATAAGACCACACTTTCTCATTTGAATCTTCATTTGCTCCTTTTGTACATTAAGCATGTCATTTAGCCAAAGATTGCTAATTAATTGATTGTCTGTCGTCAAGGCTATTGTGATAATTATCTTACAATACCTCTTTTGAAAATACGTTTTGTTTGCCTGTGAATAAACAGTATGCTATTTATTTGAACTATTTATTTAATAAATGATTTGGTAAGAAACTATTTTTGAATCATTTGTGTTATTCGTGAAGAGGAGAACACTCCACATTATGGATTTGGAAATGTAACTGTATAACTGTATAATATAAATATAACCATTTATATGATACAAAACCTTTTAACCACAGCCATATGTTTACTTCAGCTGTTTGAAAATTGCAGATTTAAAAGCTTACAATATGTCACAGCTCAACATGGTGTGAGCTTGTAGATCTGCCTTTTTTTTAAAACGCGTTTATTTTAAAATATCAAATGAAAATAGATTTTATTAGCACTATCTTTAGATGTATTTATTTATTCTATGTATTTATTGTATTTCTTTGTATTTTAGATTACTTGTTACATTGAGTGGGACATAATGCTGAAAAATTATCTTTGACAAATTTTGTAAATTGAAAAAAACAAACATTTTTTATTACACTGCAATAGAGGATTGTTTTATTACGCGTTTCATTATTCCAGTTTTCCTGTATATCACATTCCTATGAAAAATACTGGTTATACTAATTGACACAACCCAGTTGACAATGTTGCTACTTGCTTCTACAGTAAAATGTTACTCTTTGCTAAAGACAGTGACACTGAAAATCAAGCATGAGTGTCAATAAGGTTAAATTTACTTGCTTTATTTAATTTCACCTGACAACAATTAATCAGGATGAAAACTGTGTGTGTGTGTGTGTGTGTGTGTGTGTGTGTGTGTGTTTCACATACAGTATAAGGACGTACCCAAAATACTGTAGCTCAACTCAACTTTATTGTCACATCACAGGTTTACAAGAGTAAAGGAGTGGGTGAAATTCTTTACAAGCAGTAGCAGTGTACAATCAGTTTCAAGAAATGTGGAGAGATATATAAGATGCAGTAAGTAGCAGATTATAACAACCATCACAGAGTGTACTGTCTATAGTCATATACAGTATACACAGATATAACATGGGTGGAAGAAAAAAGTATTTTGATACAAATTGCAAATACTGGGTCAAACAAATACTGGGTCAAAACAATGTATTTGAGATACAAATAAAAATTTTGCATTTTGAAAATACATGAAAATACATGAAAATACATTTTATAAAAACTGATGCAATGATTAGTCAATCCATAGATTGATTGCCAAATATTCAATTAATTGCCTATGTCAGAATTTCTAAGAATAAATTGATCATACAAGCAGAGTGTTTTTCATGGTGTTTGGAGTAGGTAGTCAAAAATGTTTACCACTGTGTGTGAGAGCGCAGGCCAGAGTGATATCATCGAAAGCTACACAAGAACTATGGCATGCCATGATACTGACCATGATACTGACCAGGATACTGACACCAGGATACTCACCAGAATACTGAAACCAGGATTCTGACCAGGATACTGACACCAGGATACTGCCACCAGGACCATGATACTGACACCAGGATACTGAAACCAGGATACCGACACCAGGATACTGACCAGGATACTGACTGGGATTCTGACCAGGATACTGACACCAGGATACTGATACCAGGACCATGATACTGACACAGTGTACTGACACCAGTATACTGACATCAGGACCATGATACTGACACAGTATACTGACATCAGGACCATGATACTGACACCAGGTCCATAATACTGACACAGTATACTGACACTGCAGGACCATAATACTGACACAGTATGCTGACACCAGGATACTGACACAGGATACTAACACCAGGACCATGATATTGACACCAGGATACTGAGCAGGATACTGACACGAGGATACGGACACATATCACCACAAATAATCAAGTATAGGCTTGTCTGACCATTTATAGTGCAGTAATGTAGTTTTCACAAAAGTAAACCATCTTTAATGCATAAGGACATTTCCATGAGGCTTCATTCACTAGTTGAGGAAAGGTGATGTGAAGGCTGTCCCAAGAAAGACCTGCCCTAATCTGCCTCTCATTTGTGGTTGAAATTGTTCTGAGGGTGGGTAAGCCTGAGCCAATCAGAGGCGGAGTAGAAGTGACATCTCACATTGTGTGTGTTTTTTTTATTCCACAGTATAAACCTTTAATGTTTAAAATGGGTCAATTTAAAACGCAGAAAATACAAAATCTGAAAGTGTATTGATACAAATTGCTTAAATGTTTCCCCGTCCCAGCCAAATACAAATGACAAAAAAAGTATTTGAAATGCGTATTTCAAATACATGTATCTAGAATATTGCCCATCTCTGGATACAGGGACACCAGGGTGAAGTGCTTAACACCATTACAGATCTTCTGTTCTGTCGTACTTGACATGTTTCTTATTGTGAAATTACTTCACACAGTAGAAATAGAATACAGCTGCTATCAGTGTGTTTAGGGTCTTTTGTGTGTACTCAATGGGCCCTGTGATATGTGACCACTACATGTCCACTGTTGACCGTGTGGACACAACGGTGACCCCCTGCCCTCCGGCCAGTGACCAGGGGCCCCGGGAGACGAGAGGTTGAGGAGATAGCCACCGCTTAACTTGTGGCCCCGGGGTCACAGGTTACTCGGGAGTCAAAGCACTGACCGCTGGCTGGAAAGACAGATGCACATCCTCCTAGATGTCTTACATCGTCTCACTTTCAATATAATGAGACAAAATGGATAATGTGCTAATTGAGTGGTCGCTGTCTGAAACAAGTCCCCACGACTTTTTTTACTTTTGACTTAATATCTGACTGTACCTCGTGCTGTTTACATTTACGACTAATAAAGTATTCAATCAATCTCTGATCATTTTAATAATAATAATATGAATACCTGAAATGTATATAGCAGTACTCAAAGGCGCTTTGCATGTGTTTACAGGACTCAGTGTTTGCATATAGACAATAGATTTGGCAGATTGTATCGCCGCACTCACACATTGTTGGCCTTGTAAACAGTGACATCAGATTTGTTTTTTAAATCTAAATGTTTTGAAAAAAAAATCTAAAATTGCCAAAAATGTTCAACGATTTTCAATAATAGTGAAACTAGCAGAACACGTAGATTATTTTCACACGACACCGTTATACGACAAAGTATAAAATAGGGCTTGCTTAACCACTTGAACCCCAGCATCCCTATTCTGGTAGTTCAGTACAATGTCACAACATGACGCGTTGTGAGCTTGTAGATCAGCTATTTTTGGTGAAAAGATTTGGTGTAGACTGTCAAAGTACAGTTGTAACTCGTGTCCGTTTTACTACAAATTGAGGGTTTAATTGGTTAAACATGAACAAAAGATTGTGATTCTATATCATCTCTAACTGCCCCATTTTATTGCAGTTTTGAGCCATACACCTTATGTATATTATTTTACATAGTTCATATTATATTAGGAATATTTGACATTTCTGACTTGTTTTCCTTGTTTCTATTTTCTCTAACCCTTTCTTGAAACTGCAAATGCTGGGAGCTTATAGACAAAGAATATATTTTTACACCTGTAAGAAAACCAACAATTCTACCCTCATAAAATGAAAACAGATCTTGAGAATTGCAGTACCTTTTATTTCAAAGAACTAAACAAAACAGATGAGGCCTTGGCGGACAGAAAGAAATGGCTACTTGTTTTGTTTTCCATTTCCCTTTTTCCTGCAGAGAGGTGTTTACACGAGGGGACACACACACATTTACATGCTTAACAGCCTATTGTGGCGGTGGCAGTCTGGCCCATTTTCTTCCAAAAGGCTGCAACTAAACTAAGCTGAAGGGTAAATAGTGACTTGGTTTTTAGGGCATCGGGTGTTTTCACCCTGCTATTAAACCGGCTAAATGTGTGTAAACGGAGCAGAGGGCAGCTGGACACACTGACTGAAGGCCTGTGGGAATGGACAGGTGACTCCTTGTAAGCATGCAGATACACTTATAAGCAGTGCTGGACTGGACAACGTACTCAACCCCAGTATTCAAAGTATAGATACTCCTGGTCAAATGTTACTCAACTACAAGTGAAAGTTGCTCTGTCAAATTTGTACTTGAGTTTAAGTACTGGAGTACTTGCTTTCAAAAATAAATCAAGTTAACACCTACTTAAGAACAGTACTAAAGTAAATCAATGTACCCTGTTAATGTCCAACACCAATATACACAATTCACAAGATGTGTTATGAGAGAACAGTAGGCTAGAATGTGCACTGAATGTGCAGAATATGTGGGATGGTATCTGGATTTATAGAATGTGCAGTAAGGTATCCATACAGTACATAATCACACTTATACTGTATGTACATTATTGCAAGTAACAGCATGATGTTAGTGATAACTGTAGATTACGATCAAATTCAACTAGGCTATCAAAATGTCAACGCATCTCATAATAGTCGATTATGGTAAAAATGGATGGTCTTTATTATATTGTGGGTAAATGTGATGACGTGATGTAGTTTATGGTCTGTCACATGCTGAAAATAGCAGATCTACAAGCTCACAACGCATCGCATCCGCAGCGGTTATTTTCGGCGAGCGACACACAAATCGGCATAAGTGTGGGATGTCCGACATGTCATTTGCAATCGGATAGGATGGTGTGTGACAGCTCTGACATGCATCCCGTCACGCCGTGAAAAGCCACGCTGTCCATTTTCGTAATTTTGCTGAGGCACATTATTTACAGAAGCCGCCCAATCACAACAGACATTGCTTTGACCCCAACTTCGAGCAGGATTATGAAACGCCGCGTTCCAAAATAATAACACATCTGCATGCTTCTCATCTCCTCGGCCAAGTATAGCTGCCCGATTGGCTATTCTCTCCCAAGTGTGTGGGTAATGGTCTATTGAGAGCACATTTCCTTATCAGCGTCTCGCACGCTGTCTGAATCTGTTATCACAATGGGCCAGATCTGTGCAGGCAGCCCCTCGCTCTCCCCGCTGAGGCGCCCATGAAAAAGAATTTCTGGAGCTGGGTGCCAAGCGATAGGCCCTGAGCTCTTTATCCCCTTAAAGCCAATTCACACTCTGCATGTTTAAATATCTCAGCGCAACCCCTGCCCTCCTACTCCCCGTCCTCCACGCCTCCCCTCCACCCTCTTCCCTCTCTCCGTGTCTCTCCCCTCTCCACCGCCGCAGTCTGGTGGGCCGTCGGCACGGAGCTGACCTGCAGCCTGGGTGGGTGGGATGCAGGTGCAGGCTGGTCGGAGGAGGGGAGAGGCCCCCATTGTTGGGCTGGACAGCAGCCTCTCCTCTTCTGGAGCACTCCGTAATGGGGGCGCCCACTGACAATCCCACTTTCTAATCTGATTATGCAAATGTCTACTTCAAAAAGCAACATGCTGTAACCCTTACCCAGTGGCAGAGAGAGAGAGAGAGAGAGAGAGAGAGAGAGAGAGAGAGAGATAGGGGGGGTGGGGGTGAAGAGCAAAAAGCACTGCAGAAGAAGGCAGCACCAAGAAAAGAGATGATGGGGAAGGGAGGTGAAGAAGAGTAGACTTGGGTTCCCAAGGACGTTGGTCCATTCACGGTTAACCACATGAACTGTAGCATCCCTACTGGGGAGAACATTCTGCAAAAATAGCAGCTCAAGTTCACAATGCATCGCAACACAGAGTTTATAGATTGCCTATTTTCGGCAAATACATTTAGTGTTGAGATTTAGTGAGGAGGCCTAGGGGGGACTCCACAGAAGAAAGCATTCTATAGCAACAGGGTGCATGTTCATCCTCTGTTCCAATGTGCAACATTGTAACAATTTCACTCATTATTGCGCACTTGCTGAGCTTGACGTTTCCCGGACGTTTGCTCCAGCACAAGGGGAGGTCTGTGGACATACTGCACATTTAATGAAGTAACAGTGGCCACTGACTTAATCAACAGGCCATTCAAATCAATATTCAAATGCTCATTGTTTTTCCAGATGCCCCTCAATCCAACGTTAAAAGGAATCTACAATGTTAATGAGGGGGCCAAGGTGCCAAGTGTGAGATTTTAGACAGCCTTGCACTGCAGTAGGAGGTGTCATTTCCCAGGAACAACAACAGTGCCAGTCTCACTGGCTCCTAAAGACTGCTGGAGCTCATGCATTCACATAGCATTGACCCCGGTGGCCCCGTACTGAAATCAGCTGCCCTTATTTCTACCATTAAATAAGTCTCTCTCTGAGGCAGAGCTGGGATGTATTCACAACACTGGTACCTTTGAGATGGGCACTCCATAAGGCCGGGTCGGCATTAATATCAAAATGACGTCGCTATCGTGATATGACAGCAGCCATTTTCGTTATTTTGGAAATCTGTTTTTTTTTTTAAACAAAAAATAAAATAAGGATGTCGTCACATTACGATATTATCATCACAATAAAGATATTTGGTCAAAATATTGTGATATTTGATTATGTCCATACCGCCCAGGCTTAGCACTACATATTGATTATTTTCTCTGCCAGGCAGTGATACTGCAGTCAGCTCTGCCTGTCTGTCACTACTTGACAGATCATGTTTCTTGTGCATGCTTCAAGCCCAAATATTTTTCAAAATGGTTAATGAAAATGTATTTGTGAATTAAGAATTTTGCAGAGAAACCGTCCATCCCACCATATGGGATATGCATCCCATAGGCCTGGAATTAGCCAACTGGGTGTAATCCGTCTGTCTGGTTTATAGGATCTACACTACCTAGCCCGGAACAAGCCAAAGATTCATACTGAAATCAACTCATCAAAGTTGCATTGTTGTGGTGTATAAGCTATGCATGTAAAAATATATTTTTCTTACAGTCACTCCAACATGGTTCTTGTGAATTACTTGAGTTATTATTGATGTATAAAGATTACATGTATGTTTAGATCTTTAAAACTTTTTTTTACCAATTATTTGTGTAGTAAAATTACTTGTGTAGCACATTTCAACAACAAAGGCAAGTCAAAGTGCTTTACACAAAACATTAAACATGAAGACATTAAGACACAGCATTAAGGGAGTGCCAAAGAAACATGTAAAAAACATGAATACAAAAAAAGAAAAAAATGAATAAAACTAAAGAAAGTGTGCTACTCGGAGCACAGGTCTCCACGAGGGCGGGTTGCCTACCCAGTACCCAGGGCCCACAAACTTTGGTCATAGCCACTTGGAATGGGATCTGAAAAAGCTAATGACCCCAGAGATAATGTGTACCGATTTGTGTGAGTTGGACAAAAAAGCAAAAGTGTGTTTTGAAGACACACTGTGGCAGACAAACAGGGCCTATAAGTTGTGTTCCTATTGGTGTCAGAGTTTTGAATCAACTGCAGTCATCTGGGTCTGACCATCTATTATTTTAACACCGCTACAAGTCAAATCCACTTGCATGGACAGGTTTCTCCAAATTATTGATGAGACATAAGGCCTAGGTAGGGTGACTTTGTAATTGTCCACTAAGAACTCTGAAATTGTGGTAATGCTGCAATTTTCCCTATTTTTTATATGTGTAAAATACAAAAACATCAAATTTACGGATCATGAACTTCTTTTAACCTAAAATCTGTGCACGGTTTCAATCCCATCAGAGTCTCATTGACTTCCATTATAAATGAAAGTCCAAACACTGACTGTAACTTTTTCTGTAACTTTTTCAAATAAACAAATGTTACTCTACTGGTATATTTTTCACATTTATTGTTTTATTACAGTTAATTTTGGACAACTTATTGTGTTCCAAAATATCGTAGGGTACTAGGAGGGTAGACCTTGCTATTTAAAATAAAATCTTGAAAAACATTTTAACAACGGAAATCTTGTATCTGGCACAAAATATTTTCAGATGGGGGTCCGCGGACAAATACACGTTAATTTGGGGGATCCTTGAGACAAAAACGTGATACTGTCACATCTCGGAACAAAAAAAAACAGCTTTTTATACATTTTTTTTACACATTCAGAACCACTGGTCTGAATGTAATATTGTAATATCTCAACCTGGTCTGCATGTAATACACTGCAATATCTCAACCTCAGAGTGAATGTAATAAATTATAATATAACCTCAGAGTGAAAAATGCTTGATACTTTTTCACACATTTCCCTCTGTTGTCTTGAGGTCAGGACAGTGAACGGTGTCCTGATGTAGTTTGGGTTTCTTGGCAGCAGGTGGTGTCTCCGCTCCCTCTGAGGTGGATCTGTTCTCATGTTGTTTTGTGGTTTTCAGAGGGGTCTTCACAGTGTAAACGATGCCAGACGCTGCTTTCCTGGTCTCAGCATGCATCAGGACAGATCGACAGGTGGCGGAAACAGCGTCTTTGGCGTCGGATTGAGAGAGACCTAACAGCACACCTAGGT
This sequence comes from Gymnoscopelus braueri, assembly GCF_963280865.1. Classification (NCBI taxonomy): domain Eukaryota; kingdom Metazoa; phylum Chordata; class Actinopteri; order Myctophiformes; family Myctophidae; genus Gymnoscopelus; species Gymnoscopelus braueri. The sequence goes on along the minus strand of NC_137608.1, from coordinate 43,236,734 downwards.
TGGTGATGTCATAGGGCCCTCTCATGTCCATTGGCACCTTTGCTCCACTGGAGATGATAATATTCTTTCCGTGACACTTGTCGTTCAGACAGACAGAGTTAGAGATGGTGTATCTCCTCATGGTTGCATCTCTGATCGCGTCACAATAGATGATCTCAAAGACCACGCCTCTGTCTATAGCCCCGTTGACAGAGGGTCTCTTGAAGAAGAAAGGCAGTTTTTCTGTCACCGTCACACACACAATGTCAACACAATACTCCATACAGGCTGCATTGAACAGTTTCTCTGTGGAGGGCTGGACAGCCAGGAGGTCAAAACCCCTGTACTCTGGAGCGCTGTTCTTAAAGTGGCCGGGGTCTGAAACCTTCAGCGTCAATCTGTTCAGAACTTGGATGGGTCTGGATTTACCCTGGATGATCGGCAGCTTGTCAAACAGCTCAGAGATGCAGGTGGCTTTGGGAATCTCCCGTTTCTGTTTAGATTGAGGTTCGAACACGTGGTTGATGGCAACCGTGGAATACCCGAGATGAGCTGCAGTCTGTATGAGGGTCTTCAGGTTGTGTTTATCAGGTGTTGACGTGATGTTTAGATCCATGAACACAGACATGTTGAACCTGTCACGGAGCTCTCTCTTGTCTGTGTCTCTTTTATGCCCACATGAACATCTCCGTATCTTCTGTCTGTCTGTGTCCCTTTTAAGCTCATTATGTAAGTTCTGTGTCGGCCATGCCCAAATATGGAGTCCAGTATTAGGACATCATTGATGATATCGGGGTACTCCATATATGGGGATTTGTGGATTTATCTTAGTTTTTGGATCGAGAACCACTGGTCCGACCGTCGTCCCACTCGGCACTCCCTGCACAGAGTTTGAAGTCGATCGGTTGGACGGTTCTCGAGATATGTGATATATTCCAATCAACATCTGTGCCAAGTCCCTTCTTAGAGCGTCATGTTTTTACAGGAAACACATAAATGCTAAAGTCAAATGGCTATTTCTGTAAGCCATTTCTACTTCCTTATCTTCTTGCTCGTCTTCCCCGCTGCTGCTGCTGCTCCCCGACCTTCTGGGCTCGAGTCTTCAACCTTGGGATCATCTCCGCAATGTAGAACATCAGGTCATCACGAGAGGAGAACTTGTCCTGACAGAGGCTGCCATCTTCTGCTTGAGCTGAACCCTGACCCTTCCCCTGAACTGGGCATCCCGCTCCCTAGGGTGCATCTTGTTCTTCTCCACATAGACGTTCATCCCAGCAGCAGTCAATACATCACTGATCTCAGCACACATAGGATTCTCCACAGCCTTCTCTGAGGCGATCCTACGACCCTCCACTCGCTTCTTCTTATTGTTTATGTACACCGGATAGATAGCAGCGTTTGTAGTTAAATATGCCATTGTTTTACTGAAGTCTTCTTTGTCTGCCCTATACACTTCTTTTGAGCAACTTGACCCTATGAACCACAGCCTTATAGCTCTGCATTCATATAGACCACTACAACTGCAGGCAACAGATCTGACGGGTCGTGAATTGTGACGTATTGATGACAAACCCTTCCGCATTTATGGTGCTTCTCTAGCACAACTGACGCTCATGGGAACAACACATGACGTGTTGTTCCCATGACAACGTCAGTAAGGCATGGTGACGGGGACTTCCTGGCCTGCCTTTAAAAGTTAAAATGATGTTTACTTTGTAGTTGTGCAGTTTTGAGAGACGCTACTTTAGAATTTAGCTGTTACTGTTTTAATTTAGTTGTTTTTAGAAATACATAAGTAAGTCACATGCTCAGCTGCTCAACTGGATGTTTTCATTCACATAAAGAAAGGGGCGGGTCAAACCACCTGCAGTGCGCAGGCATTTCAGCTAACGGACAGACTCACAGTATAATAAGAGTCATAACACATCTGTTTATTGTCTCCACCAGGCCGAAAGGCATGGCGAGAGAGTATGTTTTGCCCCCTGTCCGTCCGTCCGTCCGTCCGTCCGTCCGTCCGTGTGTGTGTGTGTGTGTGTGTGTGTGTCCATCCTTCTGTCTGTGACCAGCTAATCTCCGCCACCGTTGACCCGGTTGCTGTGAAACTGCACACACACACTCCCTGGATGCCAGAGCAGAACCTCTGCCCCACATTTTTCAGATTAGCCTGCCATAGCGCCACCATGAGGCCGACTTTTGCTAAACAATTTTTTGTCAAATGGCTATTTCTGTAAGCCATTTCTACTTCCTTATCTTCTTGCTCGTCTTCCCCGCTGCTGCTGCTGCTCCCCGACCTTCTGGGCTCGAGTCTTCAACCTTGGGATCATCTCCGCAATGTAGAACATCAGGTCATCACGAGAGGAGAACTTGTCCTGACAGAGGCTGCCATCTTCTGCTTGAGCTGAACCCTGACCCTTCCCCTGAACTGGGCATCCCGCTCCCTAGGGTGCATCTTGTTCTTCTCCACATAGACGTTCATCCCAGCAGCAGTCAATACATCACTGATCTCAGCACACATAGGATTCTCCACAGCCTTCTCTGAGGCGATCCTACGACCCTCCACTCGCTTCTTCTTATTGTTTATGTACACCGGATAGATAGCAGCGTTTGTAGTTAAATATGCCATTGTTTTACTGAAGTCTTCTTTGTCTGCCCTATACACTTCTTTTCAGCAACTTGACCCTATGAACCACAGCCTTATAGCTCTGCATTCATATAGACCACTACAACTGCAGGCAACAGATCTGACGGGTCGTGAATTGTGACGTATTGATGACAAACCCTTCCGCATTTATGGTGCTTCTCTAGCACAACTGACGCTCATGGGAACAACACATGACGTGTTGTTCCCATGACAACGTCAGTAAGGCATGGTGACGGGGATTTCCTGGCCTGCCTTTAAAAGTTAAAATGATGTTTACTTTGTAGTTGTGCAGTTTTGAGAGACGCTACTTTAGAATCTAGCTGTTACTGTTTTAATTTAGTTGTTTTTAGAAATACATAAGTAAGTCACATGCTCAGCTGCTCAACTGGATGTTTTCATTCACATAAAGAAAGGGGCGGGTCAAACCACCTGCAGTGCGCAGGCATTTCAGCTAACGGACAGACTCACAGTATAATAAGAGTCATAACACATCTGTTTATTGTCTCCACCAGGCCGAAAGGCATGGCGAGAGAGTATGTTTTGCCCCCTGTCCGTCCGTCCGTCCGTCCGTCCGTCCGTCCGTGTGTGTGTGTGTGTGTGTGTGTGTGTGTGTCCATCCTTCTGTCTGTGACCAGCTAATCTCCGCCACCGTTGACCCGGTTGCTGTGAAACTGCACACACACACTCCCTGGATGCCAGAGCAGAACCTCTGCCCCACATTTTTCAGATTAGCCTGCCATAGCGCCACCATGAGGCCGACTTTTGCTAAACAATTTTTTTTATATTACTCCTACAGATTTTGACCAAAAAACACGCAAATCGGTACACACTATCTCCATAGCCATGTGATCAACACGCATCTGTCTGATTTTCCATATTCCATCCTAATTGGCTAAAATTGGCTTCCAAAGTTTGCAGGATTGGTTCATTTCGAGCAAAATGCCTCAAATCATGAACGCAGCATGCGATTTGCATGACATTTTCCACGTAGATTCCCACTTGGCCCAGGAAGAAATGCCACTTGAAAACATTCAAATCAGCCTCATGGTGGCGCTATAACAGGCCGATTCACGTTTTTAGCTATAACTGCATCGAGCTGCGTGAAACTTTGCACGCACACTCCCTAGAGGCCAAGGAAAAACATTTGCCCTGCATTTTTCAAATATGCCTTTTAGAGCGCCACCAGGAGGCTGAGTTTTGTAAAACAATTTTTGCTCTTACTCCTTCAGATTCTGTCCAAAAATCACACAAATCGGTACACAGTACCTCTATAGTCATGTTTTCAAGATGGATGTGTCCGATATTTCATATTCCATCCTACTTGGCTAACATCGGCTTCCAAAGTTTGCAGGATAGGTCCGTTTTGAACAAAATTCCTCAAATCATGAACGCAGTGTGCGATTTCCGTGAAATTTTGCACGCACATTCCCACTAGGCCGAGGAAGAAATGCCACCATTTTCATATTGGCCTGTTATAGCGCCACCAGCAGGTCTAATTTAGCAAACCACATTTTTGGAACAAAATGCCTCAAATCATGAACACAGTGTCCGATTGCCGTGCAAGGCCTAAGAAGAAATGGCACCCTTTTCACATTGACCTATTATAGCACCACCAGGAGGCCACAATAATCTATCTGACCTGGCGGAGACCTGTGCTCCGAGGAGCACTTTTTCTAGTTATTTTACTGTCACGGTCTGTCTCTCCACATGTCTATTTCTCTCTTTCTGTGTCTCTCTGTCTCTGTCCATTTCTGTCTTTATTTCCACTTCAGCCACTCCCATTCCATTCTATTCCATTCCATCTCTCACACACACACACACACACACACACACACACACACACACACACACACACACACACACACACACACACACACACACACACACACACACACACACACACACACACACGCAGTGTGCCAAAGTGCATTTAGCACTTTAGTAACGATACAAGTCAATCTTTCACTACTACAATGTCATTATTGTAAATAAGAAATTCTTAATTATCTGCCTGGCTAAATAAAGGTTTCAAATAAAGTTTCTAGTTGTATTTTGAGGATAATTTTTACAGCATGTTAAAAATGTGATTTTACTGTATTCTGTTCAAAATGTACGAACTGCATGTGGACTTTAAAGCCCTTATAGGCTGCCTTTCACCAACAAAAAGTGTTCTTAATAATCTGCCTGGTTAAATAAAGTTTTACAATAAAGTGTCTAGGTATGTTTTGAAAAGAATGCTTACATCATGTTAACATTTTCTTGAAAATGGTGATATCACATACAACAGAATATACTGCATCTGCATGTCAATCTGCATGTCACCAATACATTAAAAAAATACATTTTCCATATAAGTGGTTCAAAAGTTATAATACTGTATTCATACTAAATAAGAAAAAGAGGGTTTTCAGTGGAGTGCTAGACCCAAAGTCCAGTATACCCATCAAAAAATTTCCCAAAAGGGTAGCATATCCAAATAATGTAATTAAATGGAGGACAAAGTACTCACATTAAAATGAACGTATTCATACTGTAAGTGGACTTCAAAGCCCTAACCAAAACCACCAAGAGGTGGGTGCGTTATCTGTGTCAGAGTTCACATGTCTCAAGTTAATGATTTCTCGTGCATGAGCATAGTTTACAAAGGTTCAGGCCCCAACTGATTTGCTCACAAAGATCAGCATGCAGTTTGGTCGATGCGTGTCTGTGTGGGTGCTGCTGGCAGCATGCATAGCAGGGAATGCAAGCGGTGGCAACATTTTGGTGTGGTACACCGAGGGCAGCCACTGGATCAACCTTAAGACCGTGCTGGAGTCTCTGGTGGACAGGGGACACCAGGTCACTGTGCTGGTTCCCAGCGCTTCCATGTACATGAAGGCCAGCGAGAATTCACGCTTCCACTATGAGCCTTTCAACATCACGCTCTCCATGGAGGGCTTGGAAGAGTTCTACGAAGAGTTCCTTAACTTCTTCATGTATGAGATGGACCACCTGAACTACCTCCAGGTCTTCAGTCGATTTGCAAATTTGGCAAAGACAGACATGAAGTATACTTTGTATTACTTGGATGGTCTGCTGAAATCAGACGGCGTCATAGCGAAGCTGAAGGACGCCAAGTATGACCTTCTGCTGGCTGACCCGATCTACGCTGGCAGCGAACTTGTGGCTGAAATGTTGGATGTTCCCCTGGTCTTCACCCTGCGCTTTTCCATGGCCCACACCTGGGAGAGGCTGTGTGGTCAACTCCCTGCACCGCCATCCTACGTCCCTGGTGCCATGGTCAAACTGACCGACCAGATGAGCTTCTCAGAGAGGCTGTTGAACTTTCTCTTCTATGCCTCTCAGGACCTGCTAGCGTACTATCTTTGGCAAGACCTTAATACTTATTACACTGAGGTCAGAGGTGAGGAGCTTGGCTAATTGCTACTAATTGGGGATTGGTAATTTCAACATGCAGTTAATATGCATTCAAGGCTAGGCACGAGAGCCATGAAAGGAAGGGACATGCAAAAGGAATGAAATGAATGAATGAAACCTTTAATGCCTCTAGGGGAAAGTACTTTGCAAAAAGATTATAAAATAAAATAAAAAAAACATCAGCAACCATACATGACAGCATAACATTAAAAGATAGCATTTAAAAACACAATAAAAAGCATCATTTGAAGAAATTGATAAAAACATCAAATGCAAGTGCCAAATTCACACCATGTGATGAGGGCTTGTTAAGAGTGAGTGATGTGATGACTCTTATAGTCTGTATCATGGGCATGCTTTTCCTTCACCATGAAGGTAAAGGTGCATATTCAGAGAATTTCAGACCATAGAGAGAATGGATCTGCTATGATCTTGTGACCGTACTGCCACCCAGTTTAACAAAATAAAAAAGGTCAATACTCTGAATGCAGATCTTGTAAAACAGAGTCAGCACAGTTCTCTCCACATTAAAACTTCTGACTTTCCTTAACCATTGAATGAGGGGGGGGGGGGGGTCCGTTCAATTAAAATGTCTTTAGTTTTCTTTGTGTTTAAAATATATACATTATTTAACACCCGTTAAGTGGTTATTCTCAGCTCTATAATTGGTCTGCTTACGTGTTAATCATGTCAACAACGGTGTCCCCATTTTGGGAATTATGCTGGAGGCAAACATTTTCAAAACTCTTTTGAAAATAGCATATAGCAGAGCCCATGATCTACCATTATCTATCGTTAAACCAACAGTCATTGGTATATACAGTAGCTGTGAACAGCAAAGGTGTTGCCTCTCAGTACGAAAATGTATGTGTGTATGATGAACATAACAGAATAAATTGTTTCATAGTGTCTTAAAATCATATCACCGATATTAACAATTTAATGTAAATAGCTAAAGATCCTAAAGTGAGAGAAAACAGTTACATCTGCAGAACCAATGCCATCCTGTTGGCACCTGCTGACCCTTTACAAATGACTGTCATTTATTTTTTGGCACCTTGACAGGCAAGGATACTAAGTTTTGTGACATGATGGGCAGAGCAGACATCTGGCTGATGCGCACCTATTGGGACTTTGAGTTCCCCCGTCCCTTCCTCCCAAACTTCAAGTTTGTTGGTGGCATCCACTGCAGACCAGCAAAACCTTTACCAGAGGTTAGTACAATCAAGGCTCTTGTAGGTGAAAGGTGAAACCTAGCACACTGTTTCTCAACATCTGGTCTGGGACCCACCAGGGGTACAAATGGACCCCTATCTAAACTGCAAAATTCTTTGTTAACTTAACTCTTATTAGAATGTACAAATGGAACCAAATTTGGTTTTGTGGGCAGTTTAGCTGTTCCCAAACATTTTAGGCATACCCCCACAGCAACATAGCCTATTTTTAAAGCCACATTAAAGGCATCAAAAGAGCAGCACATTAAAGAGCAAAGAGGATGCACCCATCCAAAGGAAATGTTTTTAATTGCATGTTTTTACTTTGTGAAAACTCCCACTTGAAAAACATATAGTGTAATGGTGTAATTATTACAACCATTAAACCACCATTACATTTTTCCTCTCTGCACCCCTATAAAGACGTGCGCACACCCCACTGCGAGCTGGGAATCCCTAAGAAGTGTCTATAATGTTAATTCCTGCATACAAAATATTCAACTGCAATTTTATATATTAGTCCTAGTTATATTTATTGATAAAGTGTACTGAGCAGCACATCACATGGCATGGCATTTACACAGAAAGGTGGCAGACCATGCAGATTGAGTTTTGGTATAATAAAGTACCCCCAGGAAAGAGACTGTGATCTGCAGTTGGATAGTTGTTACAGGCCAACCGAGGAGGATTGATTACATCCCATAACCTCTAGCAATGATTGCTCTGCAATTGGTTAGTCTGACCAACCAACCATCAAATGCTGCAACTCCATCACTCAGTGACTCCGTCAGTCACACAAAGACATGTCCGTCTGGTCCAGCTAAAAAGCACTGATGGCACTAACAGGCTTTTACTGGATCTACTGTACATCATATCTAAGAACATTGTGTGTTGCTTCATGTTGGTACTTCTTTAGGATATGGAGGAGTTTGTGCAGAGTTCTGGAGATGCTGGCATTGTGGTGTTTACCCTGGGGTCCTTTGTTCAAAACACGACCACAGAGAGGGCCAACATCATCGCATCAGCCCTCGCTCAGATCCCACAGAAGGTGAGACGTAAGCCAGTTCACATACAGCACAATCTAAGTATATATGTTACAGTATGATTGAAAAAACAGTCGGATTGAAAAAGGAGTGCTTGTTTTCTTTGAGTTCACCTCCCGAGCTCCCCCGCGGCGGGGCGGGACCCCCGTCAAAAAAAGAAATGACGTCTCTGAGGTACAGAGACTTGGGGGGACAATGAAGTACGATTCTGTCCCTATCGGGACATAACTTCATTATGCGATGAGTCGGCTGAAGGTGACTTCGCAACACTCTGCACGGCTACTCGCTCGCCTAAGCTCGCTCGGCGGTACCTCTCGTGGCTCAAGTCACCTTCAGGCGGTGTGCCTCTGTCGGTGAAACAGAGTGCACCTTTTTCAATCTGACTGGTTTTCCAATCGTACTGTTGCATTCTATAGTGTAGTGTAACATTTTGCCATTTTTACCAGGTTCTTTGGAGATACGGTGGAGAGAAACCAGAGACTCTGGGTGACAACACCAGAATATACAATTGGATCCCTCAGAATGATCTACTGGGTATATAAGAACTTGACTTCTAATTACTGTCAGGTCCAAATCAATGTTGACTGAAACAATAACAATACTCATTGCATTTAACTGAGTAACCATACAATACTGAAAAACAGAACTATCTCGAGCAAATAGATATACTATAGATACTGAGATCTGCTTTGGTCTTTTCCTCAAGGACACACCAAGACCAGAGCATTTATCACCCATGGTGGCACAAATGGCATCTATGAAGCCATTTATCATGGCATCCCTATGGTGGGAATCCCGATGTTCCTGGACCAGCCAGACAACATGGTTCATATGAAGGCAAAGGGCGCTGCAGTCATCATGGACTTCAACTCCATGAACACAAAGGATCTTGTGGATGGAATAAATGCAGTCGTCAGTGAGTCATCGTAAGTTCTCATTGCAGTCATTTTAGGTCAATGATAAATTGTACAATGGTGGCTGATTGTTTTTAGGGTTAGGTTTAGGGGCGCATCAGTTCGATTTGATGGATTATACAAAATAATAGATTTTGAAAATAGCTTTGTGTTTTCACTATTGTAAATATGCAGTCTATATATATACAAAGTGTGTAAGAAAAGTAACAGGACGGCAGCCACGCTCATGATGTATATACGTATGACTTATATCCATATATATATATATATATATATATATATATATATATATATATATATATATATATATATATATATCTCTGCTGTTCAGCCTGAAACCGCTAACTCCAAAACGCTCATTGTTCAGGAAACGAGAAAACAAAATATAAGTTTTTCAAGAAATGAAGAAAACCTTATATTTTTAAAACAAATTAATACTGCCTCATCAAAGTTGGTATAGTGACTTTATATATTGTCAGATACTTGCATGTGTCATTATATTATCAACACTTTACCCAAATCGCGGGTAAATCAACACTTTACCCAGCGCTAGTGGAGATAGTAGTTTCAGGCGAGCAGAAATCAAGCTGAAATGGAGTTGTTGTCCAAACAATAGCTCCACTCGCTGCTGAGGGAGAGGTTTCAGCGCGACAGAAATGCTATGAATGCCTTTCTTCTTGTCACATTGCTCTCCTCATTGAACACTTCATAGATTTTAGAAATATAATTACTTGTTTTCATAACATTAGCGTCAGTGCTAAGTTTGATAAACAGGTACACTGCATAGTTTTAACAGACTACGGGGAGTTTGTAACGTGATCCTCCTCCTCGTTCACTGCGCAGTGCGCTCTACTGCTCATGCTGTTAAAAGGCAGCGCTGTAGAGGAGAGGGGGCAGTTGTTTGTTTTTGACGGACACACACACACACACACACACACACACACACACGTACAGTACATACAGTATTTAATCCCCAAAAAACGTGTTGCTTATTCAATTAATCATGAAAGTTAAAGCGGCACTATGTAACTTTTTTTTATGAATAAATGTGATTTAGTCCAATTTGTATGGTAGAGTATGTTAATACAATATAACTTACAGTATACAATTGCTTGGAGTGGTTGTATTTTGTCTCCCTGCCCTTCTATTGAGACATTTAGATTTTGTCAAAGGTCATGTCTAACCTAGACACAGGATCTGACATGAATTTTGACCCGATGGTCAAGATTCAATTTATCCTTTGAGCAAGCAGGCAAGCTCTATTAGCTCAATGGTGAAAATGTCAGCACTTGCGCAGGAAATCAGGTTCAAATCTGGAGTAGAAGAGGAAAGTTACATAGTGCAGCTTTAAGTATAGAATAATTGCTAGGTATATAATCAATAGTTGCAGCCCTAGTTAAGTTTATGTAAGTATGTTAGTTGCAGAGAAATAAAGAGGATCATGTCTGAGATGGTGAAATGATTCCTATTGTACCTTGTGTGTTTCAGCTACAAGGAGAATGCCATGCGACTTTCCAGGATCCACCACGATCGGCCTATCAGCCCTAAAGACGAGGCGATATTCTGGATTGAGTTCACCATGAGGAACAAAGGAGCTAAACACCTGAGGGTGCAGGCTCACGAGCTCACCTGGTACCAATACCACAGTCTGGATGTCATAGGCTTCCTCTTGGCCATCACTCTGATCATAGCTCTGCTCTTCATCAAGACCTGCAGCTTCTGCATCTCCAAGTGCTGTGGTCTAAAGAGAAAGAGCAAAACAGAATAACTAGTGATACAAGCTCTTCCACTCAACTTGAACTGCTTCCAATGGATAGTGGATTAATTATTTCCTTCAACATTTGGTGAACTCTGTATCAATGCACTTGTAAATGACATGCTATCCCTTTCATTTAAATTGTGAACTGACCAGAAACTCTGTGCTTACACAATATACAGTATACATCCAGACAACTTCTCAAATATCAACAAACCCAGGCAGTATTTGCCCTGGGTGCGGGGAGATGTATCACCATACCCAGCCTTTATTTGCCCTGGGTACGAGACGTTACATCACCTTAGCAACGGTGTATTAGACCTGGGTGCAGGTAATTATACACCATATAGTCTGTATTTCCCCTGGTTGCGGGGAGTTATATCATGATAACATACCCGTCATGCGACGTGAGCTTGTAGATCGTCTGTTTTCATAATTTTTTGTATGACACTGTTGTGCGACAAAGCATAAAATAACGCTTAAGTGGTTAAGCGATTTATATATATATATATATAGATAGATAGATACTATATTAAAACACACTTTGCTTATTTGATTCATTTGCAAAGTAATCAATAGAATAATCGATAAGAAAATAATCGATAGTTGCAGCCCTACACGAGGCTATTATTAATAGGGTGTGCCTCCTAGCGGAGATTTGACCTCTATTGAGCACACCTTTCTAGTTGTCTCCGCCAGGCCGAAAGGCATGGCGAGAGAGTATGTTTTCCACCCCGTCCGTGTGTCCGTGTGTCCGTCCGTGTGTGTGTCCGTCCGTCTGTGAGCAGCTAATCTCCGGCACTGTTGGCTTGATCACAGCGCCACTGTGCAAACACACTCCCTGGATGCCAATTCAGAACCTTTGCCCCAAATTTTTCTCATGGGCCTTTTATAGCGCCACCAGGAGGCCGAATTGTGCAAAACATATTTTTTGACAGTACTCCTAGAGATTTTGTCCAAAAATCCCGCAGATCGGTACACAGTATCTCTATAGTCATTAAACAAAACAGATCTTTCAGATTTCTCATATTCCATTCTGATTGGCTAAAAATGTCTTCCAAAGTTTGCAGGAGTGCTCCGTTTTGAACAAAATACCTCAAATCATTAACACAGCATGCAATTTCAGTGAAATTTTGCACGCACATTCCCATTAGGCCTCATGGTGGCGCTATAACAGGCCGATTCGTGTTTTACCTATAATTGCACCGATCTGTGTAAAACTTTGTATGCACACTCCCTAGAGGTCAAGGAAAAACCTTTGCCCTGCATTTTTCACATCTGCCTTTTATAGCGCTACCAGGAGGCCAACTTATGTAAAACACATTTTTTTATACTACTCCTTCCAATTTTATCCAAATTTCACACAAATCGGTACACATGGTCTCTATAGTCATGTGATCACGACGGATGTGTTTGATTTTTCATATTCCATACTGATTGGCTAAGATTGACATCTAAAGTTTGCATTATTGGCTTGTTTTGAACAAAATTCCGCAAATCATGAACGCACCGTCCAATTGCGCTCAAACTTTGCACGCACATTCACACTATGTTGAGGAACAAATTCCACCCTTTTAACATTGGCCTGTTATAGCGCCACCAACAGGTCTAATTTAGCGAAACACATTTTTTTAACAAAATGCCTCAAATCATGAATGCAGTCAGTGTCCGATTGTCGTGCAAGGCCTAAGAAGAAATGGCACCCTTTTCACGTTGGCCTATTATAGCGCCACCAGGAGGCCACAATAGCCTACCTGACCTGGCGGAGACCTGTGCTCCGAGGAGCACTTTTTCTAGTTCCATTTAGATTTACTACGTTGGGAAGAAATGGCAATGTGTGTCAATAGAATTGCAGCTGACCCATCACCTCGTTTCATTCACACATACAGTGGTAAAAACGCCTCAATGCTGGATGTATCACATTATTACGCAAGGACCTCTGTGCATGTGCATGCACAAAGGCAGTGTGCCAAAGTGCAATTAGCTCATATCAACACTTTTGTGATGATACAAGTCAATCTTTCACTACTACAAGGCCATTATTGTAAATAAAGGGTTGACATAACGTTTCTAGTTATATTTTGAAGAGAATATTTAGAGCATGTTAGAGATATTTTACTGACTGTATTCTATTCATAAGTACGAACTGTACTGTATCTGAATAAAGTTTTAAAATAAAGCTTCTATTTATGTTTTGAAGAGAATTTTTACATCATGTTGACATTTTCTTGCCAAATTGAAAAGAAATGAAAGAAAAGAAAATGTTGATACCATGTGTAACAGAATATACTGCATCTAATAATATTGGCCCTCACTCTTTGGGGTGTTATTTGTCACTGTATATTTGCACATACGTGAAATTTGTCCTCTGCATTTACCCAGCCTATAATCACTATGAGCAGTGAGCAGCCATTGTATGGCGCTTGGGGAGCAATTAGGGGTTCAGAATCTTGCTCAGGGACGCACATCAACACATTGCTGCTCTGGAATCATACATGGGACAACCAGGGGCTCTGGCTCCCCAGACAGGCTCACCAACCACTCAGCTATGGCCTGCATGCATGTCCATCTGCATTTGTCCCAATACAAAACATAGAAAGGAAACATTTTCCATAATAGTGGTTCCTCTACATCAAGTTAGATAGTGTACTATAACTTATTCATACTGTAAGTGGACTTCAAAGCCCTCATCAATACCACCAACAGGTGGGTGCGTTATCTGTGTTACATGTACAAACTGCCGCAGCAAATCAGAGTTCACATGTCTCAAGTTAATGATTTCTCGTGCATAAGCATAGTTTGCCAAGGTTCAGGCCCCAACTACTTGCTCACAAAAGATCAGCATGCGGTTCGGTCGATGCGTGTCTGTGTGGGTGCTGCTGGCAGCATGCATCGCAGGGAATGCAAGCGGTGGCAACATTTTGGTGTGGTACACCGAGGGCAGCCACTGGATCAACCTTAAGACTGTATTGGAGTCTCTGGTGGACAGGGGACACCAGGTCACTGTGCTGGTTCCCAGCACTTCCCTGTACATGAAGGCCAGCGAGAATTCACGCTTCCACTATGAGCCTTTCAACATCACAGTCTCCATGGAGAGCTTGGAAGAGGTCTTCAAAGAGTTCCTTAACTTCTTCATGTATGATTTGGACCACCTGAACTACCTCCAGGTCTTCAACCGATTTACAAATTTGATGAAGACAAACAATCAGTATGCTTTGTATTACTTGGATGGTCTGCTGAAATCAGACAGCGTCATAGCGAAGCTGAAGGACGCAAAGTACGACCTTCTGCTGGCTGACCCCATCTACCCTGGCAGCGAACTTGTGGCTGAAATGTTGGACGTTCCCCTGGTCTTCACCCTGCGCTTTTCCATGGCCCACACCTGGGAGAGGCTGTGTGGTCAACTCCCTGCACCGCCGTCCTACGTCCCTGGTGCCATGGTCAAACTGACCGACCAGATGAGCTTCTCAGAGAGGCTGTTGAACTTTCTCTTCTATGCCTCTCAGGACCTGCTAGCGTACTATCTTTGGCAAGACCTTAATACTTATTACACTGAGGTCAGAGGTGAGGAGCTTGGCTAATTGCTACTAATTGGGGATTGGTAATTTCAACATGCAGTTAATATGCATTCAAGGCTAGGCACGAGAGCCATGAAAGGAAGGGACATGCAAAATGAATGAAATGAATGAATGAAACCTTTAATGCCTCTAGGGGAAAGTACTTTGCAAAAAGATTATAAAATAAAATAAAAAAACCATGAAGGTAAAGGTGCATATTCAGACCATAGAGAGAATGGATCTGCTATGATCTTGTGACCGTACTGCCGTCCAGTTTAACAAAATAAAAAGGGTCAATACTCTGAATGCAGATCTTGTAAAACCGAGTCAGCACAGTTCTCTCCACATTAAAACTTCTGACTTTCCTTAACCATTGAATGAGGGGGGGGGGGGGGGGTCCGTTCAATTAAAATGTTTTTAGTTTTCTTTGTGTTTAAAATATATACATTATTTAACACCAGTCAACACCAGGGCATTTTGCTGGAGGCAAACATTTTCAAAACTCTTATAGCAGAGCCACATCATGATCTACCATTATCTATCGTTAAACCAACAGTCATTGGTATATACAGTAGCTGTGAACAGCAAAGGTGTTGCCTCTCAGTACGGAAATGTATGTGTGTATGATGAACATAACAGAATAAATTGTTTCATAGTGTCTTAAAATCATATCACCGATATTAACAATTTAATGTAAATAGCTAAAGATCCTAAAGTGAGAGAAAACAGTTACATCTGCAGAACCAATGACATAGGTTACCATCCTGACCCTTTACAAATGACTGTCATTTATTTTTTGGCACCTTGACAGGCAAGGATACTAAGTTTTGTGACATGATGGGCAGAGCAGACATCTGGCTGATGCGCACCTATTGGGACTTTGATTTCCCTCGTCCCTTCCTCCCAAACTTCAAGTTTGTTGGTGGCATCCACTGCAGACCAGCAAAACCTTTACCAGAGGTTAGTACAATCAAGGCTCTTGTAGGTGAAAGGTGAACCCTAGCACACTGTTTCTCAACATCTGGTCTGGGACCCACCAGGGGTACAAATGGACCCCTATCTCAACTGCAAAATTCTTTGTTAACTTAACTCTTATTAGAATGTACAAATGGAACCAAATTTGGTTTTGTGGGCAGTTTAGCTGTTCCCAAACATTTTAGGCATACCCCCACAGCAACATAGCCTATTTTTAAAGCCACATTAAAGGCATCAAAAGAGCAGCACATTAAAGAGCAAAGAGGATGCACCCATCCTCTTTAGAGGGCAACACGCACGCACGCACGCACGCACGCACGCACGCACGCACGCACGCACACGCACACGCACACACACACACACACACACACACACACACACACACACACACACACACACACACACACAGAGAGAGAAGATGGGGGAAAATGCAGTCTTGATTTCAGCTGACATTAAAGAAAATAGTAACATTTAAGTCAATCAAGCGTTTCTTGGATACGTTCATTGAATAATTAAAATGTGCATTTTTTATTTCAAATTAAAATGTGTAATTACATTTTTACAAAGGAAATGTTTTTAATTGCCTGTTTTTACTTTGTGAAAACTCCCACTTGAAAAACATATAGTGTAATGGTGTAATTATTACAACCATTAAACCACCATTACAGTTTTCCTCTCTGCACCCCTATAAAGACGTGCGCACACCCCACTGCGAGCTGGGAATCCCTAAGAAGTGTCTATAATGTTAATTCCTGCATACAAAATGTTCAACTGCAATTTTATATATTAGTCCTAGTTATATTTATTGATAAAGTGTGCTGAGCAGCATATCACATGGCATGGCATTTACACAGAAAGGTGGCAGACCATGCAGATTGAGTTTTGGTATAATAAAGTACCCCCAGGAAAGAGACTGTGATCTGCAGTTGGATAGTTGTTAGGCCAACCGAGGAGGATTGACTACATCCCATAACCTCTAGCAATGATTGCTCTGCAATTGGTTAGTCTGACCAACCAACCATCAAATGCTGCAACTCCATCACTCAGTGACTCCGTCAGTCACACAAAGACATGTCCGTCTCTTGGGCTGGCTCTGCTGGTCCAGCTAAAAAGCACTGATGGCACTAACAGGCTTTTACTGTATCTACTGTACATCATATCTAAGAACATTGTGTGTTGCTTCATGTTGGTACTTCTTTAGGATATGGAGGAGTTTGTGCAGAGTTCTGGAGATGCTGGCATTGTGGTGTTTACCCTGGGGTCCTTTGTTCAAAACACGACCACAGAGAGGGCCAACATCATCGCATCAGCCCTTGCTCAGATCCCACAGAAGGTGAGACGTAAGCCAGTTCACATACAGCACAATCTAAGTATATATGTTACAGTATGATTGAAAAAACAGTCGGATTGAAAAAGGAGTGCTTGTTTTTTAGTTCACCTCCCGAGCTCCCCCGCGTCATTTCTTCAAAAAAAGAAATGACGTCTCTGAGGTACAGAGACTTGGGGGGACAATGAAGTACGATTCTGTCCCTATCGGGACATAACTTCATTATGCGATGAGTCGGCTGAAGGTGACTTCACAACGCTCTGCACGGCTACTCGCTCGCCTAAGCTCGCTCGGCGGTACCTCTCGTGGCTCAAGTCACCTTCAGGCGGTGTGCCTCTGTCGGTGAAACCGAGTGCACCTTTTTCAATCTGACTGGTTTTCCAATCGTACTGTTGCATTCTATAGTGTAGTGTAACATTTTGCCATTTTTACCAGGTTCTTTGGAGATACGGTGGAGAGAAACCAGAGACTCTGGGGGACAACACCAGAATATACAATTGGATCCCTCAGAATGATCTACTGGGTATATAAGAACTTGACTTCTAATTACTGTCAGGTCCAAATCAATGTTGACTGAAAGAATACCAATACTCATTGCATTATTTAACTGAGCAACCATACAATACTGAAAAACAGAACTATCTTGAGCAAATCCTATAGATACTGAGATCTGCTTTGGTCTTTTCCTCAAGGACACACCAAGACCAGAGCATTTATCACCCATGGTGGCGCAAATGGCGTCTATGAAGCCATTTATCATGGTGTCCCTATGGTGGGAATCCCGATGTTCATGGACCAGCCGGACAACATGGTTCATATGAAGGCAAAGGGCGCTGCAGTCATTGTGGACTTCAACTCCATGAACACGAAAGATCTTGTGGATGGAATAAATGCAGTCGTCAGTGAGCCATTGTAAGTTCTCATCTCACTCTGTGCATCTGGTCCAGGCTGTTACTTACAATAATCAATTTCCCTGGTTAAATTGGGTTAGGGCAAGGGTTACCCAAACCCTAACCTTAACCCTTCCAGTATGATCCGGAAACCAAGAGACAGAGCCTGCAGGTGCATTGTCGTGGTGGAGCAACCACGACTTGTCTCTCCACAGAGCCCGCCTGCAGTGGTAAAAATGTCAGCACTTGCACAGGAAACCAGGTTAAGGATAATTCCTTTTTTAAACAGGTCGTTCAATTAAGTCCTTGCGGTCTTGTTTCCAATGAGAACCTGTGAGCAATTAGGGGTTAAAGGAGAATTCCGGACAAATTAAGTGTTATCTTTGATGCCTCGTTACTCACCTAGCGACGTGAAAAGTGGCGTTCTTTTTTTCCATATATTCCCCTGTCGTCATTTTTTAAACCCCCTCCGTTGTCATAATGGGAGCGCGTGGGTAAGGGAAATTCGTCTATTATAACCGACGCAAAGTTGTTTTTTTCTCTACTAGTATTGATAGTAGAGTCTCATGATAGTCAAACATGCGTTGAAACTATCTGCGAGGCTGCCGTCAATGGCGAACGATTTAACACTGGTTGCTTGTTTCTTCCAGAACCTGGCAACTCGTGTTGCCAGTAAGCATGTAGTTGCAGGCAAATAAAGAGGATCATGTCTGAGAGGGTGAAATGTTTCCTATGATTCATATTGTGCCTTGTGTGTTTCAGCTACAAGGAGAATGCCATGCGACTCTCCAGGATCCACCACGATCGGCCTATCAGCCCTAAAGACGAGGCGATATTCTGGATTGAGTTCACCATGAGGAACAAAGGAGCTAAACACCTGAGGGTGCAGGCTCATGAGCTCACCTGGTACCAATACCACAGTCTGGATGTCATAGGCTTCCTCTTGGCCATCACTGTGATCATAGCTCTGCTCTTCATCAAGACCTGTAGCTTCTGCATCTCCAAGTGCTGTGGTCTAAAGAGAAAGAGAAAAACAGAATAACTAGTGATACAAGCTCTTCCACTCAACTTGAACTGCTTCCAATGGATAGTGGATTAGATATTTCCTTCAACATTTGGTCAACTCTGTATCAATGCACTTGTAAATGACATGCTATCCCTTTCATTTAAATTGTGAACTGACCAGAAACTCTGTGCTTACACAATATACAGTATACATCCAGACAACTTCTCAAATATCAACAAACCCAGCATTTATTTGCCCTGGGTGTGGGGGGTTATATCACCATATCAACATACCCAGCCTGTATTTGCCCTGTGTGTGGGGGGTTATATCAGCATATCAACATACCCAACCTGTATTTTCCCTGGGTGTGGGGGGTTATACCCCATATCAACATACCCAGGCAGTATTTTCCCTGGGTGCGGGGAGATGTACCACTATAACCAGCCTTTATTTGCCCTGGGTACGAGACGTTACATGGTGTATTAGCCCTGGGTGCGGGGAATTATACACCATATAGCCTGTATTTGCCCTGGTTGCGGGGAGTTGTATCATGATAACATACCTGTCATGCGTCATGAGCTTGTAGATCGTCTGTTTTCATACCTTTTTGTATGACACACTGCATACACATATATACATATATATACACACACACACACACACACACACACACACACATATATATATATATATATATGTGTGTGTATGTGTATATATATATATATATATATATATATATATATATATATATATATATATATATATATATATATATATATATATATACACATATACATATACATACATATATATATATATATATATATATATATATATATATATATATATATATATATATATATATATATATATGTACATATATATATATATACATATATATATATATATATATATATATGTATATGATATATATATATATATACATATATATATATATATATATGTATATGATATATATATATTATATTATATTGAAACAACACACTTCGTTTATTATATTAATCAGAGAAGTAATAGATTGAATAATCGCTATCAGAAAATAATCAATAGTTGCAGCCCCACACACCAGGCTATAGGGTGCCCCTCCTACAGGAGATCTACACTCTACTGAGCACACCTTTCTAGTTCCATTTAGATTTAGGCTCATTTCATTGACACTCATACGGTACAGAGTACAGTAGTACAAACACTCGATGCTGGCTGTATCACACATGACTACGCAAGGACCTTTGTGCATGCGCGCACACACACACACACACACACACACACACACACACACACACACACACACACACACACACACACACACACACACACACACACACACACACACACACACACACACACACACACACACACACACACACACACACACACACACACACACACACACACACACACGAGGTGAAAAAGGTGAAGACATGTTTTTCTCTTTCGGGTCAGGTGTCACACACACACAGGCAGTGTGCCAAAGTGCATTCAGCTAATTTCACCACTTTTGAGTCAATCTTTCACTACTACAACTACTACTACTACAACTCATTATTGTAATTAAAAAAAATCTTTATTATGTTATGTATTCTCTTCAAAATGTACGAACTGTATGTGGACTTTAAAGCCCTTATAGGCTACCTTTTACCATAAAAAAGTATGGCCATAGCTGAGTGGTTAGTGAGCCTTCCTGGGAAGCCAGAGGCCCTGGTTGTCCCAGGTTTGATTCCAGGCCAGGTCAGCAATGTGTCGATCTGTGTCCCTGAGCAAGACTCCACCAATTGCTCCAGAGTGCCGTAGAATGGCTGCTCACTGCTCCTAGTTGTTATAGGATGGGTAAATGAGGACAAATTTCACATATGTGAATTTATATACGATATACATATATACACATATACAGTGACAAGAAACACCCCAAGGAGTGGGGACTATTCTATCTTACAGTACATTATGTTAAAATTTTCTTGAAAATGATAATATCACATATAGCAGAATATACTGCATCTGCATGTCAATCTGCATTTGTCACCAATACAAAACATACATTTTCATATTAGGGGGTTCATCTATATCAAGTTAAAGGATATTGTACTGCATTTATATTGTAAGTGGACTTCAAAGCCTTCACCAATACCACCAAAAGGTGGGTGCGTTATCTGTGTTATATTGTGCACAAACTGCAAAAAAATCGGAAACACAAGTTAATGATTTCTCGTGCATGAGCATAGTTTACAAAGGTTCAGGCCCAACTGATTTGCTCACAAACGATCAGCATGCGGTTGGGTCGATGCGTGTCTGTGTGGGTGCTGCTGGCGGCATGCATAGCAGGGAATGCAAGCGGTGGCAACATTTTGGTGTGGTACACAGAGGGCAGCCACTGGATCAACCTTAAGACCGTGCTGGAGTCTCTGGTGGACAGGGGACACCAGGTCACTGTGCTGGTTCCCAGCGCCTCCCTGTACATGAAGGCCAGCGAGAATTCACGCTTCCACTATGAGCCCTTCAACATCTCACTATCCAAGGAGAGCGTGGAAGAGGTCTTCAAAGAGTTCCTTAACTTCTTCATGTATGAGATGGACCACCTGAACTACCTCCAGGTCTTCAACCGATTTACAAGACAGATGAAGACAGATGTGGAGTTTGCTTTGGTTTACTTGGATGGTCTGCTGAAATCGGATGCTGTCATGACGAAGCTGAAGGACGCTAAGTATGACCTTCTGCTGGCTGACCCAATCTACGCTGGCAGCGAACTTGTGGCTGAAATGTTGGATGTTCCCCTGGTCTTCACCCTGCGCTTTTCCATGGCCCACACCTGGGAGAGGCTGTGTGGTCAACTCCCTGCACCGCCGTCCTACGTCCCTGGTGCCATGGTCAAACTGACCGACCAGATGAGCTTCTCAGAGAGGCTGTTGAACTTTCTCTTCTATGCCTCTCAGGACCTGCTAGCGTACTATCTTTGGCAAGACCTTAATACTTATTACACTGAAATCAGAGGTGAGTGACTGGGCTAATTGTACAGTTAGATTGGTAATTTCAACATGCAGTTAATATGCCTTCAGGGCTAGAAATGAATGAATGAAACATTCACTGCCTCTAGGCCTAGGGAAATTGCATTGCACAAAGATTATAAAAGAATATAAAAAACAACAACTACAGAGGACAGCACATACTACAACATAAAACATAAAAATATCATAAAAAGCATAATTTGGATCAATAAAGGACATCAAATGCAAGTTCAGGAAAGTGCCAAATTCAGACCATGTGATGAGAGCTTGTTTAGAGTGTGGGATGTGATGCCTCTTATAGTCTGCATCCTGGGCTATTCCTTAACCATGAAGGTAAAAGGTGCTATTCAGACCATAGAGGGCGCAATGGATCTGCTATGATCTTGTGACCTTAATAAGTAAGCCTTGCCGAGCCATGGGCAGGAGCCTATCTCCTGTTTATGTAGTATGTCGCAGAGACTTAAAGGGATACTTCACTTTCGGGCCGGGGACACATTTAAAAAAAATATTAAAAATAAATGAAAAAAGTTATGGAAAATTCATGGCCCCCTCACGACACGCAGTGTCCTACTAATGTGTGAGGGGGCCATGAATTTTCCATAACTTTTTTCATTTATTTTTAATATTTTTTTTAAATGTGTCCCCGGCCCAAAAGTGAAGTATCCCTTTAACCCCAATCCAACCCCTGATGCTGAGTGCCGAGCAGGGAGGCATTGGGTCCCATTTTTTTGAATCTTTGGTATGACCCGACCGGGGATCGAACCACGACCTCCCAATCTCAGGACGGCAGTGGTGGTAAAAGCACCTTTTCTTAAATAAAAGTATCAATACTGCAATGTAGAACTTAAAGTAAAAGTCTGGTATTAAAGATTTACTTTAGTAGTTACTTTACTACAAGTACCAAAAGTACTCATTATGCAGAATGTCCTGTTTCACAAGTTCTATGTATAAAATGTATAAAAACTCTCTATATAGAAAATAGCAGATCTACAAGCTCACAATGCATCGCACCGCAACGTCATGTGGGCTTGTAGATTGTCTATTTTCAAATAGCCAAAGTATATATATATATATATAGGGCTGAAGTGGTTAATGTATGTTTGGTAATAATAATCAACATCTACAAAGTAACTAATAACTAAATTAGTCAAATAATTGTAGTGGAGTAAAAGTACAATATTTGCCTCTGAGATGTAGTGGGGTAGAGGTAAAAGTATTGATAATTGGAAATATTTTAGTAAAGTAAATAATACCTCACAATTGTACTTAAGTACAGTACTTGAGTAAATGTACTTAGTTACTTTCCACCACTTCAGGACGGACACTCTAACCGCAAGGCCACTGAGCTGGTCTGTGACCTTAATACTGACAGTTTAACACTATCCAGTTTCATATGATATCCTTTAATCAGGTAAAATTCTCATTGAGATTAAAATCTTTTTTCCAAGAGTGACTGGGCCAAGAGAGCAGCATGAACACTGTTAGAACAACCAAGTGAACACTATATACGGTTAAAATGCAAAACAGGGTCAAGAACTTAAGTAGTTAAAATACAAAAATAGGTGCAGTTGACAATTTAAAAGCAATCACTTCGTCAAACAGTACTAATTTCTCAATCTCAAGCTCTGATAACTTCAGGTCCTTCTGCTAATCTTTCAAAGATAAGGGGTAGCATATTTATAAATAATTCATCCCATTTAGACCTGAGACCGATTCTAAAAAACGCCTTCTACATCCTGACCTAAGTTTTCTGAAAAACATCACATTTTTATTCAAAAAAGTCTAAACTAATTATATGTTGATAGTGTATATAGCAGAAACTACACACAGAGGTGTTCCTGGCTTGAAAGGTACAACAATGTATACAGTAAGGTTTCCAGGTCTAAATGGGTTATTTTACCTTATTCCATTCTACCTCTTGATCAACATCTGTTATGTATTGTTAGAACGCAGGCCATGCTGGTTTTGGTTTCTAACGCATAAATGTAGATAAGGAGTGCCCCAGGAGTAAACAAAATCTGCAAACATACAGTTTGTTCTGGTTTTGTACAGACGATGCTCCCTCACCCCAATCACGGAATAAAAAGGTCAATACTCTGAATGCAGATCTTGTGAGCACAGTTCTTTCCACATTAAAACTTCTGACTTTCCTTAACCATTTAGAGAGAGAGAGGGGAGTTTCCGATCTTTTTTTTTTCAATCAGTTTTCAATCATAATTTCTTTAGTTTTCTTTGCGTTTCAAATGAATTATTTAACGGTGGCTATAGAAGTGGTTATTCTCAGCTCTGTAATTCAACCCTGGTGTCCCTATTTTGGGCATGTTGTTGTAAGCAAACAATTAAATAAAATAGTAGATCTATAGCAGAGCCACATCATTTGCAAATCTTATCATTGAACAATGACCTAGCATTATGTAACTAACAGTCATTGGCATATACTGTACAGTAACTGTAACTGTGAACAGCAAAGGTATTGCCTATCAGTAAGGAAATTGTTTAACTATCTTGTGTGCATGATAAACATAAATTGTTTTTTTCATAGTGGCTTAAAATCATTAACTGATATTAACAATTCTATTAGCCAAAATCCTCTCTAAAGTGAGAGAAAAGTTACATCTGCAGAGCCCATGACATTCTGTAGGTGGCACCTGTTGACCCTTACAAATGTATTTGTTTGGCACCTTGACAGGCAAGGATACCAAGTTTTGTGACATGATGGGCAGAGCGGACATCTGGCTGATGCGCACCTATTGGGACTTTGATTTCCCTCGTCCCTTCCTCCCAAACTTCAAGTTTGTTGGTGGCATCCACTGCAGACCAGCAAAACCTTTACCAGAGGTTAGTACAATCAAGGCTCTTGTAGGTGAAAGGTGAACCCTAGCACACTGTTTCTCAACATCTGATTCGGGACCCACCAGGGGTCCAAAATGGTCCACAACTCTCTGCATGTACAAATGGAGCATTTTTTTAAAACTTTGGGACCCCAATTTAAACTGTCTAATAGAATTAATTTAACTGAGTTAATTTAACCGAGACCCTAAGGGTCCATTTGTACACAGAGAGTTACAGACTCGTAAGAGTCCAGTTGGACCCCCTAGTGGTCCCCGGACCCAACATTGAGAACCGGTGACCTAGCATATGGCTGGAAATTGTGGACAATGTGTGAAATTGTGGTCAGTTTAGAGGTTTTTAGGCATGCACCCCAATCCACCCACACCTTAAATAAAGCATAGCCTATTTATAGCACATTAAATCAAGTTTTATCAGAACGTGTAACTAAATAATCAAGAGGCACAACAATGTGCTGAATGAAACTGAAACTACTGCAACAAACAAAATTAATTGCAACAAGGTTACGCACAAACTGCCACGTTTAAAGAGCAAATAGGATGGGTGAGGGCCAGTGTTGCAATGCTGAATTGGAAGGTGGTTGCACTCTATTTTAAAGACGTGACGCGCACGTCGCTAAACACCTACACTACAGGTCACACAATAGCAATTGATATGCATCTAGGCTCATTCCTATGTTAATTCCCTGGTGTGAGTCGGGAGTCTTTGTAAACTTTGTTGAAGTGTGAATTGAAAGTCGTTCTAAATCTATGCGTGTGCCTGAGCGCGCTCCTGGTCAAATAGGTTCCTGCACGGCGTGCAAGGCCGTCCAGTGAGCATTGCACCCCTGGTGAGGGCAAACACACACACACACACACACACACACACACACACACACACACACACACACACACACACACACACACACACACACACACACACACACACACACACACACACACACACACACACACACACACACACACACACACACACACACACACACACACACACACACACACACACACACACACACACACACACACACACGAGAAGATAGGAATTAAAAATAAAGGAATTGACTGTTTACAAAGAAAAGGGTTTTAATTGCATAGTTTACTTTGTGAAAATCCCACTTGAAAAAAGTGAAGGTGTCATTGGTGACCTTCTGATTACCAGACGGCCTCTCTACCCACTCAGCAGCTACGCAAGTTAACAGTCGATTGTACATGAAACTGAAAGGTAATGGCATAAATCTGGGTTTTTGGTATAATAAAGTAGCCCCAGGAAAGAGACTGTGTGCATGTGATAATATCCATGAAATTGAGAGAGAAAAGAGAGATTTGTCTCAACCCACATATACACTATACCTGGGAAAAGGTGAAGATTGATCTGCAGATAGATAGTTGTTAAGCCAACCGAGGATAGACTACATCCCATAGCCTGGAGCGATGATTGCTCTGCAATTGGTTAGTCTGACCAACCGACCACCAAATGCAGGAACTTCATCTCTCAGTGACTCTGTCAGTCACACAAAAACATGTCCGTCTCTTGGGCTGGCCAGCAGAGGCCCAGCCAAAAAGTACTTTTCTGTCCGGTTCATAGCCCTAACAGGTTTTTACTGGATCTACTGTACATCATATCGAAGAAGATTGTGTGGTGCTTCATGTTGGTACTGTATGTGACTACTTCTTTAGGATATGGAGGAGTTTGTGCAGAGTTCTGGAGATGCTGGCATTGTGGTGTTTACCCTGGGGTCCTTTGTTCAAAACACGACCACAGAGAGGGCCAACACCATCGCATCAGCCCTCGCTCAGATCCCACAGAAGGTGAGACGTAAGCCTAGCTTGTTCACATACAATCCATGGCCGACAGCCTGAAGTAGTGTAACGTTCAGCCATTTTTTACCAGGTTCTTTGGAGATACGGTGGAGAGAAACCAGAGACTCTGGGGGACAACACCAGAATATACAATTGGATCCCTCAGAATGATCTACTGGGTATATAAGAACTTGACTTCTAATTACTGTCAGGTCCAAATCAATGTTGACTGAAACAATACCAATACTCATTGCATTATTTAACTGAGCAACCATACAATACTGAAAAACAGAACTATCTCGAGCAAATAGATACTATAGATACTGAGATCTGCTTTGGTCTTTTCCTCAAGGACACACCAAGACCAGAGCATTTATCACCCATGGTGGCACAAATGGCATCTATGAAGCCATTTATCATGGCATCCCTATGGTGGGAATCCCGATGTTCCTGGACCAGCCAGACAACATGGTTCATATGAAGGCAAAGGGCGCTGCAGTCATCATGGACTTCAACTCCATGAACACAAAAGATCTTGTGGATGGAATAAATGCAGTCGTCAGTGAGCCATTGTAAGTTCTTATTGCAGTCATGTTGGGTCAATGATAGATACGGCTTGTTTTTAGTGTTAGATTAAGCTGTGCAACAAAATAATTGCTAATAAGATAAAATTGCAGTCCTAGTTAGGTTGATGTAAGCATGTCATTTGCAGAGAAATAAAGACGATCAATTCATCATGAGATGATGAAATGTCTTGTTGGCACAGAAAGATCCCTTTTGTGCCTTGTGTGTTGATCCATATTTGTGCTCCTGAAACTAACCATTATGCTTTCAGCTACAAGGAGAATGCCATGAGACTTTCCAGGATCCACCACGATCGGCCTATCAGCCCTAAAGACGAGGCGATATTCTGGATTGAGTTCACCATGAGGAACAAAGGAGCTAAACACCTGAGGGTGCAGGCTCATGAGCTCACCTGGTACCAATACCACAGTCTGGATGTCATAGGCTTCCTCTTGGCCATCACTCTGATCATAGCTCTGCTCTTCATCAAGACCTGCAGCTTCTGCATCTCCAAGTGCTGTGGTCTAAAGAGAAAGAACAAAACAGAATAACTGATTGTGAAGTTCTTCCACTCAACTTGTACTGCTTCAAATGGATAGTGGATTAGATATTTCCTTCAACATTTTGTAAGCAGTTTAGATCAATGCACTTCTGCCCATTTTCTTAGCCTAAAGTGGCTTCGAGTCGAGGAGAGAGTATCTCACACGAAAAAGTGTATGGTTCACGGGATCTAGTCAACCATTTTGTGAAGGTCAGGGACACGCATATACACGTATAACACCAGAGGGAGCTCTAGATTGTGTAACATGCAAATTTAACAGCATGAAGAGCAAGAGCAGTTCTTATACTCAGCAGCTGTCATATGGAATGGGCTTCCTAAAAGTCTAAAATCCATGGTCTCCAAGGATCATTTTAAATCTAATTGTAACATCTAGATATATCATTTTTATATACATTACTGTTTGAACCATTTTTGAAAGGACCACAGTGGAAATAAGCCTTCAAGCTTTCTTGTGTTTGTCCTTTTGACAATTGTATGCTCGTGTTTTTTTTACTTGTATATGCAAATGTCAATAAAGTCAATCAAAAATGACATGCCATCACTTTCATTTAAATTGTTAACTGACCAGCAACTTTGTGATTACACAATACACATTAAAATAATATGATCAGGACAACTCAAATATCAACATACCAGTACACACCTTTATTTGCCCTGAGTATGGGAAATTATTTTCCCTGGGTGTGGGGAGTTACACACCATATAGCCTGTAGTGGTGCCATAAGAGAGCACCTGTATGCAATTTTCAACTGGTCTACTAAGCTTGACACCTGAAATGATTCCCCCATCACCAATTGTTTTTCTGTGCATTGCTTTTATTGACCCATCACCAATAATTTTTCTGTGCATTCCTTTTATTGCCCCATCACCAATTGTTTTTCTGTGCATTCCTTTTATTGCCCCATCACCCCATCACCAATTGTACTGTACTGTTATAAACTCTCCTAGGATGACAGGCCACGCATGAGGAATAGCAACTATCTTTAAAAACAGTCTTTATTGTAAGCCCTTGGCACCGCTGTCGTTTTCTTCTTTTGAATTGAGTTCGTTTGAGCTGCGTCGCTCCGACCCGGTTCTCTGAGCGGTGATTTACCGCCCGCCGAAATACAATAAGGATTTCACAAAGGAACTATCGGATTTCTTGGCCGGTGTCCGGATTAAGTACAATAAACTGCTAATTGTTGGGGAAACGAATGTCCATGTTTGTTGTGTCTCTAAGCCAATGTCTAAAGACTTCTTGGATGTACTCGATGCTTTTGACCTTGTTCAGCACGTCACTGAGCCTACACATGAACTTGGGCACACGCTAGATCTGGTCATTTCTCATGCTTTGCCTATTTCTAATGTCCAGGTTTGCGCTCCAGTTGGATCGGATCATTTCCCTGTCACTTTTGACTTTGTACTGCCCTGTGACACGTTTAATGCTTGCGTTCCCGCACGCCAGCGCCGTGTGTTGAAACCCGCCACTGCTGTACATTTTTCTTCTGCTTTTACTAGTGCAGCTCAGGCTGTAAATGGTTTGGATGTCGGCTTAGACACTGAACAACTTACAAGCTCTTTTCTATCCACCTGTACTGGCATTCTCGACACTGTTGCTCCGTTTAAAGCCATGCGGCCCAGACCCAGGTCTGAGCCTTGGCTAAACGAGACCACCCACGCTGCCAGGAGAGAGTGTCGGAAAGCTGAGCGCAGGTGGAGGAAAGACAGGCTCCATGTGTCACATGACATTCTAAAAGAGTGTTGGAAGAAATATCAGAGCACTGTCAAAGCTGAAAAAAAGAGCCATTTCTCTGATATTTCCAAAAATGTGGATAAACCGCGTGTTCTTTTTAAAACTATTGACCAGCTGTTAAATCCTCCCCAACCTACTTGTCTGGAAGCATCTTCTGAGGTCTGTGAGGATTTCCTCTGCTATTTTGTAGACAAGGTCACAACCATTAGAGCACACATCTCCCCCCCTGCCCTAGACCCCTCTCTGGCTGTCACCTGCACAACTGTATTTAACCATTTCAACCCTGTGTCATTCTCAAAACTCAGTGAACTGGTCATGCAACTCAAAACCACATCCAGCCCCACAGATGCTATCCCCACTCACCTCTTTAAGGAGGTTTGGGAGTCCATTGGGCCTAGTGTCCACATCCACAACATCATAAATAGCAGTCTGGCCTCAGGTGTTGCACCAATATACTTCAAAACAGCAGTTGTGACACCACTAATCAAAAAACCCAGTCTCGATACCTCTGTCTTGGCAAACTACAGACCGATTTCAAAGCTTCCTTTCATTTCTAAAATCCTTGAGAAAACTGTTTTATTCCAATTACAGTCTTTCTTGCAGGAACACAATATTTTTGATGTCTTTCAATCGGGATTTAAAGCATTTCACAGTACCGAGTCAGCGTTGTTGAGAGTATTCAACGATGTGCTATTGACCACTGACAAATGTAACTGTTATTTTGCTACTCCTTGACTTGACCTCTGCTTTTGACACCCTGGATCACAAGACTATAATCTCCCGATTGGAGCAGTGTGTTGGTGTCACAGACACTGCCCTTGACTGGTTTAGCTCTTATCTATCCGAGAGATGTTTCTCAGTCAAATTTGGTGATTTTGTGTCATCCTCCACGCCCTTGTCTTCCGGAGTCCCCCAGGGCTCGATCCTTGGGCCTATACCGTTCTTCCTTTATCTTCTCCCCCTGGGACTAATTTTTAAGAAGCATGGCATCTCATACCATCTGTGTGCAGATGATTCTCAAATCTACATGCCCTTAAAGAAGGAAAGTAATAGCTCCCCGACGCCACTTCTAGATTGTCTTAACGATGTTAAAACCTGGATGGCTTTTAACTTTCTAAGTGTCAATGAAAAAAAGACAAGTGTTTGGGCCTAGTGGTCCTGGCATTATACCCACCAATCTGGGCCCCCTGCAGTCTTATGCAAAACCTGTTGTCTCCAACCTTGGAGTCAAATTTGACAATATGCTCAAATTAGACAAACAGGTAAATGCTGTGGTCAGCTCCAGCTTCTATCATCTGAGACTGCTTGCCCAAATTAAGTCATTTCTTTCTTTCAATGATTTTGAGCGCGTCATTCACGCCTTTATTTCCACACGCCTGGACTACTGTAACGCGTTGTATGTCGGGCTAAATCAAGCCTGCAGCTGGTCCAAAATTCTGCGGCACGCCTCCTGACAGGAACCAGTAGGCGTGAGCACATTACGCCCGTGCTGGCCTCACTCCACTGGCTACCTGTTCGCTTCAGAATTGATTTAAAATGTCTATGTTTGTTTTTAAATCACTGAATGGCTTGGCACCACAGTACCTCTCTGACCTCATAAAGGTCTATACCCCCCCCCAGGTCACTGCAGTCTGCCGGCCAGCTAAACCTCGAGGTCACAGTAAAGACCAACTTAAACACCAGAGGCGACCGAGCTTTTGCTGCCATAGCCCCCACACTATGGAATGCGCTCCCCCCCCCCCCCCCCCCCCCCATGTTAAAAGGGCCCCCACCATTGAGACTTCTAAATCTCAGCTTAAGACACACCTTTATACCTTGGCATTTTAATCCCCGCTTGAGAGTTTCTGTGGTCTTATAAAATGTCAAATGTCTTATTTGTTTTTTTGTGTGATTTTTTAGCATGTTTTAACAGTGTATTTTGCATGATTTTCTGTACAGCACTTGTAAACCCTGGTTGTGAAATGTGCTATATAAATAAAGTAGATTGGATTTGTTTTTCTGTACATATACTTTTATTGCTAGTGTTGATGATTACTTGTATGTTTCAATGAATTGCATACACGACCACATTGGAAACTAGCTTTTAGGACTTTAGCATTATTGTACCTCGGAATACTTATTAACAGTTTGCTAAATAATACAATACAATCAATACATATCAACATAATATTTTCCCTGGATGTGGGATAACTGTCATGTCAGCCCTACAGCTTAACAATCAGAACATGCTTAAGTGCCATCGCATACTGAATGGTCACTGTAAGCAACCTCGCCACTGAGCGAACACAGGGCTATATATCAAACATGCTAAATGAGGCTACGGGAGTGTATATTAATGATCAAATTAAAGTCTTAACAATTGTAACAAAAATACAGCCATCATGCAGGGCAAAAATACAGCCATCATGCAGGGCTACGAAACACTCACACAAAACTACACCAATTCCAAGTCTGCCATTTCTTGTGTGGACAGGGTGGGGACAGATCTTAATTTCTTAAGGTCTTCCATAACATGAGCTCCATGCACGCAACGGCGTCTTCTGCGGTGTCATGGCCACAAACTGAGAAAGAGACAATAAACATTAACACACAAGAACCAGGTCAACACACCTCAGTCTCAACCACTTAAAATAAACCGTTCTTGGCGGCTGTTGTCCCATGACCCACCACTGTCCTGGACGATCCTCCTGAGGTGGTCTGTAACGAGGGTGTTCAGGGCCAACTTGTGAGGTGGACCCAGACGGTGAGGGAAGACCACCGAGGTGTCCACAATCACGCCATGGATCAACTAAAGACGAAGACAAAACCAAGATCAGGATTACGTGTTCCATGGGGGGGGTGATTTAAGGAATGGAATCTATATTTGGTCAATGCACGATGGTCAGCGCACTCATTCAGTAATTTCAATTGTTTCATAGAATACAGCAGAGTAGGTGAACAGAGGGGAATGTTTTGACAGCCATGGCATCCCAACAACAGTGAAAAATAAAATGAGTTTCCTTAAATGCCAGTTCACATAGTTTTCCAGTTACACACATGAAAATGTAATATGAAAAAAAGTCAGTAGCCATGAATTCACAGCATGATCCTTGGTGGTTTCTCTCATGCATCCATCATAATTCACGTTAAGCTCACCTTCAGGAGACAGAGGTCCATATCTAGGCTGTGACCAATCAGAATGGTGTCAGCGCGAATTAAGCCCTGCAGAGTCTTCTGGACTTCTTTGATGGAGATGTTGACGTCTTTCAGATCCCGCTCACTGATGCCTGAAAACCTACAGTAGTCATTAACAAAACAACTAGTTAAAACCAAGTCATTCAGGACAAAGAAACAAAACATGTTGAAACCTAGTCATAGGACAGTTATTACAACTCAAGTTAAAACCTAGTCATCAAAATGCAAAGGTTAAGAGCTTTAAACAGCCCTTTAACAAAAAGCAATTAAGCACCAAAGTCTGACATCACTTCCGTTACCCCCCGGGTGACGAGTGCTTCAGTGGAGACAGAGAAACAAGTAATTTCCTACTGTAGTTTCTGACACCACCTCTGGGTACTGCCGCAGACTTAATTGTTTTTCCAAAGACAGACGGTATTAGATTAGTATCAAAAAAAGAGTAAACCATTCTCAGGCTTAAAAATTACCTAACCACTTCCACATGAAGACAGACAGTATCAAACTAAATATCATACGACACAGAGCCACCTCCCTGACAGAGTCGCCGGACTCATGTACTTATTTTTGAAACACAAAACTGACGTTGAGGACTTCAGTGCTCTATACATGTTCACAAGAAGCCGTGAGCCTCATGATGGAGTGGTCAAGGCCAGCTACGGTGTATTTTTGCCAACAAAATGTAGCTCTAAGCGCAAATTCAATAAAGAAGATCTCTGAGTTGTCATTCACAGCTAAGTGTGTGCACTTCTAGCCAATCTGCACATTCTGCAGTCAGCCAATCAGGCAGTTCGACTCCGCCTTTAAATATCACTGCCTCAGACATGTCATTCTCTTTCCAGCATGCAACAAGCAACCCACCTCCATCCCCAAACTCTACCATGCCTCAATCGTAGAGTTGAGAAGGAAGGAGGTTCTCTGCACTGCCACCACCAGCGTCTAGAGTCTAATTGCCAAATATGTTTATTGAAAATCAAATGTTTTATTCAATAAAATTCTCATTTACAACAACTCATCTCTCTCTTATTGAAATAATAGCTGCTTCGTCAAAGTTGGGGGTAATTCATCAAAGCATGCATGCATGCTGATCTTCGTGGCTGAGCTGGTGTGTGCTGAGAAGAGACTAGCTTTTGGTAATATCAGCTTGTCAAGAAATACTGTGGCAGAGAGAATTGGAACCTTGCAGGAGATTTGAAGTGAAGTCATTTATTGACTTGTCTATTGCAATTAATGAGATCACTGATGTGACTGATGTGACTGGTGTAGCTCAATTGATGCATCTTTTGACCGTCACTGAGGAGTTTCTGGAGAGGTTGCCCATGACGAACACCACAATGGCAAACAATGTTTTCTACAGCCTTGTTGATGCTCTGGAATGACTGTACAGACAGACTGTTTAGTAAGGGTGTGCATGAATTTAAGTTATAATAGACTCGCAACTCAAAAACCAAGTTAAAAGTAATTTGAATCCAATTTCATTTGCAATGTTTAGGAAAGATTTTACTACTGAGGCCGCAAAGTTGTACATCAATGCTAGGATTGTTTTCACACCTAAATTACCGTCTTACTATCTGGGTGCATGCAAGTTTAAAATATTTAATTCAGTTTACTGTATAAGCAAGCACTGATTTCTTAAGTTAGGTAAAACTATAATATTCTGCTTTTAATATTCTGCTTTTATATAAAATTGTCCATCATTTTCAGACATGCTTTTATATAAATGGCTTGAATCTAAACATCTTCCCACAGAGACTATATATATATATATATATATATATATATATACACATATACATATATATATATACATACACATATATATATATATATATACACACACACACACACACACACACACACACACACACACACACCAATGTAAAAGAACTGCAATGGAAGTAAGCCAGTGGCTTTATTGCATTTTATCATTTTGATAGTGGTGGGCCAATGTATGCATTTTTACAGTGTATGCATGTGTTACATTGTCAATAAAGATGTCAAAATCATAACCTTTCAGAACAAGTGCTTTTGACCAGTCAGCCTTTTCCTATCAAGCAGTATACCTGCAACACTGTACCCACAGAACATTACATCTTTAAATCCCTTTGTCCCCACTTGTTTTCTACATTTAAGACACTAGGTTAATATTAAGTCATATCATGATGTTAAGTGTTCATTGTGATGTGTTCTCATGCTTTATGATGGTACCATCATCTATGGTAGATGCCTTGTGCTATGCTTTGTTTCCTGCTCTGTGACCTTCCCTATGCTTGAATGTTGAATTACTTTCATGCATCCCATAATAAACTGCCCACAAAAGGTTTCGGAAAGTTAACTTCGGTTGATTATTTCTCCCCTTTAATACTAATTGGTATTGTGTTTTATATCATTTTTATCGTTGATTAGTCACCTTTACAACGAGGTACAGCTTTTAACTCTTTAACTGCCAAAAACGGGAATTCCCATCCGATGGCTCTATGGCTATTTTTTTTTAATAATTTTCTTTTTTTTTTGGTCTTTTTTTTTGTTGGTTTATCTCAAAGGAACTAGGAGATAACGCTATCCAAAAAATTGCTGCTCCATTCACTTCAATGTTAAAAAACAAACGGAGGAAAAATGCACCTTTTTCCTGGCACTGGGACGACACAGTCTGAAATAAGTCTGGCAGTGAAAGAGTTAAGGATCAGGCATTCGTGGAATGAGCAACACAGCTTAACGTGTGGGTAGCGCCCCAAATAGTTTTACCAAAAATCCCTGCAATATTGTGCTGTTGGTATTCACCTTTGTTTTGAGTTGTTTGATGGATTGGATGATTGCGCTCTCCTAGCTCTGAATATAGCCTAGAGTGGACCGCGTCCCCTTAAGGCTATGGTACCGATGAGCCAATGCAGCCGACCCACAGGGTACATAACGTGTCGTCGGGAGTGAAAATAAGAAATACACTTTCGCTACTCACCAAAACACAGACGGTTTTATGGAGTTGAAAGCCAACTCTACTAAGTGGGAACACTCTGAGCCACCCCCTCACGTCTAAAATACACTTTTTGGTCAAAATGTAAAATATTCCACCGGACGGAGACACTACTTCTTTGCTTTTTTAATCTTCGGCAGCGCCATCACGGTGCCAACTCACTACTGCCACACAGGTCAGAGGACCGCATTACACCTTGAGATAACGTATCATTGGATGTTATTCTGCGCTGCAACGTTAGAGGCGATGTTCCGTAAAAACATCTCCGAACCAGGAAGTGTCTCTCCGACCGGTGGAATATTTTACATTTTTGCCAAAAAGTGTATTTTAGACGTGAGGGGAGTGGCTCAGAGTGTTCCCACTTAGTAGAGTTGGCTTTCAACTCCATAAAACCCAAAAGCGAAAGTGTATTTCTTATTTTCACTCCCGACGACACGTTATGTACCCTGTGGGTCGGCTGCATTGGCTCATCGGTACAATAGCCTTAAGGGGACACGGTCCACTCTAGGCTATATTCAGAGCTAGCGCTCTCCCACAGCAATAAGGAACAAACAACACATATGGCAATTTTTACACTCAGTGTCAGGGACCTCAATAGCATGTAGAAGATCCATACACAGCCACACCAGCCTGGCACCTCCTCCTCATGCTGGTCACCAAACAAGCCACATTTTGCTGTGGGATGGCATCACATTCCTCAACTAGAATTGGTTGCAAGTCAGCCAACATGGTCCTGTTGGTCACTCTAGCACGTACAGCACGCCCAAGCTGATCCCAAAAGTGTTCAATTGGGTTGAGGTCTGGACTCACGGCAGGCCATTCCATCCTCTCCACTCCCAAATTGCTGGGACAGCCACCGCGGTCTGTCTTTGACTTCAGCAGTCTCACGGAACATGGTCCCAAGTTTGGAAATTGTAACAGGGCTGACACCAAATAATGCTGCTACTCTGTATGCTGGAACACCAGCTTCCAGTTGCCCTATTGCACAGGCGTTATCCTGAAGGGACAAACTTGGTATCTTTCCACCAGTGTTGCTGCTTGGAGCATACACAAACTCAATAAAGTTGCTCAGGTGCCAGGCACACACCTGCCAGCACTTGAAGCTCAAAACAAGAGTGAATGCTAACAGAACAATATTGCAGGAGATGTTGGCAAATGTATTGAGATGGAGGCGCTAACCACACATTTCGCTGTGTTGCTCATTCCTCGAATGCCCGATGCTTACAAGCTGTACCAACACAATACCAATTGGTATTATTAAAGGGGAGAAATAATCGACCGAAGTGAACTTTCAGAACTTTTTGTGGGCAGTTTAATTTGACTCATTTGTCCATTTTATTTCTTCTTTTGTGCTGCCTGTAATGCTTTTTGTTGTGGTAGGTAGGTAGGGTAAGTGATTTACTTAGGTTAAAATAAGTGTTAAATAGCTCGATATTCTGATAGTACTCATTGCGTGTAGTATAGAGTGTTTGTTCAGTAAAAGGAGTCTCCCATGTCTCTCCAGCTCTTTATTAAACAGAAAATGCATTTTCAATGCTCTCCTGTTTGGCTTAAATTTTGTCACCTACCTGAAAATGTACCATATTCTGTTTACTAAAGAGCTGGAGAGACCCTGTGACCGAACAAACGCTCTGTAGCAATGATTACTATCAGGAAAAAAATACCACTTACCCTACCTAGTGACATTTGTGTCAAAATGACCGTAATAATTGATATAGACAATTGTTCACTAACTGGATAATATTAGTATCACAAAATGAAAGAGATTCAGTCAGGAGAGAGAATTCTGTGTATGAACTTGAGACTAGTTAATGAAGTGCTTCTGCGTTCCAGGTATTGCGTGCTCAACAAGGATCATCGACTAGCTTGTTGCATTCCAGGTATTGCATGCTTAACAATCATTGACTACCTGGTGTTGTAATCGATGACGTCATTCGCAGGTCTGACGAAGGTGTCATAGAGAATCTGCAGGCTGGAGTTGACCAATGTTACTCTGGACAGCTCCACACCACGAATGGTGTAACACTACATTTGGACAACATACAAACAACGTAGAAAAGCAGGTTATCGATTATAGGTTACTGGTAATGTGTACATTTCCCAATTGGGTGGTAGATGTATACAGTCCACAATATTCTACTATAAAGGCGAAATCTGTCCGAGTGTCCATCCGTCCATCATTCAAGTATCTTGAAAACCGTCCGACCGATGTCATAATTATGACATTATGAGCATAAAAAAAACACAGGCAGACAGACATATAGAGCTCTCCAAATGTGGGCATAACCAGAAGGATACCAGAAATATTGATGAAACCGCAAATCCACACACACACACACACACACACACAGAGAGAGAGAGAGAGCGAGAGCGAGAGCGAGGACCCTGATGTCATCAATATCACATCATAGTGCTGGCATCATTGGACTGGCCTGGACTCATATTTGGCCATGCCTTACACAGAACTACACACACACAAAGACGGTTACAACGCAAAACACGGGAATGCATTTCCAACTTGCATAATTCCTGATTTCCATCGTTCGAGAGAAGACCGGTGCCGGTCTAGTATCTACAGATTCACCATGGGATATACATTTGCAATCCTCAAGGGAAATCTGTAAATACATGGGGGTGGGGAAATGTACAGTATAGAAAAAGGCTTCCCATCCCTGCTGTACTGTGTGTGACAGTGTATACAAGACTTTTACCTTCTCACAGTTCAGAGAGTAGACCCCAGGACAGCTCTTATCTATGGCTGGTCTGGAGGTGGTGACCACAAACCCATCCAGACCCACTCCATCATGGACATGAAGCTGGGGAACAGTAGTGGAACGTAATTAAAGGAGAATTTTGCCCTAGGCATTTTCCTACCTTGGTTTGAGGTTGTTAAGTCATGATGAGTGGTCCGCGAAATCTCGTCTCGCGATACTTCCACCCGCCATTCTGAAGACCGGAGGGCTTGAGTATCGC
Source organism: Gymnoscopelus braueri (assembly GCF_963280865.1). Taxonomy (NCBI): domain Eukaryota; kingdom Metazoa; phylum Chordata; class Actinopteri; order Myctophiformes; family Myctophidae; genus Gymnoscopelus; species Gymnoscopelus braueri. The sequence continues at coordinate 43,198,373 of NC_137608.1, read as the reverse complement.
GAGACGAGATTTCAAACGCGAGTTCAGTAAATCAGATTTGTAAACAGTAATGGCGGCGCCCGTGTAGCAATAGTATAGCACCGACAGCAGACGGACCACACACACACTACAAATATATACAAGAAAAAACATTTGAGCGACGGAAGTAAGCGGATTTAGCCAAGATCTAAAGACGGACGTTCTGAGCTGCGTTTGGGGGGGGGGGGGGTCCCCGAAATGGATTACTTTGCTCGTTATGAACTGGGGGTCCCGGACCACTCTAATCATGACTTAACCTCAAATCAAGGTAGGAAAACGCCTAGGGCAAAAGTACTGTACTATCTCGAGGCAGGTTTACTGAGTATTTCGATTTTTCCATACATCTCAGAGGCAAGTTTTGTACATTTTACTGTTCTTGCAGATTTAGGTAAATAAACAAACTAATTAATAATATTTTATACTTGGGCTATTAAAAAGTAGAGGTCTAGCTCACGATGTGTTTTGAGCTTCTAGTTCTTTTTTATAATGGTGGCATTGATACTTTTACTTAGGTAGGGTAAGGGATATTTTTGGGTTAAAACAAAACGTTTTTTTTTTTAAAGGTTAAAGCACTATATTCTGATAGTAATCATTGCTATAGAGTGTTTGTTCAGTAACAGGAGTCTACCCGTCTCTCCAGCTCTTCTGGTAGGTGTCAAAATCTCAGCCAATCAGGAGAAAGTACCCATTTTTAAGCTTCATTTTTATAGTGTTCCAGTTCTAATTTTGCCTGCTAATTTCTTAGTGTCATCACTTCCAATTTCACTTGTTTAATCTATATCCTGATTGAGTTCTCTATCCTGATTGGATAAAATTGGAAATGAAACTGAAACTGAAACGAAAATGCATTTTCTGTTTTATAAAGAGCTGGAGAGACATGGAGACTCCTTATATGGACAGGACACTCTATAGTAACGAGCACCATCAGAACATAGACCCATTTTGCAATTATTTGAATAATTGCAAATCACTTACCCTACCTTTAAGAAGAAAAAAAAACGTGTGTACTTCTTCCACCACGCTACATCTTCAGAGAGCACATGAGAGCAACCATTTATGGAAACTTTTCTGGTTCTCATTTACCTTGAAGACTTGGCATCCTGGTGACCCCATCACCGCCTCACAGCAGCTGTACCGAGTTTCCACCCCACCTGGGACTGGTGACAGTATGAGAACATGACCAAGACTTAGAGAAACTCTTTTACACATGACGCAGGCTTAAGAAATTATCTTTTTAAATGACCTAGGAATAAAATAGTAACACCACATTGCAGTTGTATTCCTCCGCCAACCAGTTGCCGTTTACATCTGTGTCTGTCCAGATTCGCATATTATACTGTACAGTGAATGAAGACTATAAACAGACGTCAATATTGCAAAACAGTACTTCAGTTGAATCCACTGACCTTTCTTCTCAACTCCTTTCCCATAATGGTAATTACATTCTTCCATGCGGGTGTGTTTGCCCGTCTGGCCCACAGAATACGTGGCCCCACACCGACTGCAGATTTTCTTAAAAGCTTTTTCCAACAAACAAATAAATTAAGGATTCAATTAAGGTGATGTGAGCACTTCTTAAACACGGTACATGCCAAGTTGGTCCAATACCGGTTTGAATGCATGGCAGCCTATTGACATTAATCAGAGTACATTATTGTCAGTCAAGTACTTACAGTCTGTGGTGACCTTCTTGTGTCCACCCTTGAGAACAGCACAGTATCGTCTTCTTGTGTGCAGAAATGGATAGCCCTGCTCAATCCTCGCCTCCTCTGTCAGAAGATACCCCTTCAACATTTCGTACAGCGTGGCATTACCTTTGACAGTAAAGAGATACTCCTTCAACACTTCATAACCTTTCACCGTAAAGATAAGTCCTTGCAAGAGAATAACCAGTCTTTCTAAAGTTAGCTGGAATTGAAGAATGCTTGTGCGAATTATCATGCTCACCCTGAAGCATTTTGGTCTTCAGTGGTATACTGCCTCTTTGGATGCCGACTTCCTTTCCATCTGCACATCAAAGTCAACAGAGTAAATAAAGTATTAAAAAAACATCCCCCCCCCCCACCTCTTTCTCTTCAGTCTCACCTTTAGCAGCAGTAACATGGCCTTTAGCAGCAGTAACATGGCTTTGAGTCTTCAGTTTCTTGAGCGCATTCACAACAACACTCTGATATTTGACTGCGTTGTTGCTGCGATTATAGACATTCTTCTCCTCAGTAAGTGCCTACAGTGAGACAGAGGATTCAAAGGAATTGTGGCTGTGGTACTCAGGGTTTCATTTGTAAAAGAAAACAGGCAGGTATTTTTCTTAACCACTTAAGGCCTATATACACACACACACACACACACACACACACACTTTAGCTCATCCATGTTTACATGGATGTTCACAAACATACATCTTTAAATTGATATTATCAAACATAAAAATCAGACAGTCTACAGTCCCCATTTAGTCAGACCAGAAGCAGTGGGGGGTATCAAACGCAGACGCATGCAGCCCCCACAGCAAATCCAACCTTGTGTTGTACTAACCTTTGCGAAAGCATCTGTCATATTGGAAGTTTTAAGCAGCGCTTCTGTGAACTGGCTGATGCATCGCTGTCGCATATCATGGGACACTTCCTCCTCAGGACCGTTCTTAGTTTTGCGCTTAGTGGGTGGGGGTTCATCGTGTGGCACTTTATCGTCAGCACAGCTCTTCATTTTGCGTTTGAGCATGGCCTACAACAGAAGAAATCGTCTTAGCATATGTTTGGCAAATCCATCTATGCATTTTATGGTCAATTATCAAGCCTAAGAGAACTTTGTTAGTGCCATTTATTGCTTACCTGAGCAGGGATACAAATAGGAACAGAGGGAGTGGTTTGGCGTCTATGTATTGATGCAGTGACAGAAGTTAATGATGGTGCATTGAATTTAGCTTCAACTGCAGTGGTGGAAGGTGTAGGATTATTTGGAGCTCTATGATGCGTGGCAGGGTCGTGAACAGGAGCGTGTGCAGGATGCACAGGAGCATGTGTAGGATGCACAGGTGCATGGACAGGAGCATGTGCAGGATGCACAGGTGTATGGACAGGAGCGTGTGCAGGAGCGTGTGCAGGATGCACAGGTGTATGGACAGGAGCGTGTGCAGGAGCGTGTGCAGGATGCACAGGTGTATGGACAGGAGCGTGTGCAGGATGCACAGGAGCGTGTGCAGGAGCGTGTGTAGGATGCACAGGTGCATGGACAGGAGCGTGTGTAGGATGCACAGGAGCGTGTCTAGGATGCACAGGAGCGTGTGCAGGAGCGTGTGTAGGATGCACAGGTGCATGGGGGGAATATTGCACAGTAGCATGTATAGGATGCACAGGAGAATGGTGAGGAGCATGGGTGGAATATTGCACTGGAGCATGGTGAGGAGCATGGGCAGGAGCATGGGGGGGATATTGCACAGGAGCATGGGGGGGATATTGCACAGGAGCATGGTGAGGAGCATGGGCAGGAGCATGGGGGGGATATTGCACAGGAGCATGGAGCGGGGTGGGCACAGGAGCAGTGTGGAGAGGAGCAGGCACAGATGCATGGACAGGAAAATGCAGAGGCGCACCCATGGCTGGATGGTATGCATGGGTTTTGGTGTCTGGCATGGCAAACATTGGAGCGATGGCAGAGGGGACTGAAGTCATAGTACTGGCAATGTGGCTGGGCAGAGGGTAGTTGCCTTCTGGAAGCATGTAGTGCAAGTGAAACACTTGCATCACAGGTGGATAGCCTGGGTAATCTAGGCAAAGACAAAAATATGAAATTAGCAACAGGCTCTTCTCCAAGAAATTATTGTAATATGCACAGTAAAACCTCAGGTCTTTACACCATACAATGAAATTCTTACTTTGCCTTTGTCCACTACGCATACAAGAATATCACTAAATATAAATGTCTCTGGATGCGGAATCCCCCATTTAAAAATTCTATGAAAAGGAAGGCTGTTCGGATGGAGTATGCAGCTACTGTACCTTAACAATCATTTCTATACAATCCTGAGTGTTAATTTGACAAAGATTATAACTTGGGTCCATTATTACACTCAAGTTAAATTAACACGCAGGATTCTGCTGTGCAATTCGGCTCCGCTCTGGACACATGGTGATCCTGCTAGTTGAGGAGCCACCAAGTAATATATATTTACTTGGTGAGTAGTCTATGTTTTATAACGCCTTGTCCCATCCTACAGTATATCAGTGCTTACCGCTTTGCATTGGGACCTGTCTGGAACCACTCTGCTGTAACTCCTGGGTGTCGGAGGAAGTGGACTGCTGAGGGGCCAATGCCAACCCTGATGGCTTGATCGTCGCCACTGGCTGAGGGCTGACGGTTGTTTCACTGGCCACCCCTTTCTGGCCTTGCAGTACTCGGATTCTTCCACTGATTTCAGTCTCATCAGTCTGTGTCGCCACACCATCTGTTGGCTCCTGAAACATATGGGCGATGGAAATAAATATTTTATGCATGCATTTCCAATACTGGTCAGCTTCAGCAAAATCCAGTTTGCATCACCTTTGATTGATTACTTTATTAATACAAGTTTGTTAACAGTACTGCAGTACAGTCAAAAAAGCTCTGCTAAAAAGGAAAACAGAAAAACCTATAGCAAAAGATATATTTACAGGAAAGAAAAAAAAGAGGTGGCGAGGGATGTCCTCATATGAGGCTCCTCCCGAGGAGCTCGCTGAGTGAGTGCGTCGTTTGAGTCTCTGTGTGCAAGCTGGTAGGGGATAGAATTCTAAGTCCAATTGTACTTTGAGGACAGACATGTTTTTGGTCAGTTTTAAATGTGGATAGGGAATAAAGGTCTTTAATGGCTGCTGGGGAAAAATGCATTCTGCTATGCTGCCACCAAAATGTGGAATGTCCTACCATGTTTGAGCCGAATCTAGAGGGAAACAAGGTCAGAGAAGCGTCCTCTGGTGTTTTGCCCATGGGTATCTCTCTAGAGAAGTAGTTAGACAGGTACATGGGCACTGTTGCTCTAACTACATTGAAGACCAGGCCCATTGCAAGTTGCTGTACTCTTCCACCTTGAGCCATCCCAGCCTAGAAAAGTGAGCTGGGGTTAGGAGAGCCCTGGGTTTGAGGTTTAGTAGTAGTCTTATCAGTTTGTTTTAGTGACATGGGGGTACTTTGTTGTGAGGTATAGTGACATTAGTGAACCATGAGGTGCAAGCATAGTCAACATGACACTGGATGAGGGCGGAGACCTGCAATAAATCGGTTGGTACAGGAATACACTGTGGAATTACCTCACAATGAACATTAAGTTAACTCATCGATGGCTAAAATGGAATAGTTTCTCACCACAAGCGAGGGGACTTGGTGCTGCTTATAGTTTAAGGTTAATTCATGACAGACTCCCATCCAACAATGAATGAAGCAGTTTCTGAAATAACTAGGCCCATTTTCAGTCATCATTAAAATGCCCAAATTCCACATACTAAAAATATATGTTTTAAATACCTCCCTTGCCAATGGAAGTATTTCAGTAGTTTAGAAATAGGTAGTGGGTCCCATCTACACACATGCAGTCAGAGGCGTAAAACATTTTCTGCCTACATTAACACCAACATTAAATATTAATGAACACTAACGCCAACACTACTACATTAGCCCCCATCTACTATATAGCTATAGGGTTTCATTTAAACCCTATAGCTAAATAGCCCATCTACTAACTCAAAACGTGTCGCGTTGTGCATCTCAGCTATTTAAGACTCAGTGGTTGTGGACAGTATGGAATTCAGTACCATGGACAATGCCATTTGTTTAGGGAAGTAAAGAAAAGGAAGAAAAACACTCTGGGCTCTATTTGAGGCAAGCAAATGAATGTATTGCTCCCTAAAGAGCACAATAAACCTTTTTTTCCAAATGGAGCCCAGCAGTGTGTGAGTGTTTTTCGCTCAGCACCTGCCCAATCCATGGTTTGGATGTGCAGGTTTCTCTTCTTCTTGAGCTGTTGCGTCACAGTATACCACATGATACAGAAGTGAATTGTGACACCTTTGGCTTTAAAAATAAAATAAAAGGGCAGTAAAAAAAAAAGGGAAAAAAAGCACTCCACAGAGAGAGCCTGCCTAATGTAATCTAGCCATTCAATCTGGCCCTAAATAATAGGTAACCAGTAGGCCTAGGCCCTAGTGAAAGATATATAGGCTATAGGCTACTAGTGAAATACTATAATAGGCATAGTGAAAGGGTTACTAGTGCTACTTACTGGCATATCCATCTTTCCTGTTCCTTTCTCCACATCTGCCTCCATCTCCCAGATCTTGTAGCACTCTTCCACTGGGTCAGAGTCTGATATGTCAGAATAATGGTTGGTTTCTGCTTCGTCTGAACTTGATCCGATGACGATCAAGTCTGGGTCAATGAAAGGTCTTCTTCTAGGACGAGCAACTGGCAGACAATTGACTTCATTTGACTCTCCAGAGTTTGAAGTTTGATCATTGCCAGTCTACATGCGGTGAAACAAATCATGAAAATCGTCTGTTGAGGTTTTTTATACATATGTGTAACTAGAGTTTACCATTTAGGCAAACAAAAGGGCTAGTACAGTGGACTATCAATATGATGAATAGGCCTATGCAATGCAAAGTGAACACTATGATTATCAATAAAGAGAAAAGCCATGTAGCAACCTGCCCACATGTGCAGCATAACTACACCATGATCAAACAACACAACTTACAAGGGATACTTTAAGTAGTTACATAGTGGCCTATGTATGTATTTCTATACATTTGAAACGTATGGGACCTTCTGCACGAGTACTTTTAGTAGTATATTTTGATGCCAATACTTTTACTCAAGTACATTTTTAATACCAAACTTGTAACAGACTATTTCTACAATAGGGTAGGCCTATTGATAGTTTTACTCAAGCAAAATTGTTTTAGTACTTCTTCCACCACTGGTCAAATGGCCTCAGCTGGTGGTCAGTCAGTCAGTCAGTCTGTCCCATGCAGTCACTCACCTGGTTCCTGACCTCCGTCACGTCCCAACTGACTTTTTCCTTCTTCACCATTGTTGATCTGATGATCCTCATTAAGGCCCGGACGCGGGCACTCCGTTCAGCACTGCTGTGGTCAAAACGCAACACTAGTTGAAGTTCTCAAGCGCTAAAAAATAAATAAAATAAGTGTCAAATAGCTCTATATTGTGATGGTAATCATTGCTAGAGTGTTTGTTCATTAACAGGGGTCTGGATTCCGCGACCGTGTGGTTTATCAAGACTATCATAGATGAGTTTTATATTTGCATATCTATGATCGTCCTTGGGCTTTACCCCCCAATTGTCACTGGACATCCACCCGTAAAGTCCGTATTACTCCGAACATGTACAAATGCAAAATGTAAGGTGCTTACCCGGTAGCCCCAAATGTTAGCTCGGCATTTGGAGTCTCTGCACTGTATTAATTCGTATTTTTCAATAAATGTGCGTTTTATTCCCGTCTGTGCCTGGGCTGAACGCCAGTCCCCTCACTCGTTTACTTCACATTGAGTGTAATTCCGGCTTTCACCGGATGAGTCTTATCGCTACCGCCCATCGAGGAATGCAGGTAACTTCCGACAGAATCCGACAGACGATATTAACACAATTCTATTGAAAAATACATACTAATACAGTGCACACGGGTTCCGAATGTCGATTTAACATAAGTGGCTACAGGGTCAGCACTATATGTTTTTGTTTTTTTTACATGTACGGAGAAGTACGGCCTTTTCGCGCGGATGTCCAGTGACAATTGGAGGGTGAAGCCCAAGACTATAATAGATACGAGAGTAAAAGTCAGACTCGATAAAATACTTCTATGATAGTCTTTGATCTAAGGCTAATAGCCTATATAACTTTAAGCTGATAAATGGGTAGCCTGATCTTGGCTGAAATTGGCGACCTACCAGAAAATGTATTTTCCTTTACAGCTGGAGAGTCGGGGGGAGACTAGCCCTGCATGGTTCAGAGCGTTACTAAGAGGGAACTCACTAACGCTCTGAACCAGGGCTAGGGGGAGACCAGAGACCCCTGATACTGAACAAAACAAACACATAACGTAGCCTATAGAGCTTTTATCTTTTCCTTTTTAATCTTTAAAAACCTTTAAACCAAAGAATAATTACCCAAACGTATATGTCATTCAACCTGTGCATCCGATGGCTACTTGTTTGTCTGTGATAACTCAGTTACTCAACCATGTTTGTGAATGAAACAGGTGTGCTTAATATAGCCAATTTGCATACTGGTAATTGCAAAAACCTGGTGCACTCAACATTGAAGTCCATTGGTTGGTTGAAGAGAAATGCCATGCCACACAACAGGGTTTCATTATGTGCCTTTACTTTGAAAACTTCCATAACCCCTCCCCCCAAGTGTGTCCCGTGGAAAACTGGACTGCAAACCCAAAACCCAATCACAAGGGAAATTATAGAATCCAAAATAAGTGATTTCATAGTAATGGGGGAAAATAATAATAAACTGTCCACCAATTAAGCCTTCACTTTCACAGAAGAAAATTAGAAACAAAATTAGAAAATTGGAAACAAGACATTTAAGTAAGCGCATACTGTAGTTATGTACAGGCACAGAGTGCCATTTTCATGTGTGGACAGGGTGAGAAAGATCTTTATTTGGATCAAAATCTTTTGACTTTGGCTTTGCCATCTTCCTTGATCTTCCATAACGTGAGTTCCATGCAAGCAGCTGAGTCTTCTGCAGTGTCATGGCCAGAAACTGAGAAAGAGAAAGTAACATATTAACACACAAGAACCAGGTCAACACACCTCAGTCTTAACCACTTAAACCCTATATTTGTTGGCCGGGCGCCCCCAGGGGTCTATACCAGGTACCCTCTTTTTCCCCCTATACAGCAAATATCTTACAGAACAAGCTTGTATTGCTATTTTCGATGAATGTTGAACGTCCCAGAATAAGGATGCTAGGGTTCATGCGGTTAACATCTTTACATGTGGTGGGGCGTGAGTACAAATTGTGTTGCTTTATATCGCTGCATAATATTTGCGTTAAACCAGTTCAAAAATATATATTTTCGGCCCTTTGTGTCAAGAAAACAATTTTTCCAGTGCAAGTCACATACAGACACAAATTTCATATCTGTAATTATTTTATCATCAGATTTCCATCTACTCCTTTATTGTTTGGGGCGGCCATAGCCGAGTGGTTAGTGAGCCCGCCTAGGGAGCCAGAGGCCCTGGTTGCCCCAGGTACGATTCCAGGCCACGCCAGCATATGTGTCGGTGAAATGAAATTTGTCCCTGAGCAAGACTCTTAACCCCTAATTGCTCACAGGCCCTCATTGGAAACAAGCCCGCAAGGACTTTCATGAACGTCCTGTTAAAAGGAATTATCCTTATCCTCATTTGAGACGGCTTGAGGAAGGTTTTTGCGACCAAAACTATGTGTTTTCAATAACTTCAATGCAGAAGTAATAAGTTTGTGCGGGAATTAAGTCCCAATTTGCGAAACACAGTGAAAGCACACACACACACAGCAAAATTATGATATTTAGGTCATTCATCATTCTAAACCTACAATTCTGCTGTTCTACATACAGTCAACCAGTTGAAGAAATCGCAGATTGAGGCTTTAATCTTCGCCTTTATGAAATATATCAGAGACCATTGGGGTTCATTGCTAATCTGACCAATTAAAATACTCTTTAATCTTAAAATAACTATTTTAGTATCTACTATTACTTTAGGGCTTGACTTTACCAGCCTCAGGAGTTAGGGATATGCTTGATTTACCCTTGGTTACGTGCCGTGTCATCCACCGAAAACAGCAGACCTACAAGCTCACAACGCGTGCGACGCATTGTGAGTTTGTAGATCAGCAAATTTCTGTCCGCGAGACCGGCACGCAAGTGTAAGTCATCCTTTAGAGAAAACCAAAAGTTAGCAAAGAGAAAGATGTGTTGGACTGTGTGGAATCCAAATGACCGAAATCAGTCGTGGCGACTGAGAACTTAAATCCATGATGACTCCAGTGAGTATTTGGTGGCTGTTGTCCCGTGACCCACCACTGTCCTGGATGATCCTCCTGAGGTGGTCTGCAACAAGGGTGTTCAGGGCCAACTTGTTAGGTGGACCCAGACGGTGAGGGAAGACCACCGAGATGTCCATAACCAAGCCATGGATCAACTAAACAGACAAACGAAACCAAAATAATTCAAGGATCCAGAGATCAATAATAATGGTGTATGTATGTAAATATCCAGATTTTCCGTTTGGTTTAGTTTTTAACTTTCCTACAAGAACATAAATTATCCTTTTTTTCTTAAATAAACAAAGAAAGAAAGAAACACATTTAAAATATCTGAAATACGGCTTATTAATTCATAATGTATTTGTAAGTTTGAGTTCCTGGGAGACACAACCAAGATATTGTGAGAACGTTGCAAGCAATCCTAGGGAACGCTTAAGCCTTATAGGCTACTGAACTCACCTTCAGGGCACAGAGGTCAGATTCCAGACTGTGACCGATCAGAATGGTGTCTGCATGGATGAAACTCAGCAGGGTCTCCTGGACCTCACTTATGGAGGTCTTGATGCCATTCATGTCGTCCTCACTGATGCCTGAAAACCTAGCCATTCAGGATAAGGTAAATACAACTTATAGGCTTTCAGTGTTTAAATAAAGATCAGAGTAAATTAAAATCCAATCATTTGGATCTTGAATTTCCACATGGGAACAGCATGGCTTCAGCCTGATCCAAGCCCCATTGACGTCCATTATAAAAGTGAAGTTAAATATTTCATAACACATAAAACTTGTAGATTTGCTATTTTTGCCAAATGTTCGCCCCGAATAGGGATGCTAGTGTTCGTGGGGTGACAAGAAGAAGGCCGAAATCTTATGACATTACCTGGTGTTGTAGTCGATCACTTCATTATCAGGTCTGATGAAGGTGTCATAGATGACCTGCAGGCCGGAGTTTACCACCGTCACCCTCGACAACTCCAAACCTCCAGTAGTATAACACTGACAACACAAAATGGACACAACAGCAGACATCATTCATAATAGACTGATAAGACAAAATGGACATAATGACAGACATCATTCATAATAGACTGACAAGACAAAATGGACATAACGACAGACATCATTCATAACTAGAAAAAGTGCTCCTCGGAGCACAAGTCTCCGCCTGGTCAGGTAGGTTATTATGGCCTCCTGGTGGCGCTATAATAGGCCAATGTGAAAATGGTGCCATTTCTTCTTAGGCCTTTCACGGCAATCGGACACTGCATTCATGATTTGAGGCATTTTGTTCCAAAAAAGTGGTTTGCTAAATTAGACCAGCTGGTGGCGCTATAACAGGCCAATGTGAAAAGGGTGGCATTTCTTCCTCGGCCTAGTGGGAATGTGTGTGCAAAATTTCACGGAAATCGCACACTGCGTTCATGATTTGAGGAATTTTGTTCAAAACGGACCTATCCTGCAAACTTTAGAAGCCAATGTTAGCCAAGTAGGATAGAATATGAAATATCGGACACATCAATCTTGATCACATGACTATAGAGATACTGTGTACCGATTTGCGTGATCTTTGAACAGAATCTGAAGGAGTAAGAGCAAAAAATGTGTTTTACAAAACTCAGCCTCCTGGTGGCGCTCTAAAAGGCATATGTGAAAAATGCAGGGCAAAGGTTTTTCCTTGAAAAATGTGGGGCAGAGGTTCTGCTGTGGCATCCAGGGAGTGTGTGCGCATTTTCACAGCGACCGGGCCAATGGTGGCGGAGATTAGCTGCTCACAGACAGAAGGGCGGACGGACACACGGAAACACGGAAGGACGGACGGACGGACGGACAGGGGGCAAAACATACTCTCTAGACAATAAATCCAAGAGATTTTCAGGGCCTAAGGCCAACTGTGACAGGTGGATGTGAATCAAGTCACTTTGAAAGGGATAATGAGAAAGCTACTTGGTTTGGAAACTATTCTAAAACAAGACAGTCAGGCAAACAGGTAACTGCACCCAAGAGGGAATCCCCACTTGCTCAAGGGAGATATTGGGCTTATCAGCTTCAGACAGGGCTATATGTAGGGAGACTGCCAATTTGAATGAGAATATAACATAAAAGTTTTCATTGTGATACTGATGAACATAAACCTAAACCTTCAGCATGGCTTAACAAATCTAAACAATTCAATGGAGAAGTTAAAGGCATTGTCTGAGTTTGTTTTTTAAAACAAAGCATCGGCCTACATTAAAGATGACATGCACACTCCTGCCAGTGCACTTGACCCAAGTTACTGGCCTTACTAACTGGAGTTGGTCCCCAAGCGCTGCACTGTGGCTGCTCACTGGACAAAGGTCCTCAAGGGGACAATAAAGTATATCAAATATTACCATTTCACAGTTCAGAGAGTAGACCCCAGGACAGCTCTTATCGGAGGCTTCTCTGGGTCGGGTGGCCACAAACCCCTCCAAACTCACTCCATCATGGACATGCAGCTGGGGAAGACAGAGACACAGGAAAATGTTTTTAACATTTTAAGGAGCAAATGAGAGCAACAAAACAGTAAAATCTTAATTGTATATATTATAACATATATTTCTTTGTTAACTCATTCACTGCCACAATTATTGCTGGCCGCGTTTGCCCACTGCCAGAGATTTTTCATCGAAAAAAAAAAGTACTCAGGAGCCGAGATACAGATTTTTTAAGTTTTAAGTTAACAAGGAAGTGGATGGGAGTCTAGATCTTTAAACAATCATATCTCCTTGGTCTTTGGGTCAAATTTGAAACAAAAACTAAAAAAAAAAAATACATAGCTCTTACATAGCTCTATATTCCTATACTAATCATTGCTGTATTATATATACTGTATATACCTCCCCCCCTCAAGCTCTTTATTAAACAAAATACATTTTCAGGTTTGGATACCAATTTTGTCTAATCAGGAGAGAGAACTCATACAGGATACAGTATAAACCAGTGAAATTGGAAGTGATGAAACAAGGAAAATTAGCTGACAAAATTGGAACACTATAAAATTGAAGCTGATAAATGATCGTTGTGGGGTTCTCTCTACTGATTGTAATTTCTTTACTTATCCCAGCCTGAAAATGTATTCTTCTTTTTTTACAAAATAATTATTTGCGTGTACAAACGTACACATTAATTTATTTCATTTGCAACTCTCAGAGTTACAAATGGATAAAATATTAACAGAGTATTTTACTGGGTGGTTTTGTCAACTCATCCGTTTTTTATTTACCTTGAACACTTGGCAGCCAGGGGCCCCAATCACTGCCTGACAGCAACTGTAGCGTGTTTCCACCCCACCTGGGACTAATGACAGTTTGATAAGATGCTCAATTCATTAAGTTTTTACTGTAATAGTTGCCCATATGAAAAGAAAAGAAAGACACTCCCAAGATATTCAATTAAATTCACTCACCTCTCTTCTCAACTCCTTTTCCATTGTGGTAATTGCATTCTTCCTTGCGGGTGTGTTTTCCTGTCTGGTTCACAGAATACGTGGCCCCACACCGACTGCAAATTTTCTTAAAGGCTTTTGCCGGAATGAAACATAAAGGCCTCATCATCATAAATGTATGGAGTCCCTTATTGCAAGCTTAGTATGGGTCAAGTGTGCCCTCTGGTGGTGTATTGAGAGCAAGGCATCCTTTAACAATTTATCAGGGAGAATCTATAAACCTTTTGACATTTTGAGATGAGATAGCTGGATAAACATACACAATGCTGTGTGCCAGCATTGACATGTCCTGTACAGTTAAAAGTGGTGTAAGAGATATTATTTTGTTAATATAAGTGTTAAATAGCTCTGATACTAGTATTAATTGGTGTTTGTTCAGTAGCACGGGTTTCCCTGTCTCTTCAGTGAAGTGAAGGGAAGTGATGAAACAAAAAGGGCAGACACATTTTAAACTAGAACTCTATATAATTTAATCAATTATCTTTGTGAACTTATCTCTCCTGATTAGATAAAATTGGTATCCTAACCTGAAAATGTATTCACAGTTTACCAAAGAGGTGGAGAGATGGGGAGACCTGTTACTGAACAAACACTATCTATAGCAATAATTACAATCAAAATAGAGCTTTAATAAAATAAATACACTTTTATAAAGTGTATTTATTTATTTTATAATATATAATATCTTTATAAAAAGCCCCCTTTATATAAAGATATACTCAACTTCATGCTGGAAAACAGAAACGCCTCAATGAAAGAGACCCACAATAAATGTCATTACACTTCAGCTGCATTCACCCATCTATGACATGTCAAAGTGTCTGTGCAAAAGGATCCATCACTCTCAAGGTTAATTAATTCATAAATAAAGTGCTTACGATCTGTGGTTCCTCTCTTGTCAGCAAAAAGGGCCGCACTACCAGGTTTCTCAGGGTGTTGGAGAGGATAGTTGTTCTCGATCAGCCTCTCCTCAGTCAAAACATACTCCTTCAAACTCTCGTACAATGCAGCATCACCTGCTAGGGAGTAACCAACACACACACTTTAACTTTGTTAATATCAAAAGTCCTGCTTTTATAAAACGGGAACAAACTAAATGCATTTAAAAAAAAATATGCTGACCGTTTCTTGTGTGTGCTTTTACATTGAGTGGAACTTTGCCTCTGGACATTTGAGAAAAAGCTTCATTTTCACCTGCGCAAAAACGTTTAAAATGTTAAGTACACTCATTGAACCAATGTGTTTTTTTATCAGCATGTTTAACCCATTAAGACCGGGAACGAGTCATTTTAAATTTATTTGGCTATTCAAAGATAGCAGATATACAAGCTCGTGCCGCGCTATGAGCTTGTAGATCTGCTATTTTTCAAAAATCGCGAAAAGGTCTTTGTTTTATTCTTTTTCAAAAAACTGTTATGATTTAGAAAACATTTTTAGAATCGCCTCAGGGTTAATGGGTTAAATCGCCAGAGCATTTATTTCCCGTCAACAGATCCACTGATCCTTGGTTCATCTCACCTTTAACAGAAACGGTACTTTGGCTTTTCAATTTCTTCAGTGCATTCACTGCAACACTCAAATATTTCAGCTTGTTGGTGCTGCGATTATATACACTCCTCTCCTCTGCAACCGCCTGCAGGCATTTAGATGGCAATTTAAAATATTATTGTAGGTAATAATATAAATATCATACTCTAATTCATCAGTAAGACAGGATGACATTTGAAGGGAATGCCAGTTCTTGCACAGACCTTTTCAAAAGCATCGTTGACGCTGGGAGAGGTTTTAAGGAGCTCCTCCGTGAACATGTTGACGTAGCGCTGTCTCACATCATGTGGAACTTTCTCCTTGACATCAGCAGGCTGCTTCATCTTACGTCTCGCGGCCATGGGCTTTTAAGGACACAATTAATTTGAGATTATTTTACATTTCTTTAAATCTGCACACCATAACTTTCATCTCCTACTCAGGATTCAAAGGACAGCAGAATCAAAATGTCTCAATAGAAGTTCAGCTAGACCAGCTACAACCACCGCAGTTATATCATATAGATTGGTCAAAACAACCTTTTATTCACTAAACCAAATAATGGTTTGCAGCTTTAACCACTTTCAACCAGAATGTTATTGTACAGTATGTGAGAATTGTCACTGTAAAAAAAAAGGAAAAATGGTAATAGTAAATAGCGAAAATTGCTCACAATTTGAATGCTTGTAGATTGGCTATTTTATCCATTCATCATACAAAGAAATATATAGGGCTGAATTGTTACATTCTTTATAATTGTTAATTGGACCCCAATTGTAATTTAGGATAAAGAGTTAGTGTTCTTTTCTTTTTCAACCTCTCCTTTCAAAGTCACTCACCTTGGCAGGGGCATGGAGGGCAGCATGTGGAACAGAGTGAGAGGCTGCGCTTGTGTGTCCTGACACGGGATTGGATGTTGATGTATGCGGAAGGGTCGGAGTTGGGGTCCAGCGGTGTGCTTGCACAGGGTTGAGCGTAGCCGGACGGTGCGCATGCATGGGAGTGATTGGCGTAAGGATTGGGGTAATGGCGTTGGCGAGGGAAGCGATGGGCAGAGGATAGGTGCCCTCTGGAAGGATGAAATGAAGGTTGTTGCCCACTTGAATCACAGCAGTGCCCACTGGTATGCAATTCACGTAGGCTGGGAGAAAATTAAGAAAATACACAAGAAGAAATACTGTGAATCACATCATTTTAAAACCAGCACCGTCTTATCTCGAATACACAAAAGATTACAATCACACTGAGACACATTGCTACAGACACAGATCCTCTTGGCAAACAATGCCTTGGCAAACAGGTGCTGGGTTCACAGAAAGCGTTTGTTTGGCTGCCAGCAGTACCAGCGCTCTTGGTTAAAAGCACTGAGGAGCGATGAGACTCCACGTATTCCGATGAAAAGTTGATAATAATATTTTAGCTTTCATGTGTATCTAAAAAACGCTAGAAACACGTGACACGCCATAACAGAGCAAAACAATGGTTTTGTTTGCGACACATTTCTAGCGATGCGTCTCAGACCTGCGTGAACATCCCCCAACCCGATTTGTTGGCTTACTGGCTGTGTTTTGAGAGAGGGGAGGGTGTACAGCGGCTGGCTTCTGGTGAGAGGAGCTGGAGGCTTGAACTCCCTTCATAGAAGCAGACCGTGTGGGTGCACTCTGCTGTAGCTGTGGGGTCTTGGAGGTGGTAAAGAGCTGGGTTGTGGTCCCTGACCCCGATGGTTCCTGCTGTAGAGGGACTAGCATCTGGGGCTGAGGTCTGCCGTTAGCCACTGGCTGCTGAAGTTATCAAGAGTTATCAATTAAAATGTCTTATATAGGATTGGCATTTTCCAGCCTTAACCACATTAACACTGCCAGCCCTATAGTGGGCAAATGGTCTTTTGGACTTTTCTGTTTTACATATTTTTCACAAATGGATAAAAAAGCAAGCTGACAACATGTTACGATGCAACTCACTGCGAGCTTGTTGATTGGATATTTTCGCTATATGTAAGTACATAGGGCTTAAGTGGTCAAGTGCCAGTCAATTTAAGATCTAATTTTAGCCATGAAATACCTACCTACCTCAATAGGTTTGGCTAAGTGTGACATCCCATTCTTCTCTGGCAACACTTTGTTTTTTAGATTGAATTCTGGCATCTCTGTTTCGGTATCTGGCACCTGAAACACATGGAAAATAAATGTTCTCATTAGTTCTATATAATTCCAAATGTTCTAAGACTGTTATTCAGTTTACAACCGGTGTATTAGAGCAGTAGTTTTCAAACTGATTGTGCTCAAGGCACAAGTCAGAATCTCAAGGCACACCTGTATTCAGTGAAAATAGCAGATGTATAAGCACACAATGCATTGCAATCGGCTGTGAGCTTATAGATAGGCTATTAGCAATATTTTTTTTAATGTGTGGATTTATTTTTTTTATATTATAAATACATGGCCAAAATAAGGATGCCAGATTGTAAGTAGGTAGTTAAAGGTATGGAATTCACCACTGTAATGGGAAATGAATGTGCAAAAATGATGTAGTAAATTCAAATAATATTCATAACTTTTTATCTAGTTGTACAGTATATATACACAGTATATTGCATTAATAATGTGTGGTTGGCACAAAATCCCAAGGCACACCTGGACTTGTCTGACAACACACAGAACCACCGTTAGATTATTCTTACAGGTAAATTATTCTGCTCTGTAGCTCCCTTCCCCCTGCTGTCCTCCATGAAGATTCTGTAGCATTCTTCCATCGGGTCACTGTCTGACAAGTCTGCATCAGAATAGTTTAACTCTGCCTCATCCAAGCTGGAGTCAACTTTATTTTCAGGACCTGCTGCTTCTGATGAGAGTTGTTCCATCTGTTCCATCCCATTGGTTACCTGCAGGGTTTGATTTATAAAAAACAACAGAGGGGACATTTCCTTATATATAAATACTTCCCTCCCCCCCCACATTTTGACACATTTTCCCAAAATAAGGATGTCAGGGTTAATGTGATTAACATACATGATCAGAAATCAAACATATCAGACAGTCTAAATTTCCCAAAAGCAAATGCAAGTAGCCTATTTAATTCATTCCAATATCTCCACCGGCCATGAAAATGAATGAGCAGAGGCATGGACCCCCCCCCCCCCCCCCCCGCCCCTGCCCCCAGCTAATTGAAAGCCTGGTCACCTTTGCCTGAACAGAGGTTGACGGCACATGGAGAGCGTGACCAGCAGTGGATGTCGTTTCCTCAATGTAGTTTTCAGGTGAAGTGAACGCCGTTGCTGCTCCTAACAACTGCTCTGACACTTTCAGGCCACGTGATGGCACTGATGTTACACTCTGCATGGGATGCCTGATGTAGTTTGGGGCCGTGCACTGGGGATGCTGCTCAGCTTTCTGAGCTTGCAGGGGGAGTCGATGGCATGAAGTGTAGGAGGACATGACCAAATCCGTCGGAGGCGGTGAGGCTTCTCTTGGAGCGTCACATGGTGGTGATGGAGATGGATCCATTTCCTCATCGGTCTTCCTTACGTCCTCCTTGATGACCAGCTGCTGATGATGGTGGTCTTGGGAGGATTCTGATGTTTCAGGAAGACCCTGAAGCGTGACATCCCAACTGCTCTCCGCCACACACTCCATGTCTTGGGAGCAAGAGTTGACCTCCTGGCTTTTACTCCTCAGGTCTTCCAGACATTTGGTTAAATCGTCAAACACTCCTGCGTCACTTGGTTCACTCCTACACTGCTGGTACACGGAACCACGAGAGAGGCATTCCGTGTCGTCTTCCCAGTGTTTGTCATCTATGTCTTTTGCTTCACGCAGAACAGTTGGAGCAGGTTTGAATTTCTTGACCTCGACGACTGTGTCCTGTGATTTGGTAGTGATGCCATCGCAGCGTCTTTCAGCTCGACTCCTCTTTCTGGCAGGAGACGGGGGGATGTCAATGACGAGGTCGCCCTCCTCTTTAAAGTCATCAACTTGTTCAGGACAGGGTTCCACAGCAAGACGGGTCTCAAATGTGGACAACTTATTTAGGTGATTTGATGAAACGTCCCTTTTCGAGACACACTGTGCAGCTTTCACTTTCTGGTCCTTACCAAAAGGCCGCAAGCCAGCAGAAAAGTTGGACAAGGGGTCATATTCCAAATCAGTCCTTGGTTTGGAGTTGTCCACAACATACTTGCTCTTACCGCAATGTGGTTGGGTGCCTGCGAGTGAGGACGGTCTGGAACTTTCACCATTTACTGGTTTGCATATGGTTTCAGAAGTCCTCTTACTGTCTGACTGCACCGACTGGTAATGAGACAGTCTCCTTTGCTCTACAGCGACTTCATTCCTGACAGTTTCGATCTGCCTGTTGAGCCACTCCAGCTCTTCCATGCAGACGCCTGTGGTCTCGCCGGCGTTCACTGAGGCTCCACTGACAGCAGCTCCGTGGCAACGCTGCTGGACTCCTGTTTACAGAAAAAAAAAAAAACGGAATTGTCTCATCAATATCACTGACACAAGTGACTTAACCACTTAACCCCATTTAGAGGGAACACCAATATGTTGTTGATATTGTTATGCCTTTCAATCCAGGAACCCCTTTGTGTAACATTAGCTGTTGCTACATATATATCTACCGTACATATTTATTTGAAGACATTTTTGAGAATTTTTCAGAAAACTTGGATTTAGGTGTTTTTAGAACTGGCCTCAGGTCTAACAGGGAGGCACCTTCAAAACAAATATCAAGTCTGTGAATGTACTGTACATAAAGATGCATGATTAATAATTAGCAATGGATAAATTAGTCACTAGTGCTTTTAACCTGAGATCTGATGGAAAGGTTGTGTACGTAATTCCTAGATCTCATACAGTGTTTGGTGAAACTGCTTTTAATGTGTTTGCAGCTTCATCATGGTGTGAGCAGAGTCATCTCAAACTGGGCTCTATATTGTCAGCATGGAGGTTTTTTAAAATGGGATAAAGGACTACTTGACCCCTATCTGCACATGTCCTGGCAATAAACCACTAAATCAGAGTATGTGAAACGTTGTGTGCTGCTGTTTTGACCAAGACTCCCTTGCACATGAGATGTGTAATCTCACTGGGATTATTCCTGGTAAAATAAAGGTGAAATAATAAATAAATAAATGGCACTAAGGCAGAAATGCTTCTGTCATGTAGCCTATATAGTATCCATGCTCCAGTCTAGCATAAAAAACAATTGTTGTCTTTTTGCTTAATTGTTGACCACCAGTGCTATTTAAAAAACGTTTTTATCGATTGGTTTATTGTTTGATTGATCCGAGTAGGCAAAGTCACAGAAGAGCAGATATGAGTTAGCCCTGATACATGACTGTCATATATCATACGACAGTCATGGATGAACTTCAACATAGCTTTTGCACTTCCTCCCTTTTTGGTCCGTACATCTACATAAACGTTCAGATTTCAAATATAAAGTGCTGACCCTATGGCCACAGATATTACAATTATGTACGGGCCCTCAGAAGTACTTCTGTATTGCTCAATAAAAAGCATTTTAATCCGATCGGTGGCCATTTTCTCATAGTGTTAGTGTATCAGAGTGCAATACACCTCCCAACCAATAGGGTCACGTGGTTGAAAGCATATGGAGAAAATGGCCACCGATCGTATTAAAATGCTTTTTTATTGAACAATACGGAAGATAAGGTTACTTCCGAGGAGCCGTACACAATTGTAACATCCATGGCCATGGGGTAAGTATACTTTATATTTGAAATCTTAACGTTTAGGTAGATGTACGTACGGGCCAAAAAGGGAGAAAGCGTAAACACTATGTTGAAGTTCATCCATGACACGGTCATGACAGATCGTCTTGTGATCCATGGCTAGAGTTGTGTATATTAACAATAAGCTACTCACCTGCAAAGTGACTTACTGAAGGTTTATACATGGCACCAAACACACCCCTCGCCTCTCTGCCATCATGTTGGTACAAACAATGGGGCCGATCACACAGGCCACGTCTTAAAGACGGACAAGTTATTGATCCAAACAGACCAGACGAGGGCAACATCAGTGGAGAGAAATATGAATGATTATGATGTGATAACATGTGGCTCAGAACGGGGGCTCCGAGTGGACATGGCTGGCAGGCCGGGACGCTCGATCTGTCCTACCTTTATAGACTCCAGAAGTAAACACTAAACATTCATGCGCGCGCGTATGCACACACGCAAGCACGCACCCACCCACCCACGCACGCACTCATGCACTCATGCAGGCATGCACACTTTCTTCTTGTGTTGCACTAACGCCTCCAGAACGGTAGGTGTCACTGATGCAAAAACTAAAGAAAACGGACCAAGACTGTAAACACAAGACACTGGTGGAGCGACCAGCAGCTCTGTCTGTGTCAGATTGTTCTGATTTTCACATCATTATAATAATTATATATAATAAACCTTCTGTTTGAAATGGAGAGCAGTGATGAGGATATGGATGATGAGGATGGAACTGAATGGACGAGCAGCTTCACTGATCTGCAGACCAACAACACTTCAGCCGCCTGTGGTAAAAATGCAGCCTATTTGGTAGCCCTGAAACATGACTCATACCATGACAGTCGTGGAACCACTTGTTCCTGGTTTGCGAATGTTTTACATTTACAACTGCCACATCTACATAAACGTTCAGATTTCAAATATAAAATGCTTACCCCCAAGCCACGGATGTAACAAGTTAAAGCGCATAGTCTAAGTACCCGTATCTTGCGTATTGTTCAATAAAAAGCATTTTAATCCGATCGGCGGCCATTTTCTATTTTTTTTTTATTTGTTATAATGTATCAGATTGCAATACCCCTCCCAACCGATAGGGTCGCGTAGTTGAAAGCATCGGAGAAAATAACCGGCGATAGGATTAAAAAGCTTTTTATTTAACAATACGGAAGATACGGGTACTTAAACTGGTGCACTTTAACTGGTTACATCCGTGGCTTGGGGGTAAGCACTTTATATTTGAAATTTGAACGCTTATGTAGATGTACCAGTTGTAAATGTAAAAAAAAACACAAACCAGGAACAAGTGGTTCCATGACGCTTGTGACCGTCATGACCGTGAGCGTCATGTGAACCATGGTTACCTATTTGGTTCCATTCAGTGGTGTAAAGTAACTAAGTAGTAAGTACATGTACTCAAGTACTGTACTTAAGTAAAGTTTTGAGGTGTTTTTACTTTACTGGAGTATTTCCAATTTTCTGTACTTTTACTTCTACTCCACTACATCTCAGAGACAAATGTACTTTAGTTACTAGTTACTTTGTAGATTTTGATTATTATTACAAAACGTTAACCACTTCAGCCCTATACATTTTGGCCATTTGAACATAGCCAATCTATAAATTGTAGATTGGCTATTTTCAAGAGATTTCATTACTAGAAAACTTGAAATGGGACATTCTGCATAATTTTACTTTTGGTACTTTAAGTACATTTTGATGCCAATTCTTTTGTGTTTTTACTCAAGTACATTTTGAATTCCGGACTTTTACTTATAACAGAGTGTTTCTATATTTCAGTATTGATACTTATACTTAAGTACAATTATTTTTTTACTTTTTCCACCACTGCCTATTTGGTTCCATTTGTACAATGTCAGAGTTACAGAGTAAGGGTACATTTGGTTCGTAACTATCAATCAAATGGACCCTTAATCTGCTTTGACAGTATACAAGTTGGTTCCTAATCCTAACCATCAATAATTTTGCTGGGGACCCCCAGCCCCCCATCAAGGACCCTTGGGGGTCCTGAGGACCCCCCCCCCACTTTGAGTACCCCTGCTGTACAGTATGTAAATGAGACAGTTTAAATTGTAAATGTCAGTCTTCCAAGCAGAGCACTTGGGAGTTTCAGGTGGTTCTAATAAATAATACTTGTTAATAATAATGCTCTTTTTCAGGGGCCAGCAGCTTCAGTCAGACACCACGCAGTCACAGAGTCATCGTGCACTTTGATATGGACTGCTTCTATGCACAAGTTGAAATGCTCAGGAACCCTGCACTGAGGAATGTGCCTTTAGGTAAAACATTATAATATCTATCTATTGCCTTCAACACATCTACCAAATAGGTTAAAGTTGCTTTAAGTGATATTTTTGTTTTACCGAAGTTTTCTTTAGCTCTTTTAGTAAATAGAAAATACATGTTCGGGTGGGTCACCCATTTCTGCGTTTCACCACTTCCACTTTCACGTTTTTATTCTTTGTCCTGTATTAGTTTTCTCTCCTGATTGGTTGAAATTGGTATCCCAGCCTGAAAATCTATTTTCGGTTTACTAAAGAGCTGGAGAGACGGGGAGATAGCAATAAATAAATAGCAATGTTTACTATGGGACTACAGAGCTATTTAGCTTATTTAAATAAACACACAGTATATATTAATTGTAAGGCTTACACCAGTGATTCTCAACCATTTTAATTTCAAGGACACCCAGTTTAACCATTAAGCCACAGACTCCCATTTGATAAATCTTTTTCTGTCTTGGTCTCCAAACAATTTTTTATTGTTAGGCAGTAGGCACGCAAGGCAAGACACAAGGTAAATCAAAGGCAATCATGTTACACATGATTTGGTCTGATTATGGTCTGTCATTTGGCCCAGAATTCCTTTAGTTTATAATAATAATAATAATAATAATAATAACAATACATTTTATTCATAACACACTTTACATTCTCACGAATCTCAGAGTGCTACAGATTAAAAGCAAGGCATAAAAACAGCATATAGGCAACACAAGTTTATGTATTGTTATAGAGATGACACTGAACTCTAAAATAACCATTATTGTTCTTGAAACCAGTCATTTAACTGTGGACTCCCTGGGACCCCCTCAAGGATCCCTGGGAGCCCCTGGACCCCACATAGAGAACCACTGGCCTACACCCTCAGTGTTAATTTAACTCTGAGGCTGTACAAGTAGACCATTTGTATATTCTCAGAGTGATAAATGGAACACAGAGGATTTGACTGTGTAGAGTAGACTATAGTTTTTGTTTTATGATATTACAGCTGTGTATCTCATGCAGGGATTCAACAGAAGAACATCATAGTCACGTGTAACTACGTGGCCAGGGACCTGGGTGTCACCAAGCTGATGTATGTGACTGATGCCAAGGAGAAATGTCCTCAGCTGGTGATGGTGAAAGGAGAGGACCTGACGCATTACCGGGACATGTCTTACAAAGTTACAGGTGGCCACCAACAGGAGATTCTATTCTCTTGTATATTGTTGTGTTCTGATCTCTTTTCTATTCAGATTTGTTGTTTTAAGGCAAAATTATAACCTATCAAGCCATTGACGAATTTAACTAATCTGTTTAATTGAAATTTGAAAAAAGAATAATAATAAAATAATTGGGGGAGTTAACCACTTTCAACCTGGTATCCCTAATTTAGGCATGTCATTATAGGCAAAACATTAAAAAAAAATAGCTGGTCTACAAGCTCACAATTCATCACAATGTGATACATTATGAGCTTGTTGATAGGCTATTTTTGTGTGACAGGATTTGACGAAGTAAAGAACAAGGCTAATCGGAGTCATCGATTTAAGCGATAATTTTCTAAATCTGAATTAGTTTTGCATCAATAGTTGATACAATTTTAATACAAAGTATTTTTAAATTATATGTAAGTTATCCATAGAATAATCGTTGAGAAAATAATGGATAGTTGCAGCCGTATAAGTTATAACACTAATCTATCACAGGCTGAAAGGTACTCCTATTGCAAATTCAACTTCTCTGTTGACATGGCTGAACCAAACACTCACGCACTGTCTTGTCCTTCATCCAGAACTGCTGATGTCCTACTGTCCGTTAGTAGAGAGACTGGGCTTTGATGAGAACTTCATAGACATCACAGAGACGATAGACAACAGGCTGACGGGGACATCAGAGTCTAACGGCTATTCGTTCAAAGGCCACGTCTACAACCATGCCGGTAGGTTGTGTTCCTGCATAGATGTAGAGTGATGTGTAGTTCCAAGGATGCTCGAGGCTCACTGAAACCAGGAAACGAGTTGTGAAACAAGCTGAGGAGGCTAAAATGATCACCAAATATTTGCATTCTTTCAGTTTCCCACTGCATGGAAATTCAACCTTTTTAGATATGTGTCTCCTAGTTTGAAGAATACGAATGTAAATCATCAGCTCATGTAAGATAAAGTCAAAGGTAAAACTTATTTTTTTGTTGTGTCTTCTCTTTACTTCTCAGGCGAGGATGTGAAGGCCAGCGATAACCCACGATTGGCTTTAGGTTCTCGCATTGCGGCTGAGCTGAGAGCAGCTATCCACAGCAAACTGGGTCTGACTGGCTGTGCTGGCGTTGCCACTAACAAGCTACTGGCCAAACTGGTGTCGGGCACCTTCAAGCCCAATCAGCAAACCACCCTGCTGCCAGAGAATCTCAAAGACATCATGAGCTGTCTAAGTGGTCTTCGCAAAGTGCCAGGTATAGAACCTCAGGTTTTGCATGTAATACACTCTCATAAAGTGTTATATACAGTATCGAATTATTTATATATCATTTAGCCCATTCAATCCAGGAACTCATCTGTGTCATTTTAGATTTTAGCTATAACCATTATTTTTATACTTTGGCTATTCAAAATAGCAGATCTACAAGCTCATAGCGCGGCACCGAGTGCTGCGCTACGAGCTTGTAGATCTGCTATATTCAAGATATTTGCTAATCTTTGAAATATAATATTTCTTTTCAAGGTTTATTGTTTTTAAAAGATTTCTTTGGGGCTTTTTATGCCTTTTTTATTTTAGAGAGGGATAGGGAAAGTAGGCTGACAGGAAATGGGGAGAGAGATGGGGGTTTGACACGCAGCAAAGGTCGTCGGGAATGGGAGTTGAACCCGCGACACGCTGTCTGTCAGGCTGGCATTGCAGCCTAGGGTGCCTGGACCGTCACGCTACGGCCCAGGACTCAAGCAAACATCTTTGACTCAAATCTTTGCTTCTGGAGGTCCCTGGAACAAAGTATTTGACAAATGTTTGCTTGAAAAAATATATATTCAAAGATTCGCACAAATCTGTAAGATTTGCAGATCTACATGCTCATAGCGTGATACTCTGTGCTGCGCTATGAGCTTGTATATCTGCTATTTTTTAATAGCCAAAGAAATCTAAATCTGACAGAGATGCTTCCCGGGATTGAATGGGTTAAATATATTTGGATTGTTTACCTTTTTGCTGTCTTTCATCACCACCCTCCATTTTAAAAGTGCTATTAAATATTATCTTCTTAGGGGTGGGACACCAGACCAGTAAAAAACTTCAGGCTCTGGGATTGGTCAGCGTACAAGACCTTCAGCTCTGCCCTTTGACTGACTTAGTGAGGGAATTTGGGGCCCAGAGTGCTCAACGCTTGCAGAACTTAGCCCTGGGGGTCGATGACTCTCCTGTCACCCCGACTGGGCCCCCACAGGTAGGACAGGACATAGTACGTACTCAGTTGATTTGTAGAACAAAAATATTTTTTTGTGATCAGCTTTTTGATTTTGTTGTCAGTCTCTCAGTGATGAAGACTCCTTCAAGAAAATCTCCTCGACTAAAGAGGTTTTGCAAAAGATACAAGACCTACTAAGCAGTCTGGTGGAGAGGTGGGTCAGGTTTACAAAATGTGTACTTTGCGTTCACTTACCAATGTACTGTACTGTAAAACCTATAAACCAGTGTTGGGCAAGCTACTTCGGGGTGGCCGTAGCTGAGTGGATAGAGAGGCCGTCTGGTAATCAGAATGTCACCGGTTCGCCTCCCGGCTCACCCATGTTGAAGACATGGGTGTAACAGCTCCCCTTGAGCGCTCATGATAACCATCTGAGCAGCCATCAGTTGGTTGAAGCTGAAACAGAATTTACCCCGGGGGAGTAATAAAGGTCAACCTCTTTACTTTAAAAATGTAGTTAACCTGCCCACACACTGCACGGAGGCTGGGGGTTCGAACCCACCGCAGTAGTGCATCAGGCTTTGTCGAGTGTCAATTACGAACACAATTGGCCCGTGTTTGGGGGAGGGAAGTCGGGGGATATTTGTCACTGCACGTACTCCCTACGGGCTGGGGCGGCACCTGTCAGCAGGGAGTGTTGGACGGGAGGAGTAGGACGGAGGCTCTACGACGTCCTCCCGGTGGGGGCTCCTCACTGGCAGGTGAGGAGCCCCCACACACAAATGTGTGTGGCGAGGAATCAATTGACACAACGACTAAATTGGGGAGAGAGAAACATTTAGCCCATTAAGACCTGAGGCGATTCTTAAAAAAAATCAAAATCCTAACAGTTTTTGGAAAAAAATCCAAAACATTTTTTTTCTAGACTTTTCAAAAATAGCAGATCTACAAGCTCATAGCGCGGCACTCGGTGCCGCGCTATGAGCTTGTATATCTGCTATTTTTGAATAGCCAAAGAAACCTAAAGTGACACAGATGCATTCCAGGTCTAAATGGGCTATTAGTTAAGCTGCAGTTCTAGTTACTCTTCATAAAATGTACACTAAAAGCTCTCTTACGCAAAAAGGTATTACATTTTAGATTCTGTCCCTGAATCTAACATTCTTCTGCATTTGTTTGGCACAAGGATGCACAAAGATGGCAGACAGCCTCAAACCTTCCGACTCACCATCCGTAGATACTCTGCAACCAACAAGTGGTTCAGTCGGGAGAGTCGCCAGTGTCCCATCCCCAACCACATAGGACAGAAGGTCACCTCAGGTAGGCAAGAAACTGTATAGACAGGCTGTCTTTCAGGCACCTGTGAGCGTTAGGTTGCCTCATATTGTATAACCTTTTAAATGTTCTCAAGAGAAGGGATGCACAAACTGTGGGTCAGGATGCAAACTTCGGAGGATATATCTATTTATTTACGACATTGTGCTCAGCAACATTAGAATCACAATGCATGAGCCATAGTATATTATGTTCACTTTTAACTCATTCAGTGCCACTGGACGTCTAAGACGTCCGTTAATATAAGCCCTGAGTGCCACTGGACGTCTAAGACGTAAAAAAAAATTCAGAACCCAAGATATCATGATTTGAAAATATTCTGCTCCATTCACTCTTTGTTTAACTTCTTACTGAAAAAGGCTGTATCTCGGCTCCTAAGCACTTTTTGGGCGGTGAAACCGCCCCTATAAGTGAGATTTGGAAAAATGTACAAATATCCTGGGCAGTGAAACCGCCCCTAAAAGTGAGGTTTGGAAATTTGTACAATTATCCTGCGCTGTGATTGGCCAATCACAATCTATTCAGGACTGTGATTGGCCAGTGTCACATGACACATGTGCATAGCCCTATATAAGCAACCATAACTTAAAAAAAACAATTAATTTGTTTTTTTTAAGTTATGGTTTTGTCCATCATAAAGAGTGTTTCAATAAATATTCAGTATTGTGGTTAGCTAGGAAGACACCGCCCACTTCACACAGGGTGTGATTTTTTTTTACAATTAATTTTGGCTGTGGCACATAAATAAGCCGGGCACTGAATGAGTTAACAAACTGAATCTGTTTTTAAACTGAATTAGCTGATAATCATGTGTTCGTTCTCTGGTATGTGCTACAGCACATGCATTTGTTTATGTATTTTAAGCGCAGGCTTTTCTTGTTTGTCCCGACATTATAACTCGATAATATTGTCATAAACTCAGATTTGGTGATGTACATTATAACATTCAATATACATTGTGTAATTGTTTTCATTAGGTAGCACTGATGCACTAGCCCAGCTGGTCACCATGGCCATGAAGCTCTTCCACAAAATGGTGGAAAGCGGCACAGCCTTCCACCTCACACTCATCAATGTGTGCTTCACAAATCTGCAGTCCAGAGGGGCCAGAGTCAACGGCACGGCCTCCATAATCTCTTTCTTCACATCTCCTAGAAAAACACAAGGTTCTTCGCAGAATCAGGTAATACTGCTTAGCTTTTGAAGTTTGAATGCTTGCTTATATTGAATATAAACGTACTTGCCGTGAATTTTGTTGCCACTCTGGAACGTTGGCTATTCTGATGACTATATGAATCTATAAGCTCCATAAAGCACAACCTAACTTGTGTAGTGTGTTTTGAGGGTTGTGACTAGGGGTGCAACAGTTAATCGAGCTAATTGATTATAAAGAATAATAGATTTTTATAGAATTATCGATGTTGAAAAATAGCCGATGTAGCTCACAACACGTCACATCGTGAAGCGGTGTGAGCTTGTAGATCGGATATTTTAACTATTTTTGTGTGACACCATTGTATAATGTAGTATAAAATATGTCTTGAGTAGTCAATCAGACTAAGCGTTTTTAGTCAATTATGATTTTTTTAAGTAGAATTTGTCGATAATAATCCATAGAATAATCGCTAAGATAATAATGTGTTGTTGCAGCCCTAGTTGTGACTTCAGTTGCCTTAACTCTCCAACAGAGTGACTTGTCTCAGAGTGGGAACAGCCACTTGGTGGATCATGGGTTTGGATATGACCTGGAGGAGCAGAGCAGCACAGAGGAAATGTGCGCTCAAGATGCACTCCCAGAAAGCCCTCCCAGTACTAAAAGAAAGCTTCCAGGGTTGTCAACGAACCAGGGCCCTCTGTGTCAGCAGGAAGTAACACGCAGCACCGTGGATTCGGAGATCGATGAAAGGAATAGCGCTCAGAAGTTGAAGTGCAGATTACCCCCGGACATTGATCCAGAAGTGTTCGGGCTTCTTCCTGAGGATATTCGGAAGGAACTGTTATCCCCTGCTTACACAAACGCCCTCCGTAACTTCAACATATCTACCGGCAACCAACCTGCCACCGGAGCAACGTTGGATATTCAGCAGCACCTTCCTAAAAACAACCCACCTCAGCCATGTCCCGCTGACTACCACCCAGATCCTTGGGAACATGCTGAGTCGCATCATTTTAAAGACAGAAAAGAAGGCGCAATGGGCTTTGTTTCATGTGACAAACCGACCACTGCAAGACACCAGCTGCCTCCAGGCCTGAGCACGTCACCAACAGGAGCTGTCACAGAGAGCAGGACTTCAATGGAATCCCAGTCGTCTGACTGTGGATTCCCAGTAGATGTGGACCCTACAGTGTTCTCTGAGCTTCCACCCGATGTCCAGAGGGAGTTGATGTCTGAATGGAAGCAGCAGAGACCAGCGCTGAAGACCCCCTCGGCCTCTTCCAAGAAACAGGGGAGGAACTGTTTGAGCAAAGACAGAAAGGCTGCAGGCAAAGGCAGCCAGGCTAACAGCTTGCTAAATTATTTCAAACCCAATTAGAGTTTTTGGTTCTGGCTGCTAAATTTCTTCAAACCCAATTCAATTGTTTAGGTTGTTCTGGCTGCTAAATTATTTCAAACCCAATTACCGTAGATTTTTTGGTTGTTCTGGCTGCTAAATTACTTCAAACCCAATTAGATTTTCGGTTGTTCTGGCTGCTGAATGACTTCAAACCCAATTTATGTTTTGGTTGTTCTGGCTGCTAAATTATGTCAAACACAATTAGAGTGTTTCTGGCTGCTAAATTATGTCAAACCCAATTAGAGTTTTTGGTTGTTCTAGCTGCTAAATAACTTCAACCACAATTAGAGTTTTCGGTTGTTCTGGCTGCTAAATAACCTCAAACCCAATTAGAGTTTTCAGTTGTTTATCTATCAGAGTATCTTAGTTTTTTGTTTCAACAATGCCAACATTGATAAGAGTTGGTTGTGTGTAAATAAACTTGATTATTTTCTGAAACAGTTGACAGTTTGCTTTAGATTTTGCTCAAGCACATCTTGCCAATGTTGCTCAATTCTTTGATTGGTTAATTCTTTGATTCTTTGATCCCTTGATAACCTGATTTAGCCTCTTATCCATTTTTGCACCAGATAATCTGATTATAATATATTACAAACTACACTGAGATGGAAATCTGCAAGTATTATGCTCCCCTCTCTTGTTGTTAAAATTATTAGTTTTCCCTCTAAGCTGTGTTTTTATTTTGAGCTGGGATTTCTCTCTGAGCCTCTAGAACATGGGCCAACTCTGCAGTTGGATGATTTTCAATTAAATCCACAGAAGCACACGTTAATTGTCCACGGGGCCATGATCCCAGTTTTCAGAGGGCTCCTTCCCTCATGAGAAATACCAGAAAACACAAGGTCTGAGAACACAAGCTCCTGCTTGGTCCTTTTTAGCCTCAAACTCCTCCCTGGATCACATGTGAGAAGGGGAAAAGTTCAGGCAATAGTATGTCCTAAAAAACTCAGTATTTTACCAACCACGGATCGGGTGAGCTCTCTGAATGGAAGTTGGCATTTGGTCTGGCTAGATTGGTAAGATTCTGTTTCTGTTATTTATTTTTACTCCACTGAAGGCTATTCGGTCAGTATTTATTAGTGATTTACAGCATCTAAACATTTTCAACTTTTGCTGTTCGTATAGTTTTGATATGTGGATTCACATTTTGATGGAGGTGAGAATATAATGTGCTGCATCTGAGGCCCTATCACATGGATGCGATTTGCTCCATGGAATAGGGATACATACAATCAACCTAGATTGTATGTATTATGTAAACAAATATATACTTTATATATGCTGTTTATATTGTATAAAGGTACTTAAGTTGAGGGAAACGGAGAGAGAAAGTTTCTTATCCAACGTACGGAAAGTTAGTTACAGGTTCTTTGTCATGGTGTATGTGTCAAGTTACTACATCTCTCCCATGGCTGCTTCTGCTGAATGTATAGAACCCAATACCTTTAATCATGCGCTTGGGACATGAATCTAGATTTGATCGAGGCATCCCATTTCCCTTCACTGCTGTGGTAATGGAATTTGAGTCGCATGACTCTAGACAATCCCATGAATATGACAAAACAACCACAAATTAAGATGGCATTCATAGTAAACAAACATATTTCTTGAAACCCCCCTCTTTGCCCATGAGGCAAGTGGGGGGGGGGGGAGAAAAAAAAGACAAACCATTTATTTGGCACCAAAAAGGATTTGCCATGCCTTCGTTAGGGTGTACGTCTCCCCGGTTGTACAGAACTGCAGAAGTGCAATGATCTGAGTTGTGTCACGCAGAGTTGAGCTGTCTGCAGACGGCCCGGATAGTCAATAAAAGGAGGTCTGTCTGCCAAACAGCCAGTGTTTTTTTGCTCATGTAGTTGGAGGGAGCTGCAGAAAGGCATTTGACCGCTCATGTGGAAACCAGCCCCAGTCATGTGCTAGTCTCTGTGATCAGCTTCTAATGATTGGGGAGTTATGACGGCCCACTAAGCCTCGATGTTGCCCGTGACCCGCTCGACTGAGAATGTCAACTATGTGCTTCGTGAAAGGAGCCATTTCACCTTATGGTTTTCCCTCCAGGGCTTTCAATGGTATATACAGTTACTGCTCTCTTACAGAGGTAGGTTAAGAGGGTATTTGTGCCGTGGACTTGTGTTCTACAGGGCAAGCTGAGCACTGAGCTGCACAATGGCCGAAGAA
Organism: Gymnoscopelus braueri; assembly: GCF_963280865.1. Classification (NCBI taxonomy): domain Eukaryota; kingdom Metazoa; phylum Chordata; class Actinopteri; order Myctophiformes; family Myctophidae; genus Gymnoscopelus; species Gymnoscopelus braueri. The sequence continues at coordinate 43,165,833 of NC_137608.1, read as the reverse complement.
GAAGGGGGCTATGACTATCTGATAAAGCTCCTGGCATTGGGGGACTCCGGGGTGGGAAAGACCACCTTTCTCTTCAGGTACACGGACAACAAGTTCAACCGCAAGTTCACCACCACGGTGGGGATCGACTTCAGGGAAAAGAGAGTGGTGAGTGTGTGGAATCGGCACCCTTCACTTTGACATCTGAACTCCCCTGTGTAGAAGCACTTATATGCATACAAGCTTGTTAGGTCTACTGTTTTTTAAATGTTTTATCTTGTTTGACAAATTTTGAAAGCTTTACCATAATGACATGTCTAAAATAGGGACACCAGGTTGAAAGTGCTTAAACGATTTGAATTTAAAGAAAGAAATATTATAAACTTTTTTTTCCTGTCTCTTTTTTTCCCTCCTTTTTTTCTATTCCTCTCCTTTCCTATTGGACGCCCTCGGGCCCCCATTGTGAAAATGTTTGCCCTAATTCGGGCTACGCAACAGTACAGTTCATACTGTGCTCCAAGAGAAAATATAGTTTTTCCCTTTGGACCTGATCCTGCCATTCAGGGGCTTTTTGTGTCTGTATGTATGTTCCAATTCATCTATGGACATTCATATTGTGTTGGTTAACGGTTTGGTGGTTTGCATCCTCAGAACTACACGGGTACAGGTGCTGATGGCATCACAGAGAAGAATTTCAAAATCCACCTTCAGCTGTGGGACACTGCAGGACAAGAGAGGTATTAACATCTCTACACATACAGAAGTTTAGGCACACACGGTGTGGCTTTACAATGATGTATGAATATTACATAAAAGTAGACTTTATGAAATCAAGTTATTAGGCCTGGGGTTCATTTTGGGGTGTATAATTGTTGTGTATTTCCAATTCAGATTCCGAAGTCTCACCACAGCTTTCTTCAGAGATGCCATGGGATTTCTGTTGATGTTTGACTTGACCAATCAGCAAAGCTTCCTAAACGTCAGGAACTGGATGAGTAAAGTATCAGCCGTATTTCTTTTGTGCGCCGTTTTTTTTTAACCCACACACAGATGTAAAGGGTGTTCAATAGTGTTGATTTATGAAAAAAAAAAAAATAATGCTGAAAAAATTCTACCCGACAGCGACAAAATACTTTGTTGTATGACAAATGGCAAAAAAAAAACGGATCTACAAGCTCACAACGTGATGCAATGCAGCTTGTTTTGAGATTATAGATCTATACAAATTTGAAAATACATTTTCACTTATGAACTGCCCAAAATAGGGATTAAAATATGTTGAAAGTGGTTAAAATGTCAAATATAAAATCTCCTGTTGACTGGCACATCAGGCTACCTGAAAGGTGAATGTACAGTAAGAGCTTTCACCATGGCTTGTTGGTTGATATTTGGAGGCCTGCCCGATACACATTCACATCTGTACCGTTCACTTACTTAACCACTTTCAACCCGGCTATTTAAAAAAATGGGGCTTAAGTGGTTAATATAAGCTAATTGCCTGTGTGGGTTCAGGTCAGCTGCAGGCCAATGCGTACTGTGACAGTCCAGATATAGTCCTGGTGGGCACCAAGGCAGACCTCCGAGACCTGAGGGATGTTCATGCCAAACAAGCCAAAGACATGGCAGACCGATATGGGTAAGTGAGCCACATAGCTACTCTAAGTTACTTCATGTTAGGGCTTTCACGACTAGAGATTTTTACAGGTCGACTAATTTGACCCAGTGGTAGTCGACTAGTCGACTAGTCGAAATTTCCTTTTTTTTAATTTTTTTTTTTATTATATCTTTTTTTAGGGTGGGCATTGTTTTAATGCCATCCTACTTCTATATTACTATTATTATTATCCTCCTGCCCTTATTTTTGGCGTTTTAAGGGAAGCGCTTCTGGCACAGCAGCACAGCACCACAGCAGCGTCTCCAAGGATCCCCATTGCCCAATAATAGGCTTTTATTGGGCATACTTTTGTACAAAATAAAGTCAGGAGGATAATAATAATAGTAAGATGGGCCATTACTATGGCATTAAAACAAATAATAAAAACTATTCGACTAGTACCAACAAGGTCGACTAGTGGTTATACTACTCGACTAGTCGACTAGTTGGTGAAAGCCCTACTTCATGTTTATATTCAGGGGAAAAATAGATTTGCCGTCAGCTGAGCTGCTGTAAACAAATGGCTATACTCTTTAATACCTACTTCATCATGCGGCAGTGTCACTCACCGAAACATTTGAAAGTTCAAATGTTCAAGTTCAAATGTTCAGTGAGCGACACCGTCGCATGAAGAAGTAGGTATTAAAGTACATAGATGACAGAAACAGGTTGGCTTTTGTCCTACTTTTCTTCCACCACTAACTAGTTCACCAGAAAATGGGTGAGTCATCACCCCACTCTCCTAATAGACTCTAGCTTTTTTAGGGAATGTTATTTTGACCTATCTGTATGGTTGTGTCTGTTAACCCATAAGATCTGAGGCCGATTCTACAAATGTCTTCTAAATCAGTTTTCTGAAAATATTTCACGATTTTTTTAAAATAGCAGATCTACAAGCTCATAGCGCGGCATGAAGTGACGTGCTATGAGCTTGTATATCTGCTATTTTTGAATAACCAAAGTATAATGGTTATAAAGTGGTTCAAATCTAAAATGACACTTTCTCGGTTTTAATGGGTTAATACAGATATATACAGTATAACTGACACAACCGCGGTGGTTGGAGGTGGTCTTCCTGCTCTTCTATTGAGATTTTGAGCCTGTCGTGTAGGTCTATTACTGGTTGACAAGAGACTCAAATCGAAGTAACTGGCCTGGAAATAACTGGCCTTCCCAAACGATGAAATAACTGGCCTTCCCAAAAAGATGGCTCATCTTCATGCCCACAATGCGTCACATTGTTAGCTTGTAGACCTGATGTTTTTGCATGACATTGTCGAATGACTAAGTATAAATTATGGCTTAGGTGGATAATATGCTTCATTATATGGTCTGCATTCCTAGTTAAAGGTTATGTAAGTGATATTTCTTGTTAAAATGTGTGTTTAAAATATGTCTTACAGTATATACAACTCTATATTCAGAGTTTGTTCAATAACAGGTGTCTCCCAGTCACTCCATCTCTTTAACAGAAAAAACATGTTCAGGTTGGGATACCAATTGTATCCAATTAGCATAGAGAACTCATACAGGATACAGGGTAAAAGTGGAATTCAATTGGAAGTGAAAAGAAAAAAAACAACAACAAAAAAACAGAAAAAACGAGGAGACAAAATTGGAGCTGGAACACTGTAAAATTGAAGCTGATAAAGGGTCTTTGTGGGGATTCAATTTATATGCTAGCCTGAAAATGTATTTTCTTTTTACTGAAGAGCTGTTACTGAGCAAACTCTCAAAACACACAATGATTATCGGAGCATAGAATGAGTTCTTTTTACAAAAAAAACTAAAAAGAAATGCCAAACACTTTTACATTGTGTCTTCAGGATCCCCTACTTTGAGACAAGCTCTGCCACAGGCGTTGAAGTGGAGAAGGCAGTGACCACCCTGCTGGACTTGGTGATGAAGAGGATGGAGCAGACATTGGAGAGAGGGCCTGGCTCTCAGCTCAATGGCAGCCCGAACACCAGCAGCAAGATGGAGGAGGCCCCCTCCCAGAGGAAATGTTGCTGACATGTGAATTATGCTGGAACCAGTGGTGGAAAAAGTACTATTTTTTTTTTACTTAAGTAAAAGTATCTGTACTGCAATGCAGAATTACTCTGTTACAAGTAAAAGTCCGGCATTAAAAATGTACTTGAGTAAAAAAACAAAAGTATTGGTATCAAAATGTACTTAAAGTACCATAAGTAGAAAGTACTCATTGTGCATATCAAATGTATAAAAGGTCTAAAACTCTTTTGAAAATAGCAGATCTACAAGCTCACAATGCACCGCATTGTAGAGCTTGTAGATCGGCTATTTTCAAATGGCCGAAATGTATATAGGCCTGAAGTGGTTAATGTATGTTTTGTAATAATAATCAAAAAAGTAAGTAAGTAAAAGTACAATATTTGCCTCTGAGATGTAGTGGAGTAGAAGTAAAAGTATTGTATTGAAAATTGGAAATACTCAAGTAAAGTAAAAATTCCTCAAAAAGTGCACTTAAGTACAGTACTTGAGTAAATCTACTTAGTTACTTTCCACCACTGGCTGGAACCAGCAATCCTATGCCTTCATCAAGGAAAGCTAAATGAACTGCAGAAGTAGTTTAGGAATATCTTATGTTGCTTATGTTTACGTTACTTTTGTATTTGCTGCACTGTAGCGCTAGTTATTCACACGCTGTGTCGTGTCCTTTGACCAACATATTCAAAGTAATGTCTTGAAAGAGCAATAGAGTGCCACAGTAGAATGCTTTTTTTCCCCTTCTTTATAATGTAAATAGTCACTGAAAATACATGGGTGATCCTGTTGTACGTGGGAACTTAAAGCTGCAATCTGTGACTTTTATGTCCTACCCAGGAGTCTCCCGCATGACACCAAATTCTTGCCGCTCATCCAAGAGGCAATCCCTGCTTGTTCCGGGGAGATATTGGCCTTATGAGCTTCAGGCAGTACTACTTGTCAACCAGTAGGTGTCCTATGTGACACTGTGGTCGACATTTCTTAATGGAAGTGTAGGGAGACCACCTCCAACCACTGTAGATTTACTAGTTATATTGTATTAACATGCAATATCTTTACGATACAGATTGATTCAAAGTTGGAATTCATTCAAATAAGTTTCAGATTGCAGTTTTAATATGGCAGCAACTGGTTATGAAAAAAGTTAATTACAGTCACTAATGAGATCAGAGAAAAATACTGTTTTTATTTGACACATTGAGGCATTGATGGAAGGAATATGCAGGCACATACGTACGTATATTTATCATGAAGTATAATTGAAAAACATTTAACACATGGTTACATTTCTTACATGAATGGTCATTCTCCTTACAATAACCAAGATACATGGTTTATGAGTTCATATGACACGTGTACTGCTAAGCTTTAATATGGATTATGGGAGACAGTTGCCATGCAAATTTAAGAAAGATAAAAGTAAGAATGTTAGAAAGTCCATGGAGTAAATGCTGTCAGTTCATGTGAGTAAAGTCATTAGTTTGAACAATGCAAGTGTGCAATGCACAGAAGCTCTTCTGTCCGTTGAAATACAACTGTTGTCCTGAAGAGCGAGGGTCTGGGATTCTGTTCTCGTATTATCTTTGACAGTGAACACTAAAGAAAGAAGTCATTTTGAGGGGAAGAATAGTTCATATAGGAGCTGGTGTGTTTGCTGAAGAGTAAAACATCAAAGTATTGATTAGGATGACATTCATAAGAGTCACAAAACAACACGTCTGCAACAGAACGTGGAATGAAACCAAGAAAACCAAAGTCCTTAATGACACCACATAGTAGGTAATTCCCATTTTGTGCCACGACAATTCTGACATCATACATCAATTAAAATAAATTGGCAATACCACTTCCTCTACAACTGAATTCCGATTGCTGTACAGTATCCTAAAATCCCAAATCACAGCACATTCAGGTAATGGTACATTTTTTCACTTGGACGGGTGCTCTTTGGTGTACTTACAGAACATTCTATAGGTGTGATTAAAAGGAATCACTCTACATATCCATGGCACTAACTAGGTGGCCTAAGATTCAACTACGTAAACCCAGACCTCAGATTTGTGATATAGCTTTCCAATGACGACTGCACAATAAAAGGAGCCATGAGTTACTTTCTGAAATGCCAACGGCGCCCAGTAAGACAGAGGAACTTATGTGAGACGAATAACAAAGAATGCACATATGTCTACCACGTTGAGAGCTGAACTTACAAAAGGCATGCCAACCCCAGTGCATGGAGAGACCTCTTCTTCACACCATGCGAGTTCAACCTCCATACAAGTCTTCAGAGTTTTAACCACATTAACCCTGGCGTCCATATTTTGGCCAAACATTACCAAAACAAATTCAATATTTCCCCCCAATCTTTTAAATTTTGTTTCTAACATTGTCAATAATGGCAAAAAAAATAGCAGATGTGCAAGCTCACAAAGTGTCACATTGAGTTGACATTGCTACACGTTGTGAGCTTCTAGATCTGCTATTTCCGCTTTTTGTCGGACGACAAAGTATGTATAGGGCTTAAAGGGGCATGGAACCCTAGGCTGATTTTGTAGTTTGTTTTCCACTTCAGGTTAAAGACTACAGCAGATTAAAAACATGGCAGACTAGTAAGCAACACCGCTTCAGCTAATTTGATTTGGGTGTGCTCAGATCCAGGGTTGTGCCACTGGTCAATGCTTGTACATTTTGCACACCTAAATAAATTAAAAAAAGAAAGAATTGTTGCATCTGTGTTGCTTACATCATGGTGTACAATACGGTCAGCCTTATTGTTACCCTGTTGTAGTTTTCTTTTCTTTTTTTAGCTTAACTGGAACAAAAACTACAAAATCAGCCGAGGGTTTCATCCCCCCTTAAGTGGTTAACAACACAAGCATGTGCCACGAGTCACGAGGTCTTCATGTGGCTTCTAGTGTTTTTGGCCCTGTCATTCTTAATCACCAGTCCACCATTCCAGCTGTAAGGTCAGCTTGGCATGATAGGTCTGTCATGGAGCCTGATGTTTGAGAAGTCAAGGTAATCTACAGATATAAAAATAAAGCTTGTTCTTTATTCGTCAGAAAGGTAAAATGAGAAATAGAGGTTTGGTCCCATGTGAAATATAGAAGTCAGACTTTTTGCTTTGAAACATCTGCCATATAAAGTCGTTGGCAATATTCTAAGGAATATACCATCCCATATATAAACAATAGCAAATAAATATATATATATGTTTTTTACCCTCAAAAGGTTGTACAAAACTAGCCTTAAACATTTCATAGTGCCTCTCACATGCAATGACGTTCAAATATTGTATCATGCTCGTTAAACAAGGTGGCAGGAATCTTCAAACATCTTATTCCTCTGTTTTATGTCACAAATATTGGAAGTAATATGGTTTTGAAAAATGTATAACCTTTCCAAAAAACAAAACAAAACAAAAACAGAACAGAAAACAACAAAAACTTGGCTGCTAATGAATTTAAATTCAGCTTGTGGTTCGATAAGAATCTAACAGTGGCAGAATATGAGATTAATAGAAGACATATATCCTAATTAGTTTTTCAATGCAGTTGGGAAAACCCCAAAATATAGGTAAAATGTGTTTCCTGATAATTCTTGTAAAGATCTTTCACAGGTCTTATAATATCAGAACCCAGTATACCCCCTTTTTCTGAATTATAATAACCCTGTTCTGACTCGTAAATAATGTTAGCCTATGGCTTACCACTGGAATGTTTATTCTCATTCCAAGATTTAAAGAATTCCACCCAAAAATTGTGTTGGACAGTCATATTGTCTCAGGACAATAAAAGGCATAGACTTGTGGGGTATTGTGACAATATTGTAAACACATAACGTTCAGAGCCATGCCCACTGCCTGTCACCTCCAGAATAGAAAGGACTGGAAAATAGCGTTTGCACCTCTGCAGAGGCCTCGAATTTGATTAGCAAAAAACACTGATCGATCTCCCTCCCTGAGATTAGGCAGTGATCAAAGTTTAAAGAATCAGAACAGCCTCGGAAAAGGCATTATGATAGCATTATGCCTTAATCAATACCAAGTTCTCTTTCAAAACAGAGTTGGGGGAAATGTGGTTACTTCCTCAAATGAGTCCCTTGTGGACCCTGACTGGAATAAATGACGTTTGCTTGAATAACGGTAATTTGCCACAGCAGCCATGCAAGAGAGAGACGGGAAGCAAGTGAACAGCAAGTAGAACTGTCAGTATTCAATTCATCTTTACCAAAGGAGTAACAAATGCAGCCGTGGTTATAATTCACATAACGGCGACCACATCTCCTTAAGCCTGATTTATACTTGGTTGCACACCGGTGTCCCCAAAAACAGCCTATTTTCGGTGTGCGACATCCGCATGCAACCAGGGACAGTATAACTCAGGCCTTGGTGTGAATAACCCGCTTCGTCGGCCTGAGAACCTGGATGTGTCATGAGTAACATGAGCGTGCGCTTCTAGAATGCGGGTGCCGTGAAATGCCTTTAATGCTGGTCATGCACTGGCGTGTCTGCGTCACAAACGAAAAGCATGAGCGAAATGTATCTGGGTCATGGTCTCTGGAGTTGTCAGTCTGATGGCCGCTGCCCTCAGGATGTCCTCCTAGGCACAGTGTGACAGGCTGAGTTTGGTCACACCATCTCCGTGCATCTTGTAGAGCAGCTTGAACTCACTGGGCAGCTGGTGGGTCTCCTGCCACTTGGTGGTGAATTTGGTTCCTTTCTTGTCGTAGTAGTGGTAGGGCAGCTCCTTGCCCGTGTTGGGGTCCCAGCCGAAGGGCCAAAAGCCGTACAGGTGGATTTCCTCGCACATGGCGGACGCCAGAGTGTACATCAGGATTCCAGTGCTGAGTCGCTTAGGAGACAGGTTTTTCGTTTTCCAGTACCTGTAAGCAAATGGAAACGATTCACAAATCGGATACCAACTCTGTGCATGACAATGTGAAGCAAAATAATAGGTATTTTGACTTGAGCGTTGTATAAAAAAAAGACTTAATGGTGGGTTGTACCCACAGGAACAAGTTCAAGTAAAATGACCCTTTTAAAAGCAGATGTTTTGAAGGTAATGATTTTAGAGGGTGTTTACGTGATATATTTTTTTGGGTTAAAAGGTTAAAGCTCTACAGTATATTCCGATAGCAATCATTGCTATAGAGTGTTTGTTCAGGGGACAGGGGACTCCCCATTTCTCCAGCTCTTTAGTAAAAAGAAGAGGAGAAAAAAAACTTTTATCCAATAAGAAAAGACAACACCACAAAGATAATTTATTAGCTTCAATGTTATTGTGTTCCAGTTCCAGTTGTCTGCTAATTCTTTGTTTAATCACTTCCAATTTGACTTGTTAATACTGTATCCTGTATAAGTTCTCTCTCCTGATTGGATGAAATTGGTATATCCTGAACTGAAAATGTATTTTCTGTTATCTAAAGAGCTGGAGAGACAGGGAGACGCCTGTTACTGAACAGACGCTCTATAGCAATGGTTTGCTACCGGAATATAGAGCTATTTAACACTTAACATAAAATAGCACTTACACCCCCTTGCTACTGCGGGTGGCCAACCCCAAGGACATTCTCCCTCATACTTACTTGTTGACATCCTGCATGATGTTGCCTGGCCAGGCCAACTCGATCTTCAGCTGCCCCTTGTGCTCCACGAAGAAATCCACCAGCGTTCTGGTTACTGTGGCCGAGGTGTGCAGGAAGAAGGCAGGGATCCACAGGATAGCTCCCTCCAGCTTCTTCAGGTTGAGGAAAAAGTTGTTCCTGTCCTGGATTGTCAGCAGGTTGTTGTAGTACCTAAAACAAAAGATACCAGGTGCTCACGGTTATGAGGTAGTAAGCTCCAGTCCAGTGACTGCAAGTCACTCTGGACTCACAAAGTGAATTTTGTAGACCGATGTTTCTCAACCAGCGGTCCACGATAGTCCACGGCATAATACAGGTGGTCCATGGGAAAATGTTTAAAATATATATTGTACCTTTGTTGAATGTATCAGAAATATGTTTAATCATTATTTCAAGTCCATCAAAACAAAATAAAAAAGAATGGAGCGGGGGAAAAAAGATTGAAATAAAATATTGACTGTTAATGACTTGATATACTTGGTTGCATGCAGTGTCACGTACCGAAATGAACTGATCTATAAGCTCACAAGGTGTTATAAATCCAGCTTTAAGATCATTCATTCATAAATGAAATAAAATAGAAATGACTGATATATTCTTATATATTAAATATATACATATTGTTGTGGGGTGGAGTGGCCCTTAAGCATTGTTTGAAATATGTCCAGAGCTCACAAAATGGTTGAGAACCACAGTTGGGGCATAAAGTTACATTAAAATAACCACAACGGCAGCTGATTTCCACCTGCGTGCATCTTCCTTAGAGCATGGCGAGGAAGCAGGTTGTAGGCCTGGGCCGTAGTGTGACGGTTCCAGGCACCCTAGGCTGCAATGCCTGACAGCGTGTCGCGGGTTCGACTCCCGTGCCTGGCGACCTTTGCTGCGTGTCACCCCCCCCCCCCCCCCCATCTCTCTCCCCCATTTCCTGTCAGCCTACTTTCCGTATCCATCTCTAAATAAAGGCATAAAAATAATCTTTAGAAAGCAGGTTGTAGTAGTAGCTACCTCTCCAGGATGCTGGGGTTAAAGGTGGTCATGTTGGTCTTCCTGCCGACGTCTTTATGGTAGACCTCCGTCGGGGCAAAGTTACAGCGGAAGACGAAGTCGGCCTGGTCGATCTCTTGGCCACAGTGGCTGCCGGTGAGAATGCCACTGTTGCCCACCACGGCGCACACGTTGTAGTGCTTGTTGCGGATGGGCGACGTGTCCGGAAGCAGGGACTTGAAGTTGTTGCTGATGGAGAAGACGTACTTGTGGCTCGAGTAGTCGAAGTGCATCAGCTGGCCCACACGTACGGCATTCTTGGTGAGAGAGAAGTTGTTGGCAATGTTGATGTAGTTGAAGATTTCCTTCCTGAAAGACAGTCAACAGGATGCTGTGCTGCAGAAAACCGTCTCCATCATAGACTCATACATTCAGTTAATGATCCCCCCCCCCCCTCCCTCTTACATATTTTAACCTTGTATGACAAATACCCAAATAAGCCGATCTACAAGCTCACAACGTGTCGCATCACAATGTGTTTTGAGCTTGTAGATCTGCTATTTTGAAACTTTTTTTTTATGTCAGTGTGCTCCAATGATGTTACATGTGCGAGTTAGTTATGATTTTGTGCAACATGTTTAAAATGTTGGTCTTCCTCCAATCATGCCCCACCCTGTAATCTTTGGCATTACACCCAAAAGGGACCCAGACCCCAGGTTGGGCAACACTGCACTCAGTGTTACAAATGTTTTGAGACTGTAAACGGAATGGAAAAAAGTAATGGGAAATGGAAGAAGATGCCAACAGGAGAATTACCTTTGCTGATAAAAAGCAGTCCTGTTGAACTTCCATCTCGACGGCTTCCCTGACAGTTCTTCATTTAGGGCATTGGTTAATGGAATGAAGGATGGGTCCAGGAAATTCATGGCGAACTGAGACCTGGAAATATATTATTATTAATATTTCATAGATCACATTCAATAACTAAGGTACAATGGTGGAAAATGTACTCAGGACGAGCAATATCACAATGCAGAAATACTCTGTTACGTCTGTATTCAAAATGTTACTTGAGTAAAAGTACAGAAGTAATTGGCATCAAAATGACACCATTTCCATTTCACAATAATGTTATTATTATTTCACTGCAGCTGGTAAAGGTGTGGCTCATTTGAATTACTTTATGTGCTGCCTGGAGGCTTAATACATCATAATGTATTAGTTAATGTGTATTTTGTATCAACAGCCTAAATCTGCAAATTAACTAGTATCTAGAGGTGTGAAATATTTGCAGTGGAGTAAAATGTAAAACATTTGCCTCTGAGACTTAGATAGGAGTATATAAATAGTATGAAAACATTGAAATACTCAAGTAAAGTGAATGCACCTACTCAAGTAGCCTACAGTACTTGAGCAAATGCACTTAGGTACTTTCCACCACTGACGATGATATAATATGAGAGTAAAATTTAGGTCACGAGTCTCACGACTGTGCACAGCCACAGAAGCAAACACAGTCTCATCAGTACCACGGACAGCTCCTCTATTTGATTGAAAGCTTCACAAGAAGCTCGTATTACACAATGACCACGTTTGTGTAATTAATTCAAGAAAGCCGACTCAAGGCAGTCTATTCAACACGTAGGCCCCAAAACTGAACCAGAAAACGATGTTGATGCATGCCTGTATTTGGATACAGCCTAGGATAGGTGGGCACTATAGGGACATCTGGGCACCTCGATGTAAAATTGGCTATTTTGTCCAAAAATGATAAAATAATTAGATATTCGGAAAAATGGTCTTAAGTAATGTAAAGTATGATGTGAACATACCCGGTAAATCATTATCAGACTTAATTTCATCCTTCAACTTCTTGTTTATGCCCCACAATGACTGGATGTACAGGTTGTGTAGCAATTTTATAGCAATTGTAGAATTATTAGACCTTAATTGTCGAATGTTTAAGTATGTTATAACCATGTATACTTTACTTAAGACCATTTTTCAAATATTTTAGTTTTTTAACATTTTGGACAAAATAGCCAATTTTACATCGAGGCGCCCACCTATCCTGTTACCCTGTATTTTAGGCTTGAGACTGATCAATACAACAACACACACTAGGCCAGAGACCCCTGCTGCTGCAGCGTGCATATAAGACCCAAATGTGGCACGTTTATGAAATATATGGGCCTCCCCGATCATGCAATTACAATCAACACAACAATTCTAGTGAATACTCACCGAAACCCCGCATGGAACATAATCCTCGGTCCTCCCATGTCATATTTGTTGGCCGAGAAGACGCTGTCCTTTTTCAACGACACATAACTGATCAGAGACAGAATGAGCAGAGCGACGCTCAGAATAACCAGCCCCAAGGCGTTCGCTATACGGACCATGTTGTCGGAGCGTTTTCATTCCCCCTAGCAGCCTACACACACACACACACACACACACACACACACACACACACACACACACACACACACACACACACACTCACGCTCACACACGCAAGCCACGCACACACACTCACACAGCGATATGCGCGCCTATCTTTTCATTGCCCGGGTGCAGAGGAGCGTTTGTCTGGTTGTTTACAAAAGATGATGATGCTGATCGCAGATTTCATATTGTGCGATGGCGTAAAATGGACGGCAGCAGGTGCCTGTGCAGCGCTGCGGTTGGGAATGGGATGGTGGTCGCGTAGCGATGCTGCTGCTGCTGTTCCGTCCAAGGCATTCCCCCTCCTGCCCATCCCCTCACCGACTGACTGACTGACTGACTGACTGACGGCGTGCACGGCGGACTGACTGCAATTCCAGAGGTGTGAAGTAACCAAGTACATTTACTCAAGTACTGTACTTATGGGTACAATTTTGAGGTATTTCTACTTTACTTGAGTATTTCAGATTTTCAGTCATTTTACTTCTACGCCACTACATCTCAGAGACAACTAGAAAAAGTGCTCCTCGGAGCACAGGTCTCCGCCAGGTAAGGTAGGCTATAAGATTGTGGGCCAGCAATGTTCGGTATTCGCCAATCAGGATGGAATATGAAACATCGGACAAAACTTGTAGGAGTAATAGGAGGTGCTATTATAGGGCAATGTTAAAAGGGTGGCATTTGTTCCTCAATCTATAGTGCCAATGTGAGTGCAGTTTTTGCAATTGGACTCTGCGTTCATGATTTGCGCATTTTGTTCAAAACAGGCCACTCCTGCAAACTTTTGATGTTATAATCTTAGCCAATCAGGATGGAATATGAAAAACCATAAACCAAACAAATTTGTCTTGATCACATGACTATAGAGATCATGTGTACCGATTTGTGTGAAATTTTGATTAAATCTGAAGGAGTAATATCCAAAAAATAGTTTGACATAAATCGGCCTCCTGGTGGCGCTATAAAAAACAGGTGTAAAAATGCAGGTCAAAGGGTTTTCCTTGGCCTCTAGGGAGTGCGCATACAAAGTTTTACACAGATTGGTGCAGTTATAGGTAAAAATGCAAATCGGCCTGTTATAGAGGCTGATTTGAAATATTTCAAGTGACATTTCTTCTTCTGCCTATAGTGGGAATGTGTGTGCAAAATTTCATGGAAATCGTACACTGTGTTCATGATTTGAGGCATTTTGTTCAAAACGGAGCACTCCTGCAAACTTTGGAAGCCAATCTTAGCCAAATGGAATATGAAAAATCTGGAAGACCTGTTTCATTTAACGATTATAGAGATACTGTGTACTGATTTGCGTGATGTTTGGACAAAGTCTGTAGGAGTACTGTCAAGAAATGTGTTTCAGAAATGTGGGGCAGAGGTTCTGCTCTGGCATCCAGGGAGTGTGCGTGCACAGTTTCGCTGCGAATGGCCCAGCATAATCTCTCAAGAACAGATTCTGCAGAGGGCACTGTTTGTTCCTTTTCATTTGGCGATGGGTTCCCAGATTGGGCCCAGCAGTGCCGGAGATTAGCTGGTCAGACACACACACACACACACAGGGTGCAAAACAGTCTCGGCTATGCCTTTCAGCCTGGCGGAGACAAATATTGTAGGCCTACTTTTACTCCACTATTATTAATTGCACAACTTTAGTTACTTTGTAGATTTTGATTATTACTACAAAACATACATTAACCACTTCAGCCCTAAACATTTCGGCCATTTGAAAATAGCCGCTCTACAAGCTCATAATGTGTGCATCGGGATGCATTGTGAGCTTGTAGATCTGCTATTTTCAAAATATTTTTATTATAGGCCTACATTTTATACATTTGAAAACTTGTGAAATGGGACATTCTGCATAATGAGTACTTTCTACTTTTGGTACTTTAAGTACATTTTTTACCAATACTTTTGTACTTTTACTTAAGTAAATTTTGAATTCCGGACTTTTACTTGTAACAGAGTATTTCTTCATAGCAGTATATATACTTTTACTTCAGTAAAACATGTGAGTACTTTTTCCACCACTGTGCAATTCTTCCTCTCTCTCGGCAAGCAGGCGGTTTAATCAGGGAGATGGATTAGAAATGCCCGTCAACACATCATGCCAGCAGACTGTAGCCTACAGACCGCCCCGACACGCACGTGTTCTTTTTTGTGTGCATGTGCGCGTACACACACACACACACACACACACACACACACAGGCTCCCCTGCCAACAGGCTATTCATTCAAAGATCTGCACGAAAGGGTGCATATCTAATCAAAACTGAACGGATTTGCAAATCATTACGCATATCTCAGCTAATCACGTTTAGTTGAATGTTCAGGCAACTCACTGAGAGCACTGATAAATGATGATAGCCTACATAGTAAATTATGAAAGCACTGGTGGAAAAAGGGGCACGAAACCCTCTATAGGCAGATTTTTGTGGTTTGCTTTCCAATTCAGTTTTAAAACTACAGCAGATTAGATACATTAAGAGCTAGTACAACACAGCTGCAGAGATTAATTTTTTTAAATAATTTGATTGATCATAATATTAATTTATAATGGGTGTGTTCGATTTTGGTGTGCCCAGAGCCATGGGTGGTGCCAGTGTGCTAGCATAGATGATGCCACAACCCAAATTTGATTAGCTTATCAAGGTTTGCTGGTCGCTCTGTTTTCTCCCCCTGCTGTAGTTTTTAAGCTGAACTGGAAAGCAAACCACATAATCAGCCAGGGTTTCCTTCTAATTGCATTTCAGTAATATAATATAGAGTATAGACATTCTGTATAATTCATGCTTTTACTGTACGTATATTCTGATGGTAATACTTTTGTACTTTTAACAAGATTTTTAATACAGGACTTTAAGGAAGTATTTCTACACTGTAGTCGTAGGAGTAGGCCTACTACTTCCACCACAAAAGAGATCAGTTGACTAAACATATAAAAATGTATTTTTATTTGGAGAGATAATCTTCCCCCACATTTCATCTGTACCATTATTGATATACAATACACAATATCTAGGTATACACAAAACATGTTTTTCTTAGGTTTTTCTTTTACATATGTACATTTTCTCGTTTTTTTAAATATTTTCTTTTTACAGTTAATCTCAGTCAATACAAACAACCTCCCTTTCATAATCTCACAAATCTCCATGCAACCCTTCAGGGTTTTAATACAATCTCATATATGTCACATAAAAATTGTGTGGCATTAACAAGTTTAAACAATGCGTATTGTCTTGAGTATCAAAACTGGAATAAAAAAAAAGACAGTTCACAGCAAAATCCTTGATGTTAATTTAACTAGTTTTCTCAGGAGGGTGGCTGGCAAATCCCTTGAGGGTTTTTCACACTGGATTGACATGCCGTGTAATTAATTTTCACTGAGAGGCGAGTGGTCAGGTAGGGAGCCGCGGGCAATCTGACAGGCGGCGCGACAAGCGGGTGGACTCCCGCGTTCGAGCTTGTCTCATGCACACACCCGCTCGGGACAAGAGTAGTAATGCCTGAAGCTTTTCTCTATGCAACGCATTAAAACGTGTCTATTCACACGAGGGGGCGCAGTGCGATCTCACGGATCAAAGCGAGAACGCAGCCGTTGTGTCGCTCCACCGTCTCAAAAGCCCTTTAGGGATAAGGTAAGAAGCTCAGTCATCCGGGACAGTGGTTCTCAACCTTTACAGGCCGCGCCCCCCCCCCCCAAATAATCATAAAATCATTTGAACTGGGGACCACCCAAAATAATCATATTTGACCCGTTTTACTTTTGATGCAGTAACGTTTTTTTCTTTTAGGTAATTTTTTCTTCTTTGATATTAAAAAGGTCATAAAAGCCCTTAAATTGTCACTTTACGGTCATCTGGGGACCCCACCCACCAACCCACAGGTTGAGAACCACTGATCTGGGAGAGCCTCAGAGTAGAGCCACTGCTCTTTTAAGTGGAAAGGAGCCAGTTGAGGTGGTTCGGACATCTAAATACGGATGCCTCCTGGGCACCTACCTCCCCAGGGAGGCTTTCCAGGCTCGCCCAGCTGATGGGGCAGACCAAGGACCAGATGTGTGGAGATTTCTTTTATATCTCTCTCTCTCTCTCTCTACACTGGCCTGGGAACACCTCAGGATCCCCCAGTTAGAATTTTGTCAACGTGGCCTGGGAAAGGGAAGTATGAGATTCTCTGCTGGAACGGTTACCTCCTTGACCTCCTTGACTCTAGATAAGTGGTGGTAGAAGATGGATGGATGATTGAACTATCGAGAGTGATCAAATAGGCACTGTTACACTCTCATAAGTTGCAATACACTGAGGGATTTTACTGTGTAAATTGTGCTAGTTGCAGGTATTCAACCGCTAGTGAGCATCATGAGTCACATCCAGAGAGTTTGTGCCAGTGTGCTTTTGTACGTTTCCTGGAATGTGTCAGGCTTGGACACAGATTGACACACATAACATTTCATATAAAAACAAAATGACATTCAGATGTACTGCCATCAAGCTGCCTGGATATTGCGATATTCAATTCTGCATGATTGTAATAAAGTATAAAAAAATAAAAAACATTAAACAGTAACCTTATATACTTCGTTGACCGGGGTCCACCAGGGGTTGTCCCCTCTATCTGGTTCCCCTCTTTTTCCCCCCTCTACACCAAATCTCTTCGCCGAACTTAACCAATATACAAGCTCACCAAGCGTTGTGAGCTTGTAGATTGGCTATTTTCACAGAATGTTTGCCTATTATGTTCATGTGATTGAAATGGAGTGATTCAGGCACTTCGATGACCTGGACCCCACTAGTTAGTACAGTATGGTGAGAAACAGAATCAGGGTTCTGGCGCAGGGCCAGGATGATCGTAGTAATGAAGCAGTGGGAGGTGTCGATGCTTAATAAACCCATCGCTGAACAGGTGAGGCGGGGGGGGGGGGGGGGCGTCACTTTGTGCAGTTATGGAAGGAGGAGGGGAAAAAGGAACCTTCACCGTCGCTTCCTGGGGATCCACACGGGCTGTCCTCCTCAGAGCTCATGTCTTCGCACAAGTCCTCACTACAGAAAGGACACACAGGATTAGATTGTTAAGCATCCCTATTTTGGGCATGTCGTTATAGTTCAAAATAGGGAACATAAGATGCTCCAATATTTTCCACAAACACACAAAAAGCAACAGTTTGTAGATCAGCTATTATAGCACGACGCCAATGTACTACAAAGTACATTGATTCACTGATTAGCTAGCTTATTGTCAGCAGTTGAATTTGAAACATGCTATGCGGGTGCACAATTAAATCAAAGGATGCGATGGTGCTGTACACTCAGGAAAGAGTCTTTTGTCAGCGTTTCATTGTCGAGGTGTATCTAATCAGAGGAAGTGCAGTTTGGAGGAGCAGACTGGCCCAGACATTTACCTCTCGCTCTCGTCCCAACTCCCCTCTGGAATGGTTGGCAGACCAGGCACACTGAAATGATTGGCCTGCAGGTTCTGCGCTGTTCGCCGGGACACGATCCAAACTAGCTTCTTATTGTCTGGCTTGTTGCATTCACTTGAGCAGTACTTGGTCATGCACTCAGCCACAAGTTCTCTCCAGTGGAGAAGTTCTCCATCATTGATCTGTGAAGAAAAACAGGAAGGAATCTGGGTGACCGATGACTTAAAACAGTGGTTGGTTAAAATGTTGGACTACCTCTAAACCAGGGGTGTCAAACTCGCGGCCCGCGGGCATTTTGCGGCCCGAGGAAAGGTCCAGTGCGGCCCGCGAAATACTTTTCAAAATAGTGAATTGATACTACCTCTAACAGACATAACAGACATGCCTTGCTGAGCGTCCAAGCAGCTCTCCCCCCTCCCCCACTGGCTGCAGCAAGTACCTCTGATGGCCCGGTAGTCAGCCAACATTCCACAGCCAGCTGTGGACTGTTCTGGCTGATTGGCTCGTTAACAGTCTATTCAAGTCGAGTAGTAATGGCTAGTATACTCTCTGATCTGTCTCTCTCTCTCTCTGTCTCTCTCTGTCTCTCTCTGTCTGTCTGTCTGTCTGTCTGTCTCACACACACACACACACACACACACACACAGGAGCTTGCCCTGAGAAAGGAGGAGCTCGCACTATGAGCTTGTAGATCTGCTATTTTTGAAAAATCATGGAAATCTTTACAAATGTCTCCTAAATCCTAACAGTTTTCTGAAACACTTATGTTGCTATAATATGTGGTTCTCTAACTTTTTATGTCTATATTATATGTCTATATTATATGTCTATATTTTATATATATATATATATATATATATATATATATATATATATATATATATATATATATATATGTGTGTGTGTGTGTGTGTGTGTGAGAACGCTCCCCCCTCCCCACTTGTTCTGTAAAGAACAATAGGCAAGCAATTGAAGCCATGGCCATGTAAATTAACATAAGGTGTCCTCTTCTACGTCGTCAAATACCGCATAAAAAGAGCCACAGGTAAACAGCTATTTACCATTCACCTGAAAGCTGAGGAGAAGAGAGAACTTGAATGAATTTAATTGTTCTATTTCAAATGGATGGGCTCATTACAAATTGCATTGTTTGATTTTAATGTAAATAATTAAAGTAGCTAATCTTCATAAAACATTTTTTAAAGTGATATACTGTAGTTATAGCAGTGACTGAGATGTAGTGGAGTAAAAGTTCTGGAAATTGGAAATACTAAAGTAAAGTAAAACTCAAATCTTTAGGTACAGTACTTGAGTAAATGTAATTAGTTACTTTACACCACTGTTCTATAAATGTAATTATTTAACCACCCACACACATTACCAGGTATTGTTTAATTTCAAATTGAATTATTCTACTTAAAATGGTTTATAATAAGGGTAATAATAATAATAATAATAATAAGACAAGACAACAGATTGAAAAACAATGCTGTATAACTGAATGCGTGTGAGCGCGCATGTGCGTCCGCAACTGGTTCCTGCCCACCTCAAGTCACCATTTGACCAATCTTGCCCGGACATCAAAATGAGTTTGCCACCCCTGCTCTAAACAGACATGGCCTCTGTGATCTTTGGCGCCCCCAGACCCAGAGTTGGGAAACACTGACTTAACTCATTCCCTGCCAAGGATGTAATGGAAGTGGTTTACGTCCAAACGCCCAGGCTGCCAATGACATAAAAGACGTAATTTTTTTTTGGTGGCGGGGGGGCGGGGCTGCTTCGCAGCTTGTGAAGGATCCAAGCACCATCAAAGAAGAGAACACCCAGAAATCCCAACAAAAAAAAGATCGCCTCCTTTCATGATAAAGGATTCACAAAAGTCAATTTTTCTCTGATTTCTGTTGTTTTTCAAAAATCAAGCCACATTCAAACGGCCATAGCTCTGGAATGGAGGATCACGGCCGGCCAATCCCCCCCCCCCCCCCGTGCGTGTAATGAGCTGATCTCTGTGAGGACAGCGGTCACGGAGAATATTCTATGATTTTTCAAAGGTACAGTAAAATCGTCGTTTTCGCTGGCAAGGGGACGGTAGACGGATGAATTAATTAATTAATTCCTGGCAGTCAATGAGTTAAGAATGATGTTGTTCCCTCTATTCAAGTAGGTGATATTGTTACATAATCTCGTTCAAGTTCAGTTATTCAGAGTAGAAAGTGAAGTAAGAAGTGACACAAATGCTGGAACTGGGAGAAAACTAAAGCCGGCAGTGGAGCAAACAAACAAACGCATTGCCGAAGTTTGTTTTGGCAGTTCTTGGTTTTCTAACTAGCCAAACATCAACGCAGAGCCACCAATGCAAACATTGTGTGTGATTGGTGTGAAACTCAAGGTGCACTCGTGATTTATAGTTTTATTTCTGCAATCTGCCTGCAAAGTACCATGGACAGTTTTTAAGAAATGTTGTCTGAGGAGGTTAGGCAGTACAAACCTCTATAATCTATATCTGAGGGACTACAAACACCACCAGACAGCAATTAATTAATGGAGAGTGATAGCACACACTTTGTTCACCGTGTCTGTCACCAGAAGTGAGATCTCCGGGACAAGTTGTGTCAAAACACATCAGAGCAGAGGTTGATGTAAACAAGTACATTAGTAATAGTAAGTAAACCATCCTTAATGAGAGCATCTTACCTTTAGGTGCCTTTGGAGCTGCTGTACAATCTTCAACATGGCGATGGACTGAAGGGCTTCAAACTCCTGAGCGATGACGGACAGTGCCAGCACCGATGACTTTGAGACAAAGCAAAACATAAGACTTAATTAGACCTGGCACTACAACATAACGTTGCCATGCTATGTGAAATTGTCACCTGAGAACAATCCTTACTTTTGCCTTAGAGAAAGCAAGTCGACATAAGCAGGCTTTGAGCTGGGCTTCCAGTCTCCCAAAGCTTGGGATGTCCTCCCTTAAAATATAGAGGGAATCCTCATGTGATTCGCCAGTATTTGTCTCAAAAAAACACAATCTATTGGCACTTATCAATTGCATAGAACTGGCTCAATCTGACTCAACTATACTCTCCCTTTTTGGTTTTCCATTAGGAAAAGAACCTGGCAGCTGGTACTTTTCTTGGGGTCAACTCCATCGAGCTTCCAAGGGAGCTGAACAGTGACTGATAACCACTTATGCCATATTGTGCTTCATCATAAGACGTTGAATAATAGCCAAAATAGCCAATCTGCAAGCGCATGGGTCGTATAGGGATGCGTTGTGAGCTCACCATGTGTGTTTCCAGACAGAATTTGCGTTAGCTTTAACTTTGGCATTGTTTTGCACTCTCCTATGCAAAGGTCGCCTTAGCTATACGTTTCACCCATTTAAATTTAAACAGGCCCTGCCCTCCGGGGTGCCCTGACTCAGGCCACCCCATGAGAGGTGAAATGTGCAGCGTGCCAACATGGATAGGTGGCACAAGCTGGAAATGTGCTTGAGAACGCACAGTGCCATTGACAGCAATTACCAAGAATTGGTCAAGTTAGAAAAGAATAACTCTAGAATGATGTCATGAAGGTTAATTGCCAAAGTCTGTTCATCTTGCAGAACGGAACCTTGTTTTTTTTTTGGGGCCATAATTCCACCCTACATGAACCAAATAATGGGAACCTTCTTGGTCTGGCGGAGCTGAATACCGAGTTCGACCTGATGATGAGTGAACACGTCAGACAAGTCAAGAAAAAAAGACATCACTGACCACTACACGTGCAAAACAATATTTCTGTTGTACAGCTACATTGAGATGGGTCCTATCTGCAGTGGAAAATTAAGCTAGCCAAGTTAAGTAGAGCCGGTTCTATGCAACGGAACAGCACCTTATTTGACCAGCACCATGCAAACTGAGATGATGCCTCAGTAATAACACTATATATTGTGGAAATAACTGATAATTGGAATAAAGATGTTGAACCCCATTACCTTGCGACAGACGCGGACGCAATGGCTGAGTGGTAGAGCTGTAGGAAAGTGAAGGCTGTAACGGCTTTGGGCTCCAGGCTGAGCTTCTCTGAGATGATCTTCTCCATACGACTGAGGTCAGAAACTGTGAACTTGCTTTGGCTGATGCGGATGAGTTCGTGTGTGGGTGAGATGTTGCACTCCTCCTCGACCATTTTGGCTGCAATGTGGAGGCAGCAGACGCCAATGCAGGGCAAGTGTTTGTGCTGAACCTGCAAAGATATCACAAGAGTGGGAAGTGAGGCAGCGTCACGTGAGGAAATCGCCTCTGTGCCGTGTTGTTTGTTTTTGGTGTTGTGATTATAGGATATATGTATTAACCACACAAAACCTGGCGACCCTATTCTGGGCATTTAGCAAAAATAGAAGAACTCTTGTTGCTTGTAGATCTGCTATTTTTTGGAAATGTTCGCTTATAATGAAGGTTCATGCCATGGTTCAAGGTTGTGCTTTATTGTTACATCTTGTGTACAGGTACATAAGAGTAAAACTTATTTTTGTTCGGCTTCCTTCAGACAATGCAGCAGCATAGCTAATAATAATAATAAAACCGTAAAAAAAGATCAAAAAAGAAAGAGATCCCAAAATAGGGATGCCAGGTTGAAAGTCGTTTTAAAATACAATGCACTATCCGAGGTTAAACAAAATAAACAAAAACACAAGTCATGTAATGCGTTATATATAAATAATATGTGAGGACGACAAAACACGACTATGAATACCCACCTTCATAATGGCAAGGAATCTGTCCAGCAGATTGACAGCTTGAACAAAGGTCTGGGTGCTGTAACCAAAGAAACTGGACAACCCCCACAGATCCTCCACTTTGGCATCTCGGCATTTCACAGACACGCCGCTGTGATTCTGAAAATAAACGCTTGTTAGCTACACAGCACTAAAGGTAGCATCACAAATACATGCAGGGGTTACAGTTAATTGAACTAATCAAGTTCATCATTACAGACATCACAAAAAGTCGAAAATGTTGAAAAACGCGTCACGTGAGCTTGTAGATGGACTATTTTCACAATTGTAGATCTGCTATTTTCACTATTTGTGTATGATAAAACTTGTGAAATGGGGGACATTCTGCATACGGTAATAAGTACTTTATACTTTTGGTACTTTTGATACCAATACTTTTGTACTTTTACTCAAGTAAATGTAGAATTCCAGACTTTTACTTGTAACAGAGTATTTCTACATTGCAGTATTGATACTTTTACTTAAGTAAACATGTGAGTACTTTTTCCACCACTGATTGCATGCCACAGATGCCACAAACATGAATGTAGGTCAGTGGGTTACAATACCTCTGCAGCTGTGGACTCCATTATCCTCAGGCCCGTCTCCTTGGGAAGAAACCTGGACTCCTTAGCGCAGTTGGACTTCAGCTCCTTCAGGAGCACGCTGTCGAAGCTCTGATGATGAAGGCCCCTCATCCTGAAAAACATGGTTCATGGGTTTATTGTTGTGCAGCTCAATGGGTGTGATGGGTTACTGTCTGTTTACTCCCTCAGCTCAGACAGTGGAACTGGGGAAAAAGACTTGTTTATCTCCTTAAGGCCTAAACCACGCCTCCCGCGTGATTAACCACGCCCCCTGGGTGTCACATATCAGGCGGATAACTATTTGATTAGCAACAGTGTTGCCATGTCGGCTTATTACGCAACTTTGAGCTTGTTTTTCTGTAAAGTGTAGTTGCTTATTTGGGCTCGTTTCCTAATGTTGTTTAAAACAGTGATTCTCAAACATTTTCATGCAAGCACCACCAAATTAATATGTTTTTGTCCACAGACTCCAGTCTGCCCCATCTGAAAATATATATATATATATATATATTATTTTTTTTGTGAAGATAAGATGTTTTTTTTTTTTCAAATCCAAAATTACCAGAAAATTGCAGATCTGCAAGCTCACAGCGCACTGCATCGCGTTGTGAGCTTGTAGGTCGGCTATTTTCAAAAAGCCGTAGCCTAGTCACTTCTTTTGATAGACCGACCTGGTTGCTTGTTTCATTCGCAGAATCTGGCAACGCTGGATATAACCTCCGCCCAAAACTATTCGATTAGCATCATTGTGAAACATACCTCCCTATTATCAAAACAATAAATAACCTGCAAATCAAACCAATCACAAATGTGTTAATTTGAACAGATCATCCAACACCGGGCCCACATGATCACAGAGGAAGAAGATACACATAAACATTAGTGGGGTAATAAAGTCCTCTGGGAAACTAGGTCAAACAGAAACTAGGTCATCTTAGCCAGAAGCAGAAAGGTCATCCAACACACAAACATTTAAGGTTTTACACCCAGTTTGTGTTGATGGTGCGTCATTATGCAACATCTGCAAATCACCAAACAACAACGGATCGGGCGGCTCATAAATAAATAAACTCAAGAGATGACCGATTGCATTAGCAATGTAGCTTTAGCTTGAATGAGACAGTGAAATGGTCTTACTTACCTCGCCCTGCACTAGACCCGCTTCTTGACCCAAATAGGCGACAGTGTGTGCAGCTGCAGCGATCATTTATAAACACACTTAAATGTTCATGATGTTCAGATGGGCCCCGTCGATAGATGGATGTGTGGGAATGATAAACTGGATAAACTGCGGTAGGATGAGGAGGATCCGCCTCTATTGAACCAGTGAGTAAACAGAATAACTGCCAGCCAGTGTTGCCAGAATTTGCTAGAGAAACAAGCCCAAAAGAAGCGACTCACTTTACAAACTCACAACGCGCCACGATGCCACGCATGTGAGCGTGTAGATCTGCTATTTACAAATAAAATCTTGGGGGGAAAAGTTGAATACAACCACCACTATTTACAAGTTACAACTAAAGCAATTTATCAGAAAAACAAGCCCAAGGTCGCTTATAATAAGCGGACCTGGCAACGCTGGCTACAGCTGAACTACAAGAACCATGATGCACCGCGGTAAACTAACGTGAATGAACAGATGACAAGCAGCTAGTAGCAGCAACAGACCAATATTTTGGCCTGTTTGATGTTTGTGTCCCGCTATTAAAGAATCCAACTACTGAACCGGGCATATTGTTGCTAATTGAAGCTAGTGAGATTAAAACTCAATGCACAATTCATATTTGCAACGTGCTAATGAAAGCGTGGTTACCATGGTGACGAGACGACGCTAACAACTTAGCTCCTCGTATTACAGTGAGGATGTCAGCGGGAGTTCAAACCTCCAACAATGGCAGGTAAGGTTGTTTGTTTGCGGTCTGATAAACATTAATCTGGCTTGAGCTATGGTGGCGGTGTGATGATTGTTTCTCTGACATACTTAGTAACTTATTGTTTTGTTTGATTAACCTGCCTTAACCAGTGGTCGAAAAAGTACTCACATGTTACTTAAGTAAATGTATCAATACTGCAACGTAGAAATACTCTGTCACAAGTAAAAGTCCGGTAATCAAAATGTACTTGAGTAAAAGTGCAAAAGTATTGATATCAACATATACTTAAAGTACCAAAAGTAGAAAGTACTCGTTATATCCCATTTCAAAAGTTTTCAAATGTATAAAATGTTAAAAAAAAAAAATTGAGAACAGCAGATTTACAAGCTCACAATGTGTCGCATTGCGAGCATTGTGAGCTTGTAGATCGGCTATTTTCAAATTGCCAAAATGTATATAGGGCTGAAGTGTAATGTATGTTTTGCAATAATAATCAAAATCTACAAAGTAACTAGTAACTAAAGTTTTCAATTAATTGTAGTGGAGTAAAAGCGTAACATTTGCCTCTGAGATGTATTAGTGGAGTAGAAGTAAAAGTACAGAAAATTGGAAATACTCCAGTAAAGTAAACATACCTCATTGTACTTATAAGTACAGTACTTGATTAAATGTACTTACGGTAGTTACTTTACACCACTCGCTGTTGTTTTGTTTGAGTAACTGCTTTCCTTTGATAATTAATGATGTATTAACCTTCCTTAACAGAGACACACCACACACGTTTTCCTGTGATATTCAGCAATCTGAACCTGGACGAGTTGAGGTAAACATCCTGGACTCACTTCATGGCACCATGACCTACTGGGGTTTGGAAATGTGACAATTTGACATGTTCCACTGTATGTTCGCAGCAAGGAGCTTGACAGGCGCACAAAAGAGACCCAAATGCTTCAGGAAGAGGTTGAACGTGCAACCAAACAAGCCTTGGAGAGGGCTGGTCTCAATATCACACTGCCTCAAAGCCTTAGCTGCCTTACCACCATGTTTGAAATGGGTGAGTTGTGTCATAATAGGGGTGGGGGCTTTATTATGGCTGCTCAGGTGGTCAGCTGTTAGGGGTTTTATGCATCTTGCAAAGGGACAGACACGGGTGGGCCAGGAGGCGAACCGATCACCTTCTGATTACCAGACAGCTTCTCTACCCACTCAGCTATGGTTGCCCAAATAGCCGAACATTCAGCGAAAGTTGTTACATTACATTACTGTCATTTAGCAGACCCTTTTATCCAAAGCGACTTACAATAAGTGCATTCAACATAGGTAAGCAAGAAAACTACTAATCACCAGAAGTCTTAAGTGCATTCTCTTCTACAACAAGCAACTAAGAGTATACCTAGCGCTAAGGTAAAAGTGCAATATATCAGCTACCTACTTTCTTAAACAGATGAGACAAATGGGAAAATCAAATGAGCAAGAGCTAAAACAAATAAGTGTATCAAATAAACGAGATCCAATAAAACAAGAGCTCGTACAAATAATTGACAACAAGTAAGCAAGGCTTGATCTACAAGCTTACAGTGAGACTAGTTGCTCTTTGGAGTGGGTTATCAAACGGCAAACAGATTTTTAAGTGCCCTTTCCTCTATAAAGAATGTGCAGGCAGGTAATTCAGGTGAATTTAAAGAGTCCAAAGCACACTGTTCAGTTGATAAAATATTCAAAAGCGTTTATTGTAGCATGGCTTGGCAAAGTTAAAAACACACAGGTGCCAAAGTAACTGCATTACTTTGGTGTATGACATACATAACCTTTTAAAAGTGCATTATATTTACTTATTTCTGCAGATGATTCAGTGATCCAGCCTCTGGACTATGACCAGGATGACTTGAGTTTGGAGGTCACCCGAAGGAGTCTCAGCTTCCGGGAGGAGGAAGGAGTTTCATCGGTAAAGGAGGTGCTGGAGAACCCAGTAGAAGAACATTCTAAAGAGCTGTCTCAACTCCACAAGCAGCTTGAGGAGGTTTGTTGTGTTTCTTTTTATCCATGGTGTCTTTGGTTTTTCGGGTCTTGGAAATGCAATGAATTGCCAATAAGCCCTGGTTAAACCTCTGCCACACACAGACACTTGCGCGGTACGAGCACCTGAAGTTCCACTTTCTCCAGACGGCCGGAGGTCAAAGCTATGAAGGTGCACAGTAAAATCTTTATCTCTGATGGTGTACAAATGTAACCTAAATATATTTGTACATTCTCAGAGTTACAAATGGGTAAATTAACACTGATGAATTTTACTGTGTAAGATTCTTGAACATGAAAGACAGTAAGCAAAAATCAGTTAAAGCTGCAAAAAAACTTTTCTTTTTACAGATTTTTTTTTTGATCAAGCTGTAAACACAACTATTGGAGGTGGTCTCCCTACTCTTCCATTGAAAAATGTATACTCTGTTCTTGGTTGACAAGAGGTGAATGAATGAATCTCAAAGCATAATATCTCCCCTGCCCAAACGGGTCTTCCGTCTTACCTCAGCAGTCGAAGTCTTCGGGTTTGGATCCCGTGTAGGACATAAACAGGTTCAACAATTCTCAATGTAGAAAAAGGCAGCTATTTCTGTTCTTCCCAATGTTCTGAAGTTGTTGTCTCTAAATTGTTATTATGGGTAAGCTCAAGCAGTCATACTGTATATATTTTTGTTCATTACTTAATGACAGGCTGTGGAACAGTTGGGGAGTGAGGAACTGAAATACCAAGGGAAGGCAACATTGATGTTACTGGAGCAAAAATACCGGTAAATGAACAGTTTACTCAGGTAAATTCGTATGATTATGAAAAAAAAGGTTTTATTGATTTATATTTGGTCTTGCCCCTTGTTTTGTTGTTTTTGTACTGCCTTGGCCTCGTCTTGGCCAGGTCTCACTTGTAAATGAGGTCTCGAACCTCAATGTGACTCTCCTGGTTACAATGTTTAATGTATTGTATGTGTTTTCACATACTTGGGTATTAAGTAGTCAGTCAGATTGTCTTCAGGTGTGTTGACATTTATGTTCAGAAATGCACCACACATGTCCTTCAAGTCTTTAGTTTTCACCTTGCCTTTATTGTACTAGGATGGTACAGCTCATTGCCAGTCATGACCAGGAGGTGGTGATGTTGACTGACAAACTGACCTCCTCCAGAAACTCCAATGCAAGTTTACATGCCCAGCTGGGGCAACTACAGTAAGTGTAGCGTGTTCACAAGCCTTAATCAGCAAATTTCCATCTTTTAATTACATTTATTAAGTAATGTGCTGTTGTGTATGAAGAAATATGAGAAATGAAAGTGCTCAAATGTCTGTGTTTTATGTATGTGTTTTAGAAATCAAGCAGAGAGCCAGGCTTCCTTGCACGAGTGTCAGGTCACTGAGCTGGAGTCAGCCCTGTCCCTTTACAAAGATAAGGTAAGTGCTATAGCATCTGTTTATTTGTATTATTTATATATTTGTATTTTCTTTATAGGGACTGAGCACATTAATGAATGTTAGTATAAGAATATAGGACGTAAAAGTGCCGGAGTTTAGCAAGAATGCTAGTCCCTACTAGGCAGGTAACAGAAAAAGAAACATTTATTTAAGTGACAATATACAAATACACAAGGAAAAAAAACAATGTGAGGTTAAAATGTACTTCCCTTTACTGACAGCACATTTTGTCCAAATGTGGTGCACCTACAGTATATGTCACCTCACTGTCTCCTCTGGTAGTTCTGCTTCATAAAAGTGCCTGATTTAATTATCCTCATACATTCTTCATTATTTGCTTATTTCCTGCTATTCAGTCATTATCCTTCCACTATCATTTGCTTGCTTATAATTGCTGGGTGTATTCACACGTATGTGCCTCAAGCCTAAAGCTTAAAGTCCGACCCAGGATTCGTACCCGAGTCCCCCACACAAGCACCGAAATGTCTGCTGTTTACTGTAGCTATAAGGGACAGCTGCAGAGGATGAGTTGTGATTTGATCTTCATGCAGTATCTCTTGTCAACCAGTAGGTGTCCTACCCAACCACAGGATCTAAATAAAAGAGCACATCTCATTTAGCTTGAAAATCAGCCCTTGTCAGCAAGCGACACCATCATGTTACAGTATAAATGACACTGTACTATGTACTGAATCTGTGTACGTAGGCAGGGAATAGACAGGAGACAGTAGGAGGCCGGCAGACATGAGCCGACCACATGGATGTAAGGAACCTCAGCTGGCCTGAGAATGACCCGACAATGGAGTGTTTATGTTTAATTATCAGAACAGGAAGATTGTGACCACAGTTGGGGATAAACAGGAAAATGGTAGCCTATAGAATTCAGACAGGGGGGTGGGGGGAGAGTTACTGTATGTCTTTGTGGCACGACTCAGCATCAAGGGTTGGATTGGGGGTCTCTGCGACATACTAGCGTCATGTCCAGGGGGTGTTGTAGAAACAAATGTAACTAGAAAAAGTGCTCCTTGGAGCACAGGTCTCCGCCAGGTCAGGTAGGTTGGTGTGGGCCAGCAATGTTCGGAATTGGCCAATCAGGCTGGAATGTGAAAAATCGGACGGATCGGACAGATCCGTCTTGATCACTTGACTAAAGAGATAATATGTACCGATTTGCGTGATGTTTGGACAACATTTGTAGTAGTAATATCAAAATATCGGCAGAAATCGGCCTCCTGGTGGCGCTATAATAGGGCAATGTTGAAAGGGTGGCATTTGTTCCTCAACGTAGTGCAATTGCGACTGTGCGTGCAAAGTTTCACCGCAATTGGACGCTGCGTTCATGATTTGCTTTAGATGTCAATCGTAGCCAATCAGGATGGAATATGAAAAATCAGACAGATCCGTCTTGATCACATGACTATAGAGATCATGTGTACCGATTTGCGTGACATTTATGCTGGTAATGAGCCAGCATTTATAGTCAAAAACATGAGGACCCGAAGGACCCGTCTGTCATAAATATGTCAAATAAAATAAAATAATTGACCGGTTTCTTTGTTTGTGCTGCATAATGAGACAATGCCCAGAGCCACAGTAGAGCATGTTTTCTTCATTGACCACGTTTAAATGGATAGGTTAGATGACGACAAGTTTGTGGGCTGAAATAACTTTTAATAGATCCTGTTCTCCACTTGCCTGGCAGCTCCATCTTCAGAATCTTTTGGAAGCTCAAATGTTATTTGGTAGCGTTTTTAATTTGTCACCTTTAACACAGCAACACTGCAACACTGTCTACATCAGCTTTTTATCGTTCTGTTACTTATCTTTAATCCTAATGAATCATAAAAACCAATTACATAATAGTATGTTTGTATTAGAGCAACACACAACGAAGACATATTGAACTAGAATTCTCTACTACTCTATCTGTTAGCATGCTGAAATGGATATATGAAATACAATTTGTTCTTAGAACTTTTAGTTTGTGTGTGCATGCGCGTGTGCACACGTGCGTGCATGCGTGTGTGTCAGACTCTCACCAGTCCAAACACAAATCCTTTCCCAAATACCATTCACTGTATGTTTTGTTATGGACTCACACCGCCACAAGAAATGTCAGTCCGGTGCGTACACAGAAGATGAACGAAATGAAATTATGGAATTAAGACTAATAAGCAAATGTATTTCACAACAGAATATTGCTGTTAAAGTAGTAAGTACATCCTGGTACTTTGGTTACTTGCCAGCCAAATCTTAACAAAAACTAAATCTATAATTATTCAGATATAAAATGTTTTGTTGTTTTTCCTCCTCCTGATATCCAGTTTAAGTGAACGCAGTGGATCGTCACCTCAACTGACTCACCTGTTTAGACCTGTTTGAACAATAAAAGAAGTTGACCGCAGTTCCTCTGGGCATTGTTTGACTGTACTGGGAAAATAAGTCATTTGGCATATTTTAACATTTGCCAATTCGAATGAGTAATTATTTGACACAATGTGTGAGTACACATGCCCTGGGTGTTTATCTATGAAAACATGCAGTAATCCTGGTCACTATACTGCCTCCCCCTGGCCAGCCGGGGCGCCTGATGGAGGGGAAAGGAACTGGTTGGGATAACGTGTTCCTTCCACGCGCTACGTCTAACCAGGGAAATTCTCCCCTGTCAGGTGACAAGAAGTACAGTTGGCTCTCATGCATTGAAGGAGGCATGAGCTCGTCCCTGGCCTCCCTAGGTTGGCAGAGGGAAGGTAGGGCCCAGGATTACATAGACAATTGGCACTGGGTGTAAAAAAAATGGGGTTGCAAAATCGTGGGATAAAAATTTGAATAAAAAAAAAAAATCTATGAAAACACACACACAAAAACTATATTCAGATTAATCATCTATACTTCCACAGTGGAAGAACATATTATGAAGTCTCATAAATTCATTCAAATTTCAGATTTTGATGAATATTATTGATGAAATGTATACTAATATGATATGGATTACGATCGCAGCGAAATTGTGCACTCACACTCCCTGGATGCCATAGCAGAATCTCTGCTATGGCATTCAAATCTGCTTGTTATAGCGCCACCAGGAGGCTGATTGTTGCAAAAACAAAGATTTTGTCCAAACATCACGCAAATCGGTACACAGTATCTCTATAGGCATTAAACAAATCTGGTCTTTCCGATTTTTCATATTCCATCATGATTGGCTAAGATTGGCTTTGAAGGTTTGTCACATCACGCAAATTGGTACACATTGTCTCTATAGGGCATAGCAGTGGCGGCCATTTTCTGGTTCCACTTCAAAATACTCAATGCATTTTTCCCATTGACATTTCCAAAAATGTATATCAATTAATTTAAGCTAGAATCAAGCCATCCAGGGTCCTGGTGAAAAAACGTTTTTGAAAACGGCAAAACAAAGGGTATTTATTAAATATAGTATATCATATAATTAAATATAAAATTAAAATAAAATCATAGAAAAATATGTTTAATGGTCATGATTCACCAGGACCCTGGATGGCTTTATTCTAGGCTTAAATTAATTGATGTAAATATTTTTGCAAATGTCAATGGGAAAAATGCATTGAGTATTTTGAAGTGGAACCAGAAAATGTCCGCCACTACTATGCCCTATAGTCATGTGATCAACGCGGATCTGTCCGATTTTTAGGCAATGGTGTTATTATGTCCATCTTTGTCTGATGTGTTTCTGATACTACTGACATGATACTGACCATGTTACTGACAATGATACTGACCATGTTACTGACCATGATACTGACCATGTTACTGACCATGATACTGACCATGATACTGACCATGTTACTGACAATGATACTGACCATGATACTGACCATGATACTGACCATCATACTGACCATCATACTGACCATCATACTGACATGACACTGACAAATTAATACCATATTACGATGTAACACTTTTCTCAACAATATGAGACGTTATTACATTATGAACTGTTACATTACATTATCAGCAGCCACGTAAGGTTCTTAATGCAACACATTATTGCACTATTACATTATGCAAAAATTATGTTATTATGTTATGCACTCATGGTTTTATTACATTATGAGCTTATTATTACATTATGAGCTTTTATTACATTTAGTTTATTACATTATAAACCGTTATTACATTATGAGTTGCTACAGGTGTACCTGTTCATCAAGCTGGGTCATGTTACAGAAACAGGAGATAGCTAGGCTCCTGCCCTATGGGCCTCATGGCTCTGCAAGACTTACTTTTTTGTGGAATCTTTGGTGCCTTATTCAAGTGAGCAGCTGACATTACGCATTTAGATAAAGATTAGATTTTAGAGTTTAAACTTGACAAAATGTCTGTCTCTTTGATTTGACTGAGAGTGTGTGTCTTTAGCCTGGACCGAGACACTAACCGCTACATGCAGCACAATTTCATACAAAGGATTTGTAAAAACAGCCAGCAGCATGAACATGGACACAGCAACCAGCTGAGAACAGATCGGTGTTCTTCATGCCGTCGGAACACAAAGCCAGCAGCAGCACTGAGTCAACATGAAGACGATACAGTGTGTTTTCTCAATAAAAAACAACTGTATTCAACATTTCCCACATGTTGTGCCGCTGCAGGTGTGTTCTGTGGAGCGGCAGCTCTCCCAGACCCAGTCCCAGATGGATGAGGCCTTCATGCGGCAGGCAGAGCGGCTCGAATCCCAACGCGCCCAGATCATGGTACATGTCATACACCAGTGGTTCTCAAACTCTTCAATTTCAAGGACCCCGATAACTCTGAGAGTTGCAAATCTGTAATGGTTCATTTCGAATTCCCTCATTCCAAATACCAAATTTCATCGTATCCTTCCAACAGCATAATGGAAAATAATTCCCCAATGCTGTTGCTTCCTCTTTGAACCTTTTGTTATTCAGAAATCATATAAAGCATGACTTTATATTGTCTTATATAAACCATAAAAACATTGGGGGTATACTGTTGTATATTGTGTAATTATAGGACCATACCAGTGTTACTAGATGTCATTGTCGACTGTCAACAACACCCACATAGTTTACATAGACTGTGACCATGTATCTCAAAACAGCTTTATTTTTTAGATATCATATTTGTTTAAATGTTGTAAATTTTCAATCAATGTTAGCTAAAACTCACTGTAAGCCTCTTCCAAGATAAAATTCAGATAACATGTATAGCACCTGTAAGGAGCAATATTTTTTTCCAGGCATAATGATGTGAATGTATGGATTTGAATGGCTTGTATAACAGAAATACTGTAGTTTTAGTTGAGATAAACAGCATACTGAGTCTCATAGAGCTGGGGTTTTCAACTAATTGTGAACCAGGTGGTGGACCACCATTTGAAAACCTCTGTCATGGTGTTCTTTCCACTCTGTTTCAACATGAATGGCAGTGAATTACATTTTGAAATGTAGGAGGAGATCTACTAAAGTATACACTGCATACACTTATGTACACAAAACCTTTCAAAGACGGGGGCAATCTCTGCCAATGGCTAAAAGTTAAACTTAGACTGATATGGTCATTTAAGGAAGTTTAGAGATAATGTAACACTGTTACGTATCAAAAATGTAATGGTTGAACTCGCCATAACTCAAGCTGTCATATCGGCAAGTTCTAAGATTTCAAGCTCTTAGATTCACTGTTCCAGTGAATCTAATGCTCCCATATTTCCCCTGTTAGAACTCTGCATGGCGAGATAGGGCTGCAAGTTTGGGGTTGATGCTCATTAGGAAAGGTTACGTTTCATTTTCGTTCTGACCACTGTGTTTTTAACAGTTTGGAATGTAGATATGGCAATCTCTGCCATGGCTAAAAGTTAAACTTAGACTGATATGGTCATTTAAGGAAGTTTAGAGAAAATGTAACACTGTTACGTATCAAACATTGATGGTTGAACTCGCCATAACTCATCATATCGGCAAGTTCTAATCCCACGTTCAGTCAGAGCCACGCTGAAGATCTGTGTTTATCCTTATCAGTCGGAGCTGTGTCAGACACATGAGGAGCTGTCCCAGGAGAAGGAACGCAGCGAGCAGCTAGAGGTGAGGTGCGCGGGCCTCAGCGCCGCCGCGGAGGAGCTACGTAAAGAGCTGGACGAACGCAGCCTGCTGGTCCAACAACTAGGAACGTTCAGGGAGGACTGCCAGGCTCAGATGGAGACTCTGGTAATATAAGATAATTGGGTACAGTATAATTGGGACTACACCTCATATAGACAAATGTAGTTTTGATATCAATTCAGGGACTTTTGTATTACGTCTGGATTCTTTTTTTTGGTGGGGGGGGGGGGGGGGTGTCTTAAATTGGGATAATGTACAGTATCTGGAAATGACTCGTGCAGATATTGTTACATGATTAAATGCTTTGCACGATGTTTGCAAGACCCTGGAGGGCTGGCCTAGAATGAGTCGGACACTCATTTATTGCTGCGATATTGCATTGTATTTGGCAGTAGGGTTCTGCTCCAGAACAATCTGCACAAGCATGACACAGACTCTTGACATCACAACCCCCAAAGCAGAGCTTAAATATACACAGTTATTACATGGACATGATAATAGACATTTGAACCCCTCATAGGGCAGAACATAAAGATACACAGTTATTACATGGACATGATAATAGACATACAGTACAGTATGACGCCCTCATAGGGCAGAACATAAAGATACGCAGATATGTATTAAGAGCATGATACAACACATGAACCTGCATCAAGTGACATACTGACATACCTAAATGCTACTACAGTAAATGACTGGGGAGGTTGGAGGGAGTTTGTTTATTGATGAGCTGTCATTGTGGTAGCACCGAGATATGTTGAGCACGTAACAGTGAATGTCAGTCAGCTCAAATAGACCACATATGAACCATTAAGATTGTGGCTGTTATGCGATTGGAGGGTGTATGAGCGTGAGAACGGTTCTACTTCCGTGCCTGCCTGAACTACTGGCGATGTTCCATTCATGAGCAGTGCAAACAGCCAGTGATGTGCCAGTGTTCCAGTGAATCTAATGCTCCCACATTTCCCCTGTTAGAGCTCTGCATGGTGAGATAGGGCCACAAGTTTGGGGTTGATAATGCTCATTAGGAAAGGTTGCGTTTCATTTTCATTCTGACCACTGCGTTTTTAACAGTTTGGATGATATGGTTTTCTGTTTCTGTTTTGTAACTTGCTAACATCTGTGTTTTATCTGTGTCATCTGTCCTCCGTAAATGTATTTCCCATCAGTAGTTAGTTACTCAATAAAAATCCCATTTAATTTTCTTTCTTTCCTTGTGTCTGGAATGGATTGGTTCTTATGCATAAACCTTTCCCAGCAGCTCACTTTCATTTTCTAATTCTCCTTAATGGGGAACCAGGGGCTCAGCAGGTATTGTATGTATCAGTGTATGTTGTATTAGTTACCTCTTAGTTAATGTTGTAATGTATTAATTGTTATCCAGTGGCTTAGCCCGGCCCTCCTTTAAAGGTCTGATCCTAGAATTGGCCCTATGTTAAGTTTCAAGCACATTAATGCGCAAAAAAAAGGCCCAATGCAGCCATCCATTCGATTTTGTCCACTGGATTTGAACAGGGCCGTGCAAGCCTGGAGGAGGCCCAGGGCCGGTGCAGGGCTCTGCAGGCCGAGGCGGATGGGCTGAGGCTACGGCTGGGTGACAGCGAGAAGGCGCTGGAGCTCCTGAGGTTGCAGACGGAGAGCGACGTGCAGACGACGGTGCAGCACGGCCGCATCATCGACACCCTTCACCAGGAGAGGAACCACCTAACCAACCAGCTCAATGAGCATAAGCTGGAAGTCCAGCAGCTCCGGGTGAGGAGAAGGGTTTGATAGTACCCTTGTTCGGTTCAAGAACAAGGAATTTGCCACTTGGCTTTAATTGGTTAAAATCCATGTAAATACCATTTAGCATACCGATTTTAAAGAGTATCTGACATTAAAGCCTCTCTGCTTATCCTCTGATTTCAGAGCGTTGTATGAAAATATTTATTTAAACACTGGTTCTCGTCCAAAACAGGCTGAGCTAGCCGAACGCGATTCAGGCCTGGCTGCTCTGGAACAGGACAGGCAGGAGCTGCAGGCCTCCCAGGCCGAGCAGAGACGCCGATTCCAGCAGGCGACCCTGGAGAAACGGAAGCTCGCCGCTCAGGTCAACGCACAGCGCACGCAACTGTTGTTACTGTCTGGTAAGACGTGATCGACCGTACAGCATGTAGATATCACACAACGGGCCTCATTTCTCTCCAATAACCCTGGCAGGTTAGTGCCTGAGACCAAGCGCCGAGAGTGCCAATGTTTGACAGAGGTCTACTCAACGTAGCATTGACATTAAGGCTTGATTTATGCTTGGTTGTGTGCCGGTGATACGCGCTGAAAATAGCCGATCTACATGTTCACTGCGACACGTGAGCTTGTAGATCGGCCATTTTCGTTGTCAACTTGATTATCAAATCAGCACTACTTCCTTATGGATTGATTATTCCATCACCACCTTGCAGGATTAGGCATCTAGGACTTTCGTCCCCTATCAGTGAACATAGCTCATCTGCAAGCACAACAACAAGCTCACAACGTGTCGCGTGTTGTGAGCTCCTAGATCGGCAATTTTTTACTATTTTGTATGCCACCATTATACAACAAAGTATAATACAGGTTTAAGTGGTTAATCAGACTAATCAATTTAGTTGGTTATTAAAAAAATCTATTAATTTTTTTTCATGTCTATTCTTTGATATATAAGACATTTTAAAATATACATAAAAAGATGTATTATTCGATTAGCCTACATGAGCAATAAGTCGTTTTTTTTCTTCTTCTAAATATCGGTTTAGATATATTTGGGGTTAACCCATTGTGTCACTTTTAGATTTCTTTAGGTTATTCAAAAATAGCAGATGTACAAGCTCATAGCGCTCATAACGCTATGAGCTTGTAGATCTGCTATTTTTGAAAAATCGTGAAAAAATATTTTTTATATTCTTTTCAAAAAACTGTTAGGATTTAGATTTTTTTTAAAGAATCGCCTCAGGTCTTAATGGGTTAATTGCCCAGCCCTATCAGTTACAGCACTGTTCCTGGAAAGAGGCACTTCTTTCGTAGCTCGTTGCCAAGCATAATCGGCTGCTTGCTCCACCTAAAGGCTAAAGCAAACAACAAACCACGTCCGGTATGTTTTCACAAGTCAACCAAGCCCCTATTTCTTTTCTTCCATCTGTGATCCCGTATCTGTCAGCATCGAGCGTGTTTGTAATTTAGTGGCACGCCTCCTCTGTATCTATCTAACGTGTGTGTCTGTGTCTGTGTGTGTCTGTGTGTGTGTGTGTGTGTATGTGTGTGTGTGTGTGTGTGTGTGTGTGTGTGTGTGTCCAGAAGGGCACAAGGGTGCTGTGATTAAACTGAGAAGTCAACTGAAGTCCACCCACGCTGAGCTGGAGCAGGCCAAGAGAAGCCTCAGGACGCTGGAGGGGGCGGATGGACACGGTCTCACACCCACAACGCACGCACACACACACACACATATGTTTGTATTGCTACACTCGTGAGGACATCGACATTTTAGGATGCCGATTGTATGAATGGCATTTTTACAAATGTTTGCAATTTATTTTTTACATTTTTAATTCAGGCACAACTCTAACCCCTAACCCTAACCTCTGAATTCCTAATCCTAACCCCAACGCCTAAACCTAACCTAATTTCTAATCCTAACCCCAATCTGAATCTTTTCCTAATCTTTTCCTAATTGTAAAGTAAATCTATTTCTCAAATTCTATTATACTTGTGGGGATATTTTGCCCTCAAGTATAGTAATACAAGTACACACACACACACACACACACACACACACACACACACACACACAATTCATTTATAAATGCAGCCCGTTTAATTAAAAAGTCTCCCTATCAGAGAAACATCTGTTTGGCTTTAAGACGGAGTCATCTGCTTCACATCATATCAACCTGTAATAATTTATTTGTACTGGAATATTTGCTGTCTGTAGAGGTATTAATCCCTTCGATAACGGTGAATTACTTTGGGGCGGGACAGTGGCGGGTGTTTTACTTCTGCTTTGTTGGCGCTCCAGTTGGAGCAGTTTTAATCTGGTGCTCATAACCGTAAGCACCTGTTCCTTGGAGAAAAAAACAACCTGCTTTTGTTTGATTTCTATCCCTAGAATTGATGTGAAACAGATGAGAAGACTCCTCTCTGACTCGTTCTGTCTCGTCTTCTCCTCTATCGCTCCTCATTTGCTGGGTGGAAATCCATGCCTCTGCTTTTGATATCCCTCCCCTCTGATATGTTTGATATTTATGTTTGATAATATCACAGTGTAACAATTTGATAAAAATGTATGTTAACCACATTAAACCTGCTTCTCTATTTTGGGCAAATCTTGGGCAAAAAATAGCAGATCTACAAGCTTCATGATGCAACGTGCTTTGAGCTTGTAGATAGTCTAGTTTTGCTATTTGTAGTACGACTAAGTAATATAGGCCAGGACTTAACAACTTAACCCTATACAGTATACTTCACTGACCGGTGTCACTCATCGGTGTCACTCTACACTAAATCTGTTTACCAAAAATACCCAATCTACTTACTTACCCCACAACAACGCATCCCAACGCAACGCTTTGTGAAATTGTAGATCAGCTATTTTTGCCGAATGTTTGCTAATTTCTGTTCACCTATTATGACATGCCTAGGGATGCTAGGATTCATGTGGATAAGAAAATGTCTCTCTCAGTTTTCTTTCTACATATCGAACTCTCAAATGGAACTTTGTTGGTGTATCTTGCTTAGGCCTTCAGGTAGCCATGGGCATGCAGAAGCGGATCACCGCGGGCCGGGAGCAGATGGACTCTCTACAGGGCAGGATCCAGCAGCAAGAGGCTGCCATGGAAGAACTGTACCAGGTAAACATGTCAAACCACTGACAGGTGATTTATTCTTGGTGCGCCAGGGTTGCACACCGAAAATAGCCGCAGCGCAACCTGTTGTGAGCGTGTAGATCAAATATTTTTGGTGAGCAACCAAGTACACTAAATCACCCTAAATTTAATTTAAAGGAGCACTTCACCCCTTTTCAACCTTATCTAACTGCAATTTGTTCTTGTTCGCTGAAGACTCAGCACTCCTGGTCTCGGGCAAGGACAAAATACAAGTTGAGGAAGCCCTCAGTTCTGAACTCAGCAAAATGCGTACTTGGCTTTCCGATAACAAACTGTCATTACACCTTCGTAAAACAGAATCCATTATTTTTGTGTCCAAACATTTCCTTAGTAATGTTAATGCAAATGATTTCAAGGTCAGAGTTGACGATATAGAAATCTCAAGCAAAGAAGAGATTACCTATATACTTGGTTCTCCAACATCTCAATGTCACTCAAAACTAAGCTTTCGACTACTTCTCGGCCTAAAGCCCATGACCCACCTAATTCCAAAACACTTTGCTAGTCTGGGATGGCTCAGGGTAGAAGAGTAAGTAAGTAATTAAAAATGGGATTGGTATTTAAGATAGTCAAAGGGACAGTGCCCTCAATACCCTCATACATGACTAACTACTTCTTCAAAGTGAGTGACGCCCACAGCCACAATACTAGAGGGAGCGACAATGATCTGGTACTACCCAAATATAGAACAAACATGGGGAAATTCTCATTCTACTACTCTGCCACCAAAATGTGGAATGCCCTGACACCATTCATTAAAAGATGTAAATCACTGGATTCTTTCAAGACTAGAAAAGAGGTGTCATCCTCTGCCGACGTTTTCCCTTTTTCTCCTTTGTACATATAATGTTTTGTATTGGTTGATGACATGTATCGTTTTTATTATGCTATGTTGATGAATTGAATACATAGGACCACAATGGAAACAAATCCCCAGGACTTTTTTGTGCTATCCTTTTAGCCTTAATGTCTGACTGTACCTCGTGCTGTTTCCATTTCTGACTAATAAAGTAAATTCAATCAATCAATCAATCTTCATATAATTGGTCCCCACTAATGCTCGTTATAAGATGGCACCATTTCTATCTGCTCACTCTGTGTCTCATTGGTGAGCTATGGACAGTTCAGAAACCTGCCTACCAGTGGCATCATCCATGGGGATTCCAAGCTAATAGAAAGCAAAGCCTTTCTCTTCATGGAAAGTTAGCATCCTGAAATAGAAGCCATTGTTCTTGCATCAATAAAAAACATTAAAATGTTTTAAATTACCAGACCTGCCTATCGATGATGTAATTACAAAGCTGTTCGCAACAAGCACTAAGTATACATGTAACTATAACGATAACAATATCGTTCACCATTGTCTGTTATAGTTGGACTTAGAACCATTTTTAAAACTATATCTTTATAATTATAGTTATCATGCTTTTTTTGAACGGCCCTGTAAGCAGGTTTCTGAACTGTCCACATTAACAGCCCTCCTCTGAGACACAGCGTGAGTAGATAGAAATGGTGCCTTATAATGAGTATTAGTGAGGACTAATTCTATGAAGATAGGTTGAAAATGGGTAAAGTGGTCCTTTAACGTGGATATATCCCTGGGGCTGGTCCAGTGGTGGCTTATCCAACGGGCTTGAGGTGCTGAAGCACAGGGCACCAACCTTGGGGGGGGCACCAAACGGCATGGAAAAAAAAAAAAACAGCGGAAAAACGCCGAAATTTAGAAGCAGGGCTCCGCCCTTGACAAAACGCTCCCGGGGGGCACCGAACCAGGTCCAAGCACCGGGCACCACGAAGGGTTAATCCGCCCCTGGGCTGGTCTCCTATAAAATGTAACCACTTACAACCTGGCAGCCCTATTATGAGCATTTCATTATAAGCCAAAATCGTGATGCAACGTGTTGTGAGCTTATAGACGGGCTGTTTTCGAAAATCTTTGAATAGGGCTTAAGTGGTTAAAATATAGGTCTTCCAGTGTCCCTGTGAGTGTTTTTTTCCGTAGCATCATTTCTAATTGTCGGTATTGACTGCAGCTTTGTTTAGCGTGTACTTATCCTCGGGCGGGGCCGGGACGGTGTCCTGAAATGACGCTGCACAGTGCAACGTGAAGTGGTGTCACGAGCTAAACCTGTTGCTCCTGATCCATAGCAATACAAGTGTGCAATATTCAACCACTTGAACCCTAGGGTCCAACATGGTCCCTCAGGGAAGTTTATAGGGTTTAAGTGGTTAAAGGAATACCTCCTGCACAATTGCGGAGTTCTTACTGGAACAATGGAAGAGCTCTAGCTTGGGATCAGGGAAGGTTTAAGTGCCAAATGGCAATGCCAAATAAAGACTTCCAAAACGATTTAACACAATTTAGGTCCCTTCCGAAGCTGCCGTTATTCCATTATTAAATTCTGTAGGAAATCCTTAGGAAATCCAGCTTTTGAATTTGGTTTTGTTTTGCTTTACCTCTTGGGACAAAGAATGGGTGATGTTTTATTTTTCTTTAGGACATTACAGTTAGTTCGAAGGCGCGATCAACTCAGTCCTGCGATGTAATCTCTGAATGCATTTTTAAGCACGGTCAATAGGTTACACTTCCACCCGTTGTGTGTTCTCAGGAGAAGCACTGTCAGGACCTGGAGAGCCAGCGTCAGGTCCAGATGTTGCTCTCCCTGAGGGAGGACAAGAGGAGGTTGGCTGAGGAGCTGTTGGCTCTGCGTTCCAGTGAGAGACGGCTCCAGGACAGGGTCAGCGGCCTGGAGGCAGCACTCCACAAGGTGGCCATGACTAGAACTCTATTATGATGCACGTACCGTCATGTGTTATGGAGCAGTACTGTGGTTCTAAAACCTTTTAATTTCAAGGACCCCCAGTTTGATATGCATTAGCCCACGAACCCCCGTTTGATAGAATCATCTATGGGACCCTATAGTATAGGTTAAAACACATTTTTTAACACAACATTTTATAGTATAGGGCCTATACTATAAAATCTTCAGTGTTTTAACTCTAAAAGTGAATTTGGGTACCGAGGTCTATTTGCGTCACCACTTTGAGAACCACTGTTATAGAGCCTGACCGATACCAGATTTTTGGGTCCAAGTTTCTATTTGAAAACATTTAATTTACAAGCAAACAAATGTAGAAAAATAGACACAAACAACTTTTTGATTGTTAATTGTGTATATATATTAAATAAATAAAATGTCAATGAAAAAAACATTTAACATTTAACTAAATTAAATACAAAATACACATGTAAACCAAACATTACTTGATTTAACCACTTAAGCCCTATTAAAAAAATAGCCGATCAGCTTGTATACCTACTACTTTTAAACAGAATCTTTTTTTGATGAAGATTTTTGGAAAACGTTTGAACATTTTGGAAAGTGGTTAAAAATCTGGACACAATTGCTGATGTAATAAAAAAAAGTTAAGTAATGGACGCTAGATCGGCCAAACCGATATGTTGGTCGGGCTCTGGTCATGTATTATTTGACTTTAAGGATGGAGGGACCACCAGAACATATTGAGGCTCTTAATCCCAAAGTTAACACAATTATACCACGCCACATGATCGTTTTAGTGATTTACTAAATGGCTGAAAACTAAAATAGGAATGGCATGTACATGGCACATCTAAAGAATTTTGGTACTTAGTGGGAAAAGGTCTTGAAGCAGTGGAATGACCTCCCCCTCTCAGTCAGGACTACCAGACTCACTCCCCCAGTTCTCCTCTTCAGTCTCTATCTCACTCCCTACTCCCTAGCACTCCTCATTCTTTGTATCACTGTTTGCATCTGCGTAGTATGAATAGTATCTATCAAAATAGGCTAGTTTGATAGATACTATTCACACTATGTAGATTTATGTTGGTTACTTGTTCACACGTCTTATCTAATTTAGATAGACATTCTGGGCCTCATTTATCAATGGAACGTACAAACCAGCTTGGAACAAAGTGGTGTAGACAAATCCTACACGCCCTCAGACCAGACGTGAGATCTGAGCGGGCCGTACGCTCAAGTCAAAGTCACGATAGATTGATATAAATCTCGACAATTGCGGTGATCTTGGCGTGCGCCCATTATTTGGGCCACACCACTTTGATAAATGAGGGCCACTGTTTTCTTGACCACAATTGCTATTATGTTATTTAGATAGCATGTTGTTAAGACAGATGCTAGGTTTGATGTTTGGCTAGTATCCTAGTTTCTTTGAAGAGCTTGATTGTTTTTCTCTGCACTCTATTTACGTGACTGACCGTTTAACTTATTGTTTGACTAGGGTTCATGCCATTTACTCTGATCTTGCACTTTTCGCTCAGGATAAGAGCGTCTGCTAAATGCCTAAATTGTAATGATTGAAATGGTTGAAAACAGACTTTCACCAATCAATGAGGCGAAGCTTGCGAAGCTAGTTCAGGCCAGGCAACTCAAGGGATTGTGCCAACCGATCAGGTGACTAGTCACATGCACTCTTCTCCTGGTCGGGTGGTTATATGTACTGCTCTG
Source organism: Gymnoscopelus braueri (assembly GCF_963280865.1). Lineage (NCBI taxonomy): Eukaryota > Metazoa > Chordata > Actinopteri > Myctophiformes > Myctophidae > Gymnoscopelus > Gymnoscopelus braueri. The sequence goes on along the minus strand of NC_137608.1, from coordinate 43,121,531 downwards.
CCTACCTGCTCATTCAGGCTTCTCTGTCTGGCTGCGCTGACGTGCTGACGTGCTGACGCTGCTGCTCCTGCTGACATCTCCTGCGTATCTGCTGCCTTCGCTTGCCTGCATATGCTGCTGCCCATGAATAGTCTTATCCCACCGCCTCCCCGGCATCCACCTGTAAGCTCTGTTTCTAGATCCCCATGGGGGTCTTTATTCATTCCCTGTAAATGCTATTTGGCATGTAACATTTATTAAAATGTTCATGCTTACAGGGAGTGAATAGATTCAGAGCCCTGACACCAAACTATGCTTCATATATGCTTCTTATATCTATGCTCAATAAATATATATTCTAATCCAATCCAAGAGTTGTCTGACTGAACTATGTTAAAGGGCAACTTGCAGATTCTTTAGCAGAGTCCGGTTAGAAATCGGCGAAGTTGCCCTTTAATTATTTTCCCAAATTGAGTCTGTAGGAAACCATTGGGTGTCACTTTTTCTTTAAATGTTGGCTGACATTTGGCATCAAAACTTGTATGAACGTTGGATATTTACATTGAATGGCTTGGTCTTGGATTAAAAAAAGGATCTGTGTGTGTGTGTGTGTGTGTGTGTGTGTGTGTGTGTGTGTGTGTGTGTGTGTGTGTGTGTGTGTGTGTGTGTGTGTGTGTGTGTGTGTGTGTGTGTGTGTGTGTGTGTGTGTGTGTGTGTGTGTGTGTGTGTGTGTGTGTGTGTGTGTGTGTGCGTGCGTGCGTGCGCGTTCCCTAGATGTCTGAGAGCTTTGCAGACTGTCAAGATGTCATCCACCTACAGGAGCAAGAGTTTATCCGCCTGAAGCTTCAACACGCTCTCGATCTGAAGGTACAGCTGGCCCTATAGAAATGCCCAGAGAATGGACTGCAGCGAATAATGCATACCTCCACTATACACTGTATGAATATGTGCGACATATGAGGTCTTACACAGAATTTTTGTAAATATTTTATTTTGTATGTTACATCCCTGATTGATTAGTTTTAAACTCCATCTGACCTTCTGGGACGAAACCGGTTCCTCTTTATGTTTCCTCCCCTGAGCAGAAATAGGCTTCATTTATACAGTGTCATACAATGGAGCCATGTGCCGAAAATAGCATACCGGTATCTGCAAGCTCACACCACATCACACCACAACGCTCTGAAATGTCACGCGCCAAAAACAGCTGGCTTAAGTGGAAACCAGGGAAGGGGAGTACTGTATTGTCACCAGGGGAGGGGAAATAACTTTTCTATATTCACCCAGCAGATGGCTCACTCAAATGGCTTTTTGATGAGCGCTCAGCTGGGAGCCATTGGCGGTTAAGTGTCTTGCTCAGGGACACGTACTGTCGATGGGCAAGCCGAGGGTTTAACCTCCTGATGTCTGGCCTCTCTGCCCACTCGGCAACGGCCGCCCACAGACCGGAAAGGCATCACAGAATGGGTCGAAGCTGTTCCCATCAGCTAGTGCCAACGCAAGCACTCCATTGAGATAAGAGACATGACTGCTTGCTATCTGTTCCCCAGGAGCGTCAAGGCCAGGATTCGCGCAGCGCTGCCACCGCTGTTCCATCTGCCTCGGTATCGCCCGCGATGCCTCCAGCCCTTGCTGCCATCCCGCCCTCAACCTCCACCCGACAGGCTTCCAGGAATCGGAGAGAGGTACGCCAGGAGCTACCTAATGCCCTGTGGCTCCTGCCTACGTCTCTTCTGGTGTTTATTTGGCTGCGAAAGAGGCACAACTCTGCACATGTGTTTGTTCTTTAAATCAAAAACACATCCAGCATTGCATTCCTGTGGCAAGTGTGGGTGGGACTCGGTTGGGAATTGTTTTAGCTTCTTCAGCATGTGCGGTTAGACCTGATAGCGTAGCACTGTTAATCTGAGTAATTTCCCTGTCATTGATTTCAGCGTAGAACAAATAAGACGATCTTGCCAATTCGTCTAAAACAATGCACTGCATATATACCAATATTCCTCTGGGTTCTGTGTTAAGATCTGAGTTAATCAGGCCAACTCTTCATTGCATCTATTTCCACAATGGTGCATTGATCACGTCTCCCCACCTCTCTTTTTTTTGCAGCTTAAGGCCCAGAAACTGCAGGAGAGGCTGACCCAGGAGCCAAGGCCTCAAGTCAAAGAGCTTCGAGGTTCGTTTTCGGAGAACTGCAGACCACACACCAGCAGTGCCGCTACAGGCAGTCTCCTCAGGCGGGGGTCTACACCAGAGAGAGCACACAGGACCACACCGTGAGTCTGAGTCATATGGTCATATGCTGGAAGGATTAGTTTAGCTTCTTAGGTTGTCTTACTCATGTAAAGCTACGGGGGTGGCTGCCTGTCCCATTTTGGAATTGAATATGGCATTAAATAATGCAATAATGAGTGTTCAAATGGAACCAAATGGACCCTTACAAGTCTGTGGTGTGTACAAACTCTTTGAGTTCAATTAACACTCTGGATTTTATTGTGCACCGTGATTCAGTTCAGATGCTGTAATGAGCTGTAAAGGAAATATCATTTAGATTCTACATGGACCCACACATTTAAATGAGAATGAGCTGGTCCCCATTTTAGCTGTTAGATACACATGGAAGCTTAAAAACTCACTACTAAATGAGCTACCAAAATCGCTACCAAATCCTCTGTCACAGGCTGATGGAATGTCACATGTTCTTATGTCATGTGATGGAATATCATGTGATGGAATGTCATGTGATGGAATTTCATGTGTTCTTATGTCATGTCATGATGAAATGGCACATGTTCTTATGTCATGTGATGGAATATCACATGTTCTTATGTCATGTTGTGATGAAATGTCACATGTTCTTATGTCATGTTGTGATGAAATGTCACATGTTCTTATGGCATGTGATGTCACGTGTTCTTATGTCATGTGATGAAATGTCATGTCTCTCTGCACATTCCAACAGCCGCACTGACATTGCTCATGAAGTTATAACCACTTAAGCCCTATTTTAGACTTCATCGCACAATGGTGTAGCACCATGAAAACAGCCGATCTACAAGCTCACAGTGAGCTTGTAGCCTATAATGATATGCCCAGCCTGAACACCAGGAAACCAGGACACTAGGTTGAAAGTGGTTAAAGGCGGTTCCAAATTGACAAAGGAAATAAACAGCAGGTAGGGAGAACAACACCAACTAACCGCCACCTCACGCCACATTAACATTAACATTAGCATGCTGTGAAAAGGAGAACATGTGTGCTGTGCTCTATGAACTTCTGCTTTATGTGCAGTGAACTTCACCTGCAGAGGACATCTGATCTGAACCATCACAATTTAAACGGCGCCATCATCACTGGCAGTGAGTTGTTGTTTAATAACTAGCTATACATTTTACTACCGGCATAATGCAACTCAACACTGTGTTTATTATGTTTGTTCATTATGTTTTATTATCTGATAGCTGTTCAGATGGCTATGATGTGCGCACGGGTCGGGGGGGGGGGCTGTTAGTGGTTAAGTGTCAGTGCTCAGGGGCACTGTGACATGCGTCCAACCGACTACCTTCTGATTCCCAAAAAAATGACAACATGCTAAATGATCAACGTCTACTCCTGTAACGTAGATATTTCCAGGTCAGCTCACGTCACCAACTATAATGACACTTCCTGTTTTCCGCCAGCACCACCGGGCCGCAGGTCACCCGTCCACTCTCTGCTTACCTCTGTTCCTGATCTCAAGCTTCTACGCCACAGGCCGGAGCCTATCAAAATACCAACCTGTAAGCTATTACTGCTATTGTATGTCTCCTTGTATTAGGACATGCCAACAAATAAGAGGAGATTACTCACTTTAACAAAAGGCTGATTTATACAATGCACCGACCGTCCTTTAGTCCATAAAAACACATATTTGCGTCTACACTTTTGTTCAGTTGAAAATACGCTGTTTTTGTCTTATGGTTGACAAAATACAAATTAGACCCAGTTTTAATCAATGCAAGTTACACAGTAAGATTCATTAATGTTCATTAATATTTATTATATTTTATTTGTAATTCAGATAACCAAATGGATCCGCAATTAACACAGGATTTTACAGTGTAGCTGTTGACAAAGGAGTGAGTTGTTTGGGGCTTTTCTGAATATAGTTCAGTCACCTAGAAAGAGAATTACAGTGCTGGCTTGTTGAGGACAGGAATGGAAAGGAGTACAGCATCTAACCCATAGTTGAGGACACACAGTTGAAGAATACAGGTTTGTAGGACAAAGGGACATTGTTAACATACTGCTTGTAGTGCTGTAATATATATACGATGTCATACCAACAGAAATAAACCAGCAATATAGAACTGTGTTTAGAAGAAGTAGCGACAATTCACGTCCACACTGGAAGTGCATTAATAATAGCACTTCCATGTTATGTCTGTCCCTCTTAGTCTCGCAGTTTAAATAGATATGAAGTAATGTCAACAGTGATTTAACGTCTGTTTCGCTCATAGCGTTTCCTTTGTCTCGCAGAAAGTAACTTTCATTTCCTGCCCGGGACTCGAACCCAGGTCCCCAGCACAATTGCACCGGAATTTCTACTGTGATCAAGGGAGGCTCTAAATGAATGTCTATATTTGTAATATATTGGATTATTTAAATAAAAGTCAGTTTCACTAAATGTTTTTTTTGTTTGTCTTGCAATATTTCCTTGCTTATAGAATGCTGCAGTATGTAGGCCTAAAACCCACAAGGGAGTTTGGAATGTGTTCCCTCACCACCACATTGCTTTGGGTTTTTTGATTCAAGCAGAAAACTAGAAATAACATTGGTTTTGTACGTCCATCAACCAGTTAGATCGGTGTCTGTCCAGACTCATAGCATACTGTACATGTTGTGAATGAAGACTTTGATGGGTTGTGTTTGAGAGGTCACAGTGACCTTGACCTTTGACCACCTACTTCTAAGCTTCTCAGCTCATCCTTGAGTCCAAGTGGACATTTGTATATGTAGCAGTGTGGCTCAGAGCCTCTGCCTGAAGACTAAACAAGTCTAATATCTCCCCCGGGGATTCCCTCTTAGGCCAGTGGTTAAGATACTTGGCTTTAGTGTCCCTTCCCACGGGAGTCGTGGGTTTGAATTCTGGGTGTTGCATACATATACTGCATATTGTACCTGTTTATCCTTAACATCTATTGTAAATATATGTGGTTGTACTTATATCAATGAAAACATACACCAATACCACATCTGCTGTGATAGCCTGGTTTATTTGAGACATTTAAAGCTTTTGCATTAAGCCCCAACTAATAAACCACCGTTCCCCTGCTTGTTGAAGGTGAGCTGACTGCATCAGGTCCCCTTCTCATCTGAGTTTCTGGTTTGTCTTTAGAGAAGACATTGCTCAAAAACTGCGAAGTGAAGAATTGAATTGAATGTGAAATCAGAATGTGCATTAAAATCAACAACACTCAATCAAATAGATGTCAATCAATGCAGGAACTGTCAGTCGGACGGCTATTGGATGGTGTTGCCTCTTACCTTTGGTTCCCTCAGTCCCCTGCTGATGACAAACTGCCTGAAAGCTTGGGTTCCATGTATGTGTTTTAGCGCCTCGTCCTGTTGAACAAAATGTGGTGTTTCACATGTTTAGCCACTTAAGTTCTATTCTTTTGTCATAGGATGGTGTCCTGTAGCGAAAATCCTGTAGTGAAAACAATAATGTGGTTGCAATGTGTTGTGAGCTTGTAGATCGGCTATTTTTGAATTTAAAAAAAGCATTTTTGCCTATAATGACGTGTCCAAAACGTAGGGATGCGAAGTGGTAGGAACACGCTAAGGAAAATGGAAGGCTTCAGAAACTGCATCTGACGATACACCTCACCTTCTCACTTGTTTGGCTTCCAAACTCCAGCTCCTCAGGGTTGACATTTGGGTCCAATTCCTCTGTATTTCTTTTCTTCCAGGGTTTAGAATGATGGTATCTGGTGCCACAAACAGGTTTCTTGGTTCTTGGTTTGTGCTGATGGGCAACCAGAAACCATGCATTATCTTTAACATGAAGAATTTATGGTGCACATTACAAAGACAAGCAACTATGAATAATGATTTTTGATGCAAAAACATGGCACCTTTGCCCTTTCAATATGTGTCTCAGAATCTTTGCAGAGCACATCATTTGTGTCCTGCCTGCACAAGGCTGTGACAGGATTGCGTAGCTCATCTGGCAAGATTTCAGCCTTGTCAACTTGAATGGGGGAAGCCAGTGTCGGCCTCTTCTCCAAGTCGCTGACAAAAAGACCCAGTATGGTTGATTCAGTAATGTTGTTTGTCTCCCCGCCCTGTGGGAAGTGATCACAAGCATTCAGAGGTTATTTTGTTTTAGAATGGCACAACCATGAAAAACAGGATTTCCTCTTCCCAATCTGTTTGGTAAAGCTGCAATTTGTAATATGTCCAGCCGGATTTGAACCCAGGTTTCGTGTGGTGCTGAAATTTTTGTTGTTGGGCTAAGACGAACAGCTCATTTTAGAAAGGGCGAAATTATTTACAGATTGGTTAAAATAAGGTTTTATTCACTAAATAAAGTTGTGGATTGCAGCTTCAAGGAAGATGTTGGTCTAGTTTGGAAGTGACTCTTACCAATGAGGTAACCCAGTCACAGAGCAGTTTGGTGACCTTCTCGATGTCCTGGTCTTGGGATGGGGGCTGGTCTTCTTTAGCACCAGTGTTACTTACTTTCAGTTTAATGTAAGGGTTCTTTGGGCCTCGCTTTTTAATTGTTGGGTTGCTGTCGAATAAGAAAATGTCGATTTTTTATCTACATATATTGACAATCATACTATCAGTCATATTCATGTACGCATTCATTGGTTGTGAATAATTACCTATTTTAATTTCATGCTTTGTCATATGATAGTGTTGTGCAGCTAAAAGACCCTGTCTACAAGCTCACAGCGTGTCACGATGCGACACACTAGGAGCTTGTAGATCGGCTATTTTTGCAATATGATGACATGCCCAAATTAGGAATGCTAGGTTGAAAAGTGGTTAATGATGTATGTGGTATTAATGCTAGTACTCCTCAACAGGTCAACATTGTACTTGCGTTTCATTGGGAGATGTCTCTTTCTCCTCAATGACAACTTCATTAGTCTCCTCCTGCTTGTTTGGCTCTGTGCACTCTTCTTCACGGCACTGTTCCTCACGTCCCCTCTCCACATGCTCTGTGACAGGCGTGGGGACCGCAGAGTTTCTCTTTACACACACATACGGGTCCAGAACAGATGTCACCTCATTGAATAACTGCAGGATGAAAGATGAAGTGACAGCATAACATAACAACTGAAGGAAATTGATTCTGAATCATTCAGGACACTAGTGTCAATATTACACTTTATTTTCATAAATTAGGAGTCGATATCCCTGATACTTGGCAGCACTGTTCTGGCACAGACAGTCCATCCAACATGGTCTAACTGTGATCATTCTATCCTGACAGCTGATCAGATTGAGTTGAGTTTAGTTTGATTTATTATACAATATAAAGAGTACATACAAAGTACATAGATTTCTTTTTTATGGTGCAGTAAAGGAAGGAAGCCTGTTGGTTTATTCCGAGTCCTCTCCTTGTTAAATAATTATAATAATGATATTGATAATAGCCTAATAATAATAATATACTAGCAAATGACCCATCTAAAATAAACCATAAACAAACAAACAGGAACTCTCATAACAGCCACTTACCTCTGGGGGCATGCCTTGCTCATAGTGTGGATACAAGGCCAGTGGATGATGGTGCTTGAGCTTTGCTTCCACTGCAGCCACCTGTTGTCTATGGCTCTGCTGCTTTGAGAAGCAACAAGCCTGGTCTTTGGAGGAGAGCTGCTTTCTGGGCCCTCGGCCGGAGGCGCAGGCCGCTGTGCCGCCGTGGAACAGGACAGGACAGAGGCCACTCTGGACATGATGAGATCTGCTTAACACAGCCAGGGTCGGACAGCCATCTCTGAAGTCATCCAGACCCACGTTCAAGAAGCGCCAGCCGCTGCCATCCAGGTGCGCTTTGTTCCTCGGGTCTTTCAGGTACTTGGTCTGCAACCTCTCTTTATACCTGAACAATGCACCGTAGCCTAAAATCAGTGGTGTAAAGCAACTAAGTACATTTACTCAAGTACTGTACTTTAGTACAACTTTGAGGTACTTTTGCTTTACTGGAGTGTTTCCAAATTTCAATACTTTTACTTCTACTCCACTACATCGGACCTTTTAGACAAAAGTATTATAAATGTAACTGTGTTGTTTTACATTATTTTGCCTAATAAAATTTTCAATCAATCAATTAATACATCTCAGAGATAAATATTGTACTTTTACTCCACTACAATTATTTGAAAACTTTAGTTACTAGTTACTTTGTAGATTTTGTAGTTTTTACAAAACATACACTAACCACGACAGCCCTATTTAAACGTTGGCTATTTTCAAAATATTTTTGTATACATTTTAGACATATGACAACTTGTGAAACTGCATAATGAGTACTTTTACTTTTGGTACTTTAAGTATATTTTGATTACCGGAGTGTTTCTACATTGCAGTATTGATACTTTTACTTAAGTAAAAAGTTTGAGTATTTTTTCCACCACTGCCTAAAATGATCAGTATTGAATGAACTCTCTGGGAGACTCCCAGACTCCTGTTTGGTTACATTTGTATACACTCTCCCAGTGGGAGTGTATGTATCCAAGCAAACCCCTAAGGGTCCATTTGGTTACATTTGTACACTGTGTCAGAGTTACGAATTGATTCTTCAGGATTAGGTTTAGACCTGGAGAACATGCATGAGCATGATGGACCATCATACATGGAGGATGTACAAATATAAAATGGACAAATATAAAAAATATGTTTTCTGAAATAACGATAAAATAAAAAAAATTAAAAATAATTTCAGTACTTTTCCAAAAATCAAAAACATCCCATGAATAAAAACATATAAATACAAACGTAAGAAATAGTGAAAATAGCAGATCTACAAGCTCAGAATGTTGCGATTGGGAGCTTGTTTTTCCTTTTTTTTTATTCAGGCTTAAGTTATTGATTCATAACATGTTTTTCTAAGTTTGGGTCCCAGGGTTACAATAAAAAATATATTTTGGGTCTCAGTTGAAAAAGTTGTGAGCCTCTGGGCTATCCTACTACTTTTAGGGTGTGTTCTTGAAACAGAGTACTCTACATTTCACAATTTATGAGAATGCAACAACAACACTCACTCACCAAGGGAAAGTGGCTTGGACAGTGTTTCCTTTGGCTCCGAGGTGAAATGTCTTATAAGCCATGGAGATTTTAGAAGTTCCTGGTACTTGATATATTTATTTAACCATGATGAAATAATGTATAGCCTATCCTTTGTGTGCTGCTGGGAAAGCACAGTGGCTCTCCTTCTACCCCCCAAGACGTTTGTTTGTCGGTTGCTATGGTAACGGCCAGGGATCATGGTTCTTGGAGTCCACACAAATCTACCTCTGAACTTTAACACTGTGTGTGTGTGTGTGTGTGTGTGTGTGTGTGTGTGTGTGTGAGCTTGTAGATCTGCTATTTTTAAAAGATTTTTATACATTGAAAACTTGAAATGAGACATTCTGCATCATGAGCTTTTACTTTTGGTACTTTACGTATATTTTGATGCCAATACTTTTGTACTTTTACTCAAGTAAATTTTGAATTCCGGACTTTTACTTGTAATGGAGTATTTCTACATTGATTGACATTCATTCAATTTCTACATAATAGGTCTATCTACTTTCAGAAGCCATATTGGAAAGAACATCTTAAATGGCTGCAGCCACTATAAAGGACTGTACATTGCCAGACATGATCGTCTTGTGGATCTGGTCTCAGACTAGATCAGAGAAGTGCAGGAAAGGACGACATAAATGTACAGCAAGTGTCAATTCACTGCAAGATATTCCAAATACCCCAGATATTGTGTTCATTAATTAAATTAGAAAAAACTTTACTATCTTTGAAATAGGCTGCCCATTTGATTTGTATATGGACACTTGTTTTACATCCAAACTTATGAAATATCAGCCTTTGGTTGAACGTATTATGGCAGTGGGATATAACTGTCAACTTATTGTCTCCGCCAGGCCGAAAGGCATGGCGAGAGAGTATGTTTTCCACCCCGTCCGTCCGTCCGTCCGTGTGTCTGTCCGTGTGTCCGTCCGTCTGTGGCCAGCTAATCTCCGGCACCGTTGTCTTGATCGCAGCGAAACTGTAAACACACACTCCCTGGATGCCAATTCAGAACCTTTGCCCCAAATTCTTCTCATGGGCCTTTTATAGCGCCACCAGGAGGCCGATTTGTGCAAAACATATTTTTTGACAGTACTCCTACAGATTTTGTCCAAAAGTCATGCAAATCGGTACACAGTATCTCTATAGTTATTAGACGAAACGGGTCTTTCAGATTTCTCATATTCCATCCTGATTGGCTAAAAATGTCTTCCAAAGTTTGCAGGAGTGCTCCGTTTTGAACAAATGGCACCCTTTTCACGTTGGCCAATTATAGCGCCACCTGGAGGCCACAATAGCCTACCTGACCTGGCGGAGACCTGTGCTCCGAGGAGCACTTTTTCTAGTTGTCCTTGTGTTTGGGAGTCTGGGCCACGTTCACAAACTTGTGCTCTGTGGCCTGCAATTGGTAGGATTGCAAAAGACAAATGCAAAAATGTTGGCTAAATGCTGTTCTGTCTCAGCTATCATGGGCAGTCTGTCTATCTGGAGAAGACGATGTTTCATATATCCTTGAGTAGCTAATGAGGACCATTAGGCTAAGCTTGGAGGAGAAAAAAAAAATCTGTCAAATTCCTGTATAATATGGTAGTACTAGTATGTCAACAATGTGTTATCTTTTTTCCTCTGTGTGTTAATAAGCATGTGCAGCAGTTGTATCTGGTTTGACCGTAATGTAACCTTCTTCTGATTTCTGTGTGTGTGTGTGTGTGTGTGTGTGTGTGTGTGTGTGCGCGCGCGCGTTGCGTTGCGTTGCGTTGCGTGATGCCCAATTGCAAAACATGTGACCACTAGAGGGCCCTCGTCATTAGATTATAAGAATTCTAGGTGGTAGTTGCAGATCTGTGGTTATTCTGCCTATCATTCATAAATCCACTCTAGCTCCTTCTTGGTTATAACTGTTTCAGCATAGTTTTCACTGTAAGTAACTAAGTACATTTACTCAATTACTGTACTTAAGTAGGCTACAATATTGAGATACTTTTACTTTACTGGAGTATTTCCAATGTTCAATACTTTTACGTCTACTCACTACATCTCATAGGAAAATATTGTACTTTAACTCCTACCTTCATTTAAAAACTTTAGTTACTTTGTAGATTTAGATTTTTATTATATAAACATACATTAACCACTTAAGCTCTATAATATATATTTCGGCTATTTGAAAATAGCAGATCTACAAGCGTTGTGAACTTGAAGATCTGCTATTTTCAAGAGATTTTTATTCATTTTGAAAACTTGAAATGGGACATTCTGCATAATGAGCAGTGTACTTTTACTTTTGGTACTTTAAGTATCCAGACTTTTACTTGTAATGGAGTATTTCTACATTGTGGTATTGATACCATTTTACTTAAGTAAAGAATTTGAGTAATTTTTACACCACTGTATATTTCTACTGTTGTATAACTTTTCTCCAATTAATACTTTTGTGAATAGTCGAGTAATAAGCCTATCTACTTTCATAACTAGTAGGGAGTAGGCTATAGGCTCTGCACAGAAGCCATATTGGACAGAAATTGGGCCTCTTCCTTCACAGGTGGCAATGATGCTAATGAAGGCTCTGTTCTATTCAGTGTAGCACAGTGGTTCTCAGACATTTTAATTTCAAGGACCCCCATAATAAAATAGTGTACAAATGGAACCAAATTGACCCTTACAAGTCCATTTGTACACAGTTACACACCCATAAGGGGCCATTTGGAACCCCCTCGAGGAACCATGAGGGTCCCTGGACCACACTTTGAGACCCACTGGTGTAGCAGAGTGTTTCCAGTGAGCCAACATGCACAGTATTCAGCACCCTGACTCCAGAGTGGAACTGGGCCTTCATTAGCATCATTGCTAACACCTGTGAAGGAAGTATACGGAAGAGGCCCAATTTCTTTCCAATATGGCTGCCATGCAGTCTATTGCATAATGCTGCAAAACATATTCATCTCGACATTTAGAGCGTGGTGTTTGTTGACTCGTTTTGTCAACACGTGGTTCCCGTCAGGGCTGATGAATTAGCTAATTAGTTTTAGTTCAAGTCCCCCCCCCCCCCCCCACTGCATGCTGTTCAAACACACCAGGGAAAGCACTGCTGGGACAGAGAGGCTACTGTTTCCCCTCTTTAAACACTGTTGATCCCTATTTATAGTGACACACCAACTCACAAAACCATTTGAATGTATTCACTGAACTGTCTAATGTGCTCCTGCAATTTGCTTCTCAACTACACAGTAGATTTGAATAGGCTCCTGCCATGACTGTGAGGGGCTGGATGGACAGTAATAACATTTCGTTGTCAGGCAGTAAACCCAGTGGTGGAAAAAGTAATATTTTTTACTTAAGTAAAAGTAGCAATACTGCAATATAGAAATACTCTGTTACAAATAAAAGTCCAGAATAAAAACTTACTTGAGTAAAAGTACAAAATTACTGGTATCAAAATGTACTAAAAGTACAAGTAGAAAATACTCATTATGCAGAATGTCCCATTTCACAAGTTTTCCTGTGAATAAAATCTTTTGAAAATAGCAGATCTACAATGCGTCACGACGCATTGTAAGCTTGTAGATCGGCTATTTTAAAATGGCCGAAATGTAGTGGTTAATGTATGTTTTGTAATAATAATCAAAATCTTCAAAGTAACTAGTAACTAAAGTTTTCATATAATTGTAGTGGAGTAAAAGTACAATATTTGCCTCTGAGATGTAGTTGGGTAGAAGTAAAAGTACTGAAAATTGGAAATGCCTCAAAATTGTACTTATAAGTACAGTACTTGAGTAAATGTACTTGGTTAGTTACTTTGCACCATTGGATAGTACTAACATTTCGTTGTCAGGCAGTAAATCTTTTTTTTCGTTGATGCCCTATACAGTACATCACACAAAAGTAGTGAAAATAGCAGATCTACAACAAATTCACAATGCTTCGTAATGTGACCGTTTGTGGATCGCTATTTTACACTTGTTTTTAAATAATAATACAAAGGAAAGCTTTTTGGACATAGAGGTTTCCACCCAACAGTGATGATTTGTAGCTGATGTAGCCTACATTTGGGATCAAAGCTATCAGCTTCGGATCATTACGATCTATGACAAATTAAGTGTGGTTGAACATTTCTGCTGCTTATAAAGTGGTTAATAGTTCCAAATTCCTCACTAGATGATAAACATTGACGTAAATATTGACAGATGGGAACCATAACTAATAGGACCTCATAAATCCCAGATTAGAGCTTGTATGTGGATTATAAGGCCTAATTTGTATTTAGTTGTATGACTGCTTGCCAAAAACAACACATTTTCAACAGAAAAACACGACGCACAATTTTCAGTTGGTAATGTGTGATTTCTGGTTAGGGACATTTTGCAACTTTATTGCAAATTTTTTAAATGTAAACAAAACCTAGATATACAAGCTCACGATGCACTGTGAGCTTGTAGATGTGCTATTTACGTAGCCTTAGATCAAGGCTATCATAGATGTATTTTATTGAGTCTGACTTTTGCTTTCTTATCAAAGTCAGACTCGATAAAATACATAATGATAGTCTTGATTCGAGGCTACTATTTTCACTATTTGTCGCATGACTAAGTATATAGGGGTTAAGTGCTTTGCCAACAGATGATGTCTGTTAGGCTGGCTACTGTCCTTGAGTGGTTTTCATTCGCATTAGTCTTTTCTTGCCTATGGATTCCTCGTGCTGCGTGTATCATGGGACTGGTTGGTTTAGGTCAACAGCATGATGCAGCCGCCTCATGGCCTTCTGAGTGTGATCAGCAAGCATCATCACACTACGTCAATATGGTACCATTTCACGGGGGAGGGGGGGATTCCAACAGTCGGAAATGTGGATGAAATTCTCATGTGACTCCGCCACGCTCAACAGAGTATTCTAGCAGCTTTCTCTTCCACTTGGCTTTATAGCAGTGTTTCCCGAACTGGGGTCAGGGCCCCCCCTTGGGTGGGACGCCAAAGATCACAGGGGCCAAGGCATGAGGCCTCGTCTGTTTGGAGGTTGTCCAGAATGTTTAATATGTTGCACAAAATCACCCACTGTCTGTCTGTATGTTCTCAATGTGATATCAATCCAACTTGTCATACAGAAAACGTCTTATTTTTTTTCTTGTAAATACTGAAAATAGCCGATCTACAAGCTCACAACGCATCGCAATGCGACATGTTGAGAGCTTGTAGATCAGCTATTTGCACTGTCCGTCGTACAAGAAATATATAGGCTTAAGTGTGGTTAACAAATCTGGAAAAACTCAAGTGTGTGCATGTGGGGGGTCTCAGCATTTTTCAGATGTAAGAAGGGGGGCTCCGGAAAAACGGTTGGGAACCACTGCTTTATAGTCTGAGTTGGCACCGTATAGTGACTTGCATGGCATGGGCTAGGTGTCAGATTGACCATTGCTTTGACCGTGTTGTGAATCAGCCTTTTGGAGGCCAAGCTGCCATAAAAGCGTACCTTAGGGCTCTGTCCCAGACGGGCCAGTTGCATTCCGTTATTCCCCAGCCAGGATGGTAAAACCTGTCACACAGTTCAACATCAGCTGAAGATTATCTGTGTTCACAGATAAACCACTTGTCGCAGTTTATCATCCATTGATTTAACTACTAATCTAATTAACCTCATTAACCCTGGTGTCCCTATTTTGGGCAAAATGTAAAAAATGAATTGATACATAGATATATTTTCTTTTACAAAGCTCAAAGCGTGTCACAATGCGACACACTGTGAGCTTTCTTCCTTTTTTGTCGTACACAGAAGTATATTGGGCTTAAGTGTTTAATAATGGAGCTCAACACTGAAGCCTGGGCTTTTTTGTTTAGTGCTTCTATTGTTGTTTGCATTGTTGTTGTTTTCCATACAAAGGCAGAGCAGAGAACTTCTGTCGCTGGCGTCCCGGTTTGAAATATGATACCTGTAAAAATGTTCATTGTCTGCAAACCGCTTTCTAAGTGGTTGTCCCAGGATGGCCTGACTTGCCTGGGCTCAGCCCCTTTGACAGAGCTGTGGGAGTAAATGTTGGGATGTGAAAAGGATCTTGACGCTGTTTGTCCCGTATACTCCCAAAGTACACATTCCATTGGCACGAGCATAAGTCTCGCAATGTATGACAAAGGTGGAGTTTTCAAATTATTCAAAACAAATTGCTTTATGATTTTATCCACAATCAGCTTAATTACCTCAGCCCTTCAGAACACAACAAATAAGTGATAAGTAAAGAACTGATTCACCTCAGCAGATTCTAATTATTATTGACGTGGCAACGTCCCAAATATCTCTGAATATTCTTGTGATTGTAGTGTTTGAGCGGATGTTCTATTTTCATTTCATTCATTTCTCTCTTGTTCCTTTGTTTTTATTTCATTCGTAATCAGATTCATCTGTATATTTTGTTCTGTTTGATGATGTGTGTACCTTGGATTGCTTATTCCTAAGCATGCATAAACAAGGGGTCAGCCAAAGCAACAGGACAGCATTAATATCCCTCCAGAGACTTTCGACTTGTCATTGGTAGCGCCAGCACAATGGGAGGAAACAGGCATAATATACAGGAAATGTTTTTGTTTACTGTCTAATCAGAGGAGTTGGCATCATGCTGATTTTAGTGGAATTTACTGAAACTTTTTTAATGTCTCAAGGATGTTGAGGAATTACTCAGAACAAGCCGGTGAGAAAGTATCTGTGTCGAAGGTGTCTCCACGGTCAATCGCTCGGCTTCTTCTGGAAATTTCAAAGTGTGTGCCTCCTTGTCATCAACAGCTTATAGGAGATGGAAGCTGCCAAACTTCTCATCAAGTTTTGCTCCAGTTTGTCCCACACTTGTGTTATAAGAATATCCAACATCATTGTTTGGCCTACTTGTATTTTGATTTATTTTATCACAGACTTTCTTGGAGAAAGTGTGGAGAGGAGCAACCAGTGGAACACATGATTGAAGCTTGCCCTCTCCGAAGACTAGGATTAGTTACCAGTGGTGGAAAGTAACACATTACATTTACTGTATTTAAGTACAATTTTGAGGTACTGTTACTTTAGTAGATTTTTCAATATTTCTACCCCACTACGTCTCAGAGGCAAAAATTGTACTTTTTACGCCACTATAATTATTTGAAAACTTTAGTTACTTTGTAGATTTAGATATTATTAAAAAACATGCATTAACCAATTAAGCCCAATTTTATACCTAAGTGGTTATTCAAAAATAGCTGATATACAAGCTCACAACACGTCACATTGCAAAGCGTTGTCAGCTTGTAGATAAGCACATTTTAGAGTAGAATAAAACACATTGAAAAATGTTCATACTTTTACTTTTGGTACTTTGATGCATGATGCCAATACTTTTATTCAAGCACATTTCTGAGTATAGGCCTTTCACTTGTAACAGTATTTTGATATTGTGGTATTGCTACTTTTACTTACTTTTACTTACTTACTTACAGTAAATAATCTGAGTACTTCTTCCACCACTGGGAGCTTGCTCTCTCCAAAGACTAAAAGGAGGCTTAGTGCCTCCTGGGCTGCTGTATCGAGGGTGACTCCGTACAGCCGATCAGGAGGCAACTGCTTGGCTCGAGGACTTTATACATTCACAAAATAGATAAAGTGGAGCACGCTAGAACTTTGGGGCAAATAACTTTATTGTTTGATATTAGCAAGCCAAGGAGTCTTGCAGGGCGCATGCACCCTGAGATAATACGCGTTTCATTTTTTAGCTTGTACTCGCAAATGATTTTATGCATGATTAACTGCCCTCAATGCATATGTCGTTGCATAACCTGTCTCTAATGGCTGGGAACAATTGAGTCAAGCTCAGTCCCCCCAGAGGGAAATGGAGGGAGCAGTTCAACTTTTAGTTTTCAACTTAATGAAGTTGCGTTAAATCATATGATATATTTGTTCAACTGATTAAAAGCTTAAATATGCAGCCATTGTCATTCTCATTCCTCCTCCGCATTCTCAAACAATTAGGCTATTTGCTCTCCCTAGTTGCAAAACACACATGTTCAATGGTGGGAAGTCGGCCACACCTAGGTGAGCAGAGGAACTTTATGGTCACCCCATCACTCAGCTGGTGCTGACAAAATAAACTGCAGTCACACCATGAAACACCATCGGCCTAAAGGAAAAGGGTGTATCCTGTAGTAAATATCGCCTGGTTGTGCCAAATCACAACAAGTTGTCTCAAGACACTTTACATATAGAGCAGAAACCCAACATTGTCCCACTTTAAGCAAGCAATTAATTTGTGACTGGCAACAAAAAACTCCTCCTTAACTGGAAGAAGCATTAGGCAGACCCAGGCTCTAGGGTGGGCGGCCATTTGCCTCGACCGTGTCGGGGGGGGGACAGAGAGAGAGACTTTACCCAAGCATCCGTATTGTGGGGCAAACTTGTGCAGAAAATAGCTAATTTGAAAGATCGGCTATTTTCAGCGAAGATATGTAATGTAGAGTGAAAACAGAAAAGTTACCAGTATAGAGCCCTGAGGGACTCCTGGGCATATAAGAGCCAATTGTAGAAGGAACGCCCGTTTGGGCGGGGGAGATAATGCGAGTTTCATGCAGTATACCTCTGTGGTCCTACCTGACAAGAGGATCTAATTGTCTCCCAGAAGAGCTGGGAGACCACCTCCAATTACCACAGGTGTATTAGAATGGTTATTGTGAAAAATATACAGGTGAAAGATAACAAAAATAACTTTTAATTGAAGAAGTTACACAGAATGACTTTAAATTCATTCCATTTAAATGTTAGCATATAAATGTGTTTTTTGTGAAAATGACATGCACAGTGTGCCAGTGAGTGCAAAACCTAAAAAATGTTTTCAGTTGCACCAACCGATTCCTCTTGTAGCACATTCCAATTTATCATACTACCAGGTTACTTAAGTTTCATTTTTTTCCTTCCATGCTGCCTGCCACACAGCGAGTTCTTTTGGCTGCAGTGATTATCTCCAAGGAGAGCATGGAATGGATCTAGCACAAATACAGTATAAATTCAGTATAATGTACCCCTCCCATGAAACCTAATGTCTCAGGTTGCATTAATCACCTCAGCTGAAAAGGTCTGGCGCTCCGCAAGTCTCCACTACCACAAGCATGCCTGTATATCAGTCTCTGGCCTTACAAAGCTTGTCTCAGGCTCTAAAGTGCCATGACTAACGCTCGGTACCAGGCTCCACTGTGGTGCAATCCCTATCAGTGGTTTAAGAAGTACTCAGTACTCTTAAGTAAAATACCACAATATAAAAATACTCAGTTTACAGTAAAAGTATTCAGTATTCAAAACTTTAAAAGTACAGAAGTATTGGCATCAAAATGTAATTAGTAAGGAAATGTACTCATTATGAATTAAGTTTTTTTTAAATAGCCAATCTAAAAAGTCGTTGTGATGTGACGTGTTGTGAGCTTTTAGATTGATTAATGTATGTCTTGTAATATTCATCTGAATCTGTATCGTAACTCGAGTTGTCAAATAATTGTAGTGGAGTGAAAAGTGTAATATTTGCCTCTGACATGTAGTGGAGTAGAAGTATTTAAATAAGTATTTTTCTTGTTTGAGGCACGATAAGAAATGCGAAGAATTGTTTGTTAATTCAGACAGAGCTGATATGTACAACAAACTATACACTTCCTTGGATTGGGAACAGGTGTGGTGCACCGAGAGCATACCTACAGTAACAGTATGTTCCCTCAGCCCTATGTTCCCTCAAAACTAACACTAATAACCCCAAGCCTAACCCTAACCTCTAACCCCTAAACCCAAGCTTAACCCTAAACTGAGGAAGCATAGGCGTGACCCCAGCACACCTCCGGCTGTATGTGTCCTCAGGTAGCTCTCTTGTTTCCTGTCTGTTTTATTGGTGTTTTATTGGTGCCCTAAATTGAATTGCCCTCACAGACTAGTACAGTCTTCAAACTTGGCCATTTATGATTCATATCTGATGCATGGAGGGCAGTTGAAGATCTCAATTCCAATGTTATTTGTACAGTGCCACCAAAGAACTGCTCTAATTTTGACCCAATCATTGATTGAGCTTAGATATGTATCTGTAATTCTTACATTCACACGGGACGAGTGGTGTTCATTTCAATCAATCTGTTTGCACCATGTGAAAGGAGCAGAGCTTTAGCACCTTGCAATGAATCTGCTCAATAACTGATGGGCCTTGCAGTAAAATGTCAATATCCATATTTTATTACTTCTACGAGAATGTGTACCAATGCGAGAATGAACAGTCTAGACTGTTCTGTAGTTATTTGACCCAGTGACCAATGATTTACAATTGAATGTTCAGATGAGGAATCAGATTGACCTTAAAATGACAGGCTGTTCCCTAGGACGCAACGTGAGAGTAAAGCCCATGTTGGCTATTCACATAAACCGTTATCATGGGGTGCTCCAGACCTGCAGGCTGTATAGAATTTATGGCACATTCAAGAGAATAATTTAATTTGGCACCTCATGACTGAACATTGTGCCCAAATAAATGCCCTCACTGTTTGTGCCATGCACAGGTCATGTCTCCAAAGTGCAAAAAAAAGCCTTATTGGTACAGTTTCCTGGTAGGGAATGTACAAGAACACAATGGATAAGCTGTGAAGACAAAAGATACCCAGATTGGTCAGCAAGAATTAGTTCAAAATCATTTACCCTCTAGATAAAAGTCTGCCTGTTTGTGGGCCGTATGAATGGTCGCCTTATTCTCACAGCGGAGCCTTTTTAGGGTGTAGTCGTGAGGATAATGTCACTTGCATAGAAAAAAATAATACAAAGTTTGAACTCCAATCATCAAATAGCTTTGTGCGGGGCTTCACAGTCGGGTGTCTTCAGCTTCCAACGTCTACAAAAAAAAGAAAAAGAAAATCAGTGTCGCACCACTGACCGAACATAAAAAGAGAGGATTACAAAGGTTGAACTGTTTTACCCCGCCCCCGCCCCTTTCTTTTTTGGCAGAAACAATGTTGCTGCATTACTTGACTGTTATCCTTCCCCCCCTGATGCTTTTCTTTAGCATTTTTTTGCTCCCCTTGTTTGCACAGATGCTGCCCCCCCTCCAGCACCCCCGACCGTCCCCTGGGTATTGTCATAGTACCCGGTACAATGAAACACACGGTGAAATCCTGAGTGTCCATCCATGGGCCGTTTAGACACTTTCAGAGTTACAGACCCGTAAGGGTCCATTTTGGGTCAATTTGAGTTAAATTAACACTTTGTTTAACTTGGAGAGTGTACAATGGAACCAAATGGTCCCATAAGGGACCATGTGTACCCGTTAAGGGTCCACTTTGTTTCCATTTGAGTGAAATTATCTCTTCAAAACTTAGAGTGTACAAATGGCACCATATTTATAGACTCTCTGACTCACAGACCTGTCATGGTCCATTTTGGTTCCATTTGAGTTAAATAAACACTGAAGATTTTACTGTAAACAGTAAGCAAAATAAAATAAAATAAAAATCAAACAATGTAGCCTATATCGCTTCACTAAGGAAACCGTGGTCGTTAAATGTTGTCCTAGTTTTTATTGTCTCCGCCAGGCCGAAAGGCATGGCGAGAGAGTATGTTTTGCACCCCGTCCGTCCGTCCGTCCGTGTGTGTGTGTGTCCGTCCGTCTGCGACTAGATAATCTCCGGCACCGTTGGCTTGATCGCAGCGAAACTGTGCACACACACAACCTGGATGCCAATTCAGAACCTTTGCCCCAAAGTTTTCACATGGGCCTGTTATAGCGCCATCAGGAGGCCGTTTTTTGCAAAACACATTTTTGGATTTTGCCAAACGTCACGCAAATCGGTACACAGTATCTCTTTAGTCATTAAACGAAACGGGTCTTTCAGATTTTTCATATTCCATCCTGATTGGCTAAGATTGGCTTCCAAAGTTTGCAGAAGTGCTCCGTTTTGAACAAAATGCCTGAAATCATGAACACAGCATGCAATTTCTGTGAAATTTTGCACGTACATTCCCATTAGGCTGAGGAAGAAATGCCACTTTAAATGTTTCAAATCGGCCTTATGGTGGCGCTATAACAGGCCGATTCGTGTTTTTACCCATAATTGCACCAATCTGTGTAAAACTTTGTATGTGCACTCCCTAGAGACAAAGAAAAAACCTTTGCCCTGCATTTTCCACATCTGCCTTTTATAGCGCCACCTGGAGGCTGACTTATGTAAAACCCATTTTTGGATATTAATCCTTCAGATTGTATCCAAATTTCACACAAATCGGTACAAGTGATCTCTATAGTCATGTGATCAAGACGGTTCTGTTTGATTTTTCATATTCCATCCTGATTGGCTAAGATTGACATCTAAAGTTTGCAGGATTGGCCCGTTTTGAACAAAATGACGCAAATCATGAATGCAGCGTTCGATTGCGGTGAAACTTTGCACGCACATTCGCACTACGTCGAGGAACTAATGCCACCCTTTCAACACTGCACTATTATAGCGCCACCAGGAGGCCAATTGTTGCACAACATCTTTTAAATAATTCTCCTACAAATGTTGTCCAAACATCACGCAAATTGGTACATATTTTCTCTTTAGGCAAGTGATCAAGATGGATCCGTCCGATCCGTCCGATTTGACACATTCCAGCCTGATTTTCGAATTCCGAACATTGCTGGCCCACACTAACCTACCTGACCTGGCGGAGACTTGTGCTCCGAGGAGCACTTTTTCTAGTTTGGTGAATGGATTTTACACACACACACACACACACACACACCTGCGCGACACAACATCACCTGTGCCAAAGTCACCTTCACAAGCAGATAGGATTGTACAAAACCTGCAAGTCATTTGCAGTTCATCCCCATTGGAGAAGGTAAATGGTAAATTTATATAGATGCTTTATCCAAAGTGCTTTACGATGTGCATTACGTCCATTCACACACCGTCAGCGGAGGAAACCATGCAAGGCACCAACCTGCTCGTCAGGTTCATGTGTCTTGCTCAAGGACACTTCGACACTAACAGGGGGAGCCAGGGATCGAACCGGGAACCTTCTGATTGCCGCTCTAGTGGCCGCTCTACCTCCTGAGCCACTGCCACAGTGGACCATGGCTGCATGGCGTGGAGAGTGGACTTTCACTGACTCTTTCAAAGCTGCCTGACCTGTTATCTGAAATGCCATCCAGTCCACTAGCATTCCGGGTAAATGCATGCCCTCCAGCTAACAGCAGGTGTTGTCTGTAAATATGGTGGTAGCTCACAGCCTCACACAATATGTGGTTTAAAATCACCCCTTGAGGTGTCCTATTTCCTCCTACCATCCATGGAGAAATGTTTAGCATGCCACAAAATCCAAATGATCACAATTTATACCTTTGGGAGATGCCCTTTGACCTAATGGTATTTAAAAGATATTCTAAACCAAAGTTTGAAAAGGGTTTAAAAATAAAAGAAAGGATGAGCTTGAGCTTGTGATGAACTTATTTGATATCGAGACATTATTGGCACAGCGGTCCTTACAGGTCTGTAACTCTGAGAGTGTAAAAATTGAACCAAATATGGGTCAATTTTCAACAGGACTTTATTCAAAGGTTTGAGAACCACTGCGTTATAGGTTAGAATTAGAAACACTTTGAATGGCTAAGCATGCATTCTCTTATTAATGTTTGTCCTGCAAGTGTAAAGTGTAACCCGAAAACGTTATGTAATTGCTTTCATTTTTCCCTGCTAAATGTCACACAAAGTGAAAGGAACCCTCTCCTTTCATACTGCTGCTATTTCCTGAAACGTGATAGAGGTTTTTAGTTAGGTAATAATGATATGTTATCAGTCCAACCCTGATTTTAAAGCAGACGCCTAGAATTACATAATTACAATTACACCTACAGTAGTATGTTTTACAGCTTTTATATTCCCATATTTATATTCATTGCATTCTGCAATTATTCGGCATAGATATAAGTTAACCCCTTAAGCCAGATTTATACTTACGCTGTTCAGAAATAGCCAGTCTACATGCTCACAACGACTGCAAAGCATTGTGAGCTTGTAGATCTACTATTTTCAAAAATATTTTTTTGTTGTTGCCTATAATGACTGCTCATTATATGTTCCTTTTACAGTACCCATGTTGTTCTTTGCTATTCTATTCAAGTATGAAGTATCAAGTATGTTCAAATTGTATGAATGTACCCATTATGGATGACATCTTTCTGTGTGTGTCTTTTCTCGCCCCTCACCCCAACTCAGTTTACACTTCATTTGCACTCAAAGGACCACAATGTGAATAACCTCTTGAGCTTTTATGTTTTATCCTTTTGACATCCTTTTGGTCATGCATGTTTATGCACGTTTTGTCAATAAAAACATATTCGGCAGATATAACTTAACCACTGTTATGTGGTTAACTTTTAGCATTTATACTTATACACAAAAAGCCAACCTATAAGCTCACAAGCTTGTAGATCTGCTTTTATTCTTTTTCCTATTATGGCATGCCCATAGTAGGACAACCAGTGGTGTAAAGTAACTAAGTACATGTACTCAAGTACTGTACTTAAGTACAATTTTGAGGTATTTTTACTTTACTGGAGTATATCCAGTTTTCAGTACTTTTACTTCTACTCCACTACATCTCAGGCAAATATTGTACTTTTACTCCATTACAATTATTTGAAAACTTTAGTTATTAGTTACTTTGTAGATTTTGATTATTATTACAAAACATGCATTATCAACCCTGCATTTCAGCCATTTGAAAATAGCCGATCTACAAGCTCATATTTCTGTACTTTTACTCAAGTAAATTTTGAATTCTGGACTTTTACTTGTAACAGAGTATTTCTACATTACAGAATTGATACTTCTACTTGTAATGAGAATATTTTTTTCCACCACTGAGGACAACCAGATTTGAAGTAGTGAATAATATTATTATTATTAATAATCATAATAACAACAACAACAACAATAACAATAATAATTTATAATGTATATGCCTGGGTGTGTATATATGTGCTCTTTTCTCTCCATGTGTGTAAGATTGGGGGAGACGTGCTTAGTGAGGCAGCAGCATCAGCTCCGGAGCTCCCCCAGTCCCCCTTTATAACAGCCCCGCCCCTAAATCAGTCGATCAAATTCGGCATCGCACTCGCGCCCCTCCATCCAATCAGGGCGCGGCGGGGGCGGTCTTCAGACGGTGGTCCGTGAGCCCACTAGCCAATGAGTGCCTCTGCCCGTTGAACAAAAGAGTCGCGTCAACGGTCGTTGGCTCCCTGAATGAGACATTATTCATGTGCATGCTGTGGTTATTTAAGGAGACATGGCAACATAACGGTCCTACCACGCAGTGCATGCTCCGTTAGATGGAGGATGGGTTTTAAAGGGGTCAGCATGTCA
The DNA here is from genome assembly GCF_963280865.1 of Gymnoscopelus braueri. Lineage (NCBI taxonomy): Eukaryota > Metazoa > Chordata > Actinopteri > Myctophiformes > Myctophidae > Gymnoscopelus > Gymnoscopelus braueri. Next base: position 43,096,904 of record NC_137608.1, on the reverse strand, counting down.
GTGTGCCGACGCAACTTTTTACCATTTTAAAAGATATTAATAATAATAATGCTTTTTATTTATAAAGCACTTTATAAATAAAATGTATAAAGCACTAAATTAACACTTAATTTTACTCTGAGAGTAATATAGCCTACCTGTGTATAAAGTGTACATTTTGGTTCCATTTGATTAACTCTCCATTTAACTCAGATAGTGTAGCTGTATAAAGATATACAAAATAAATCTCCCATGAATGATGCAGCTGAATGTGCACCAGTTCCCATGCAGAGTAAATACTACAGTAGCCTATATCCTGTCCATGTGATTACAAGCATGTGTTGCAAATTCATTCATTCACTCATAAGCCCCTCTCTGGTCTGCAAGTAGAAAGCTCAAAAACTGCCAATAGCCTATCCATAATATTACATATTTATGCCATCAGCCTAGCAAATAAATGACAATTAAGTAGATTATTCTGATTAAGTATTAAAGTATTAAATATTTGGCACCCATGGATTTTGTTTCCTAATAGGGGCAAATAGGCACACTTAAAAGTACACATAATATAATTGTGAGGCCTTATACGGTTGTGTTTGTGGGGCATTATAAGGTTGTGTTTGTTTGTTTGTTTTTATCTGTGGGGCTTTATTATTGTGCCTTGAAGCGGTGACATCAGCTTAAGGACGCTGGACGGTCAAATCCCCAGTGCTAATTGAACTAAAAATTCACCCTCAGAGTGAACTAAATGGAACCAAATGGACCTTGACGGGTGACGGGTCCATTTGGTTCCATTTAGTTCACTCTGGTGGGGTTTAAAAATGACCACTGAGGGTTTGAGGGTGTGCTTGTGTCTTTCTACACACCGGTGTTGCCGTGTCTGCTTATTATAAGCGACTTTGGGCTTGTTTTTCTGTAAAGTTGCTTGTTTTGGGGGCTTGTTTCTAATGTGTAGTTTCTTATTTGGGCTTGTGTCCTAATGTCGTTCTTTAAAACATTTTCATGTCAAGGACCCCCATGTATTTTTCCGCGGACCCCCCTCCATAAACATTTTGTGCCAGGGACCCCAGTGGCAGATTTGTGTTGTTCAAATGTTTCAAAAACATTCCACATTTTTATAGGTTTAAAGGGCTCATGTAGGTTAGTCATAGACCTGGTTGCTTGATTCTCTCAGGAAACCTGGCAACACGGACACACACCCAGGACCCTCCCACAGTTACCAAAAACGAGGCTTTCTGCCTGAGCGAGCTCATTCTCCTAGTAGGAGGGGGAGTGGAGCGCTGCATCAACCCGCCCCACAGCCGCTGGTTCTCCGCTACTGCTGAACAGGACGAACGGTGGTCGCATCTTATCTTCCCCCCCCCAATCGACCCCCACGTTTGAATGAAACCGGCGAGTATTAATATATCTGGAAACAAGTGCCAACAACATTTCCTTCTCGGGAGATCGTTCAGATTCAAACGCTAAATGACTTTCTGAACGACAAAGACTGACACGAATCTACTGACAGCAGCGACCGTTGAAGAACAACTAGCATTAAGGAACCACCACCACCCGGCACCTCCCTCCGAAAGGATCGAAGTCTAAAACAGTATTATTGGGGGGTTTTTTTGTAGCCATTTTTGGCAATTTGATTGGTGTCAGAAGTGGGATCCAATTTATATCCAACTTGAAAGTTGATAGTATTTTAGGTTTTTTAAAGATGACTCGGAGATCGTGTGCCATTTACGCCACGGGGATCGTGTGCGCTCACCTCCTGATCGTGGGGATCGCCCTGGTGGTCGCCCAGGTCTTCCAGACCATGATAAACAGCCGCTTAAAAAAGGTGAGTTCGATATATTAGTCTGTAATGCTACGTGTGCAAATGCGTGATTTATTGCCCTACCGTTGTGTTTCGATCGGGATGTGTTTGTTTAGTGTGAGAGGAGCAAGGGTCGTTATTTTTAAAGTGACTAGACTGAACACGTTCCACCTGCCACCAATAAGCTGTAAATGCTGCCTCTGCAGTGCCAATCACGCGCGGTTTCTATTCGATACAAGGTCATTTCGTGTGTTAAGTTACACATACAATGTATGCAATAGCCTATATATGGCTTCAAGGTCGACCATGATTTTTTTTAATGCATTCCACTACTATAGACCCCACAAGCAGCTTTATTATGTCGAAAACCGTTTCTATATCCATGGACCACCGTCCCAGAGCTAACTTAAAAGCCCCCTGTATCCCTTGCTCAGCACGGACTGTGTCGTTTGCCGAACTGATCAGATATACCTCCAAGTTCAAGCTGACAACGCGTCACATCAATCGAGTATTTAAAAAATGACGTTTTGCACAGGAAATAACTACACTGTTTCCACTCTGGCTCCCTCTCAGAGTCAGTGGTACAACCCTCTTGACAACTTGATGTCAGACGTGGTGACAGTTAGAAATCACAGTAGCATCATCAGAATAACAGCATTGTGATGTTGTGATGACTTGAGTGAACATTCCTGCCTGGACTCAGTGGAGACTGGCACTTTCATTAGTGGTAGTAGTAGTGGGGGGGGGGTCTGTCTGAGTAAGGGGTGGGGGAAGGGAGTGACTAACAGGGAGTCCCCTCTTCTAGTAGTAATTGTTGACATTACACACTTTGTTTTAAATTGTTGGCATTAGTCACCAACAGTGACTATCTCATGAGCGTGTAGAAATGGGGCCAAATGGTCCCATTTGTACACGCTCAAGAGTTACAAACAACTGAGGATTTAAGGGAGTGATTAGCTAGGCAGGGTGTCCCCCTTCTAGTAGCAGTTGTTGGCATTACACACTTTGTTTTAAATAGTTGGCATATAGTCACCAATAGTAAAATCCTCAGTCGTTGGTAACTCTTGAGCGTGTAGAAATGGGACCAAAATGGACCCGTTACGGGTCCATTTGGTCCCATTTGTACACGCTCAAGTTACAAACACGGTCAGGAGCTATAAACGACTGAAGATTTTACAAATGGTGCCACTGTGTAAAATTCTGCATCACTTCAGTTGTCCCACTTAAAAAGAAAAAGTGTGTGAAACAATTTGAGCAGGAATGTTTGACATGTACACTCTAAACCCAGTAGTGGACGACCCCCCCCCCCCCCCCCCCCAAACAGCTGCCTTCGCTGACACAGGGTTTCTCTCTCCTGACTTTAAATTTAGTTGTGAGGGCACATTATTGTCATTCTGAGTTATGACAGCATCCCGAGCGAGGAAACCGGAGAGTTAAGCAAAAGAGGGGATAGATAGTTTGACATGACTGAGAAATTGGCTGGGGAGTTAATCCTCTTTTTCTTGTCTCCTCACTCTTCCTGTTTAATTAGGAGGTCTAATTCAAGGACATGTTAAGCTGACCCCCCCAAAAAACACTCCTGACTCTGTTGTTGATGCGACCAACCACAATAATGTACTGTAGCCTAGTTGTAAATGACAACTTAAAAGGACTTACACATCTGGTGAGTGGGTGTGTAAGAAACACGTAGGAATTTGACGGACTTCTTGGCCCTGGAGGCAGGATTTTTTTGTGCCTCAAAGCCTTGTTGTTGACAAACCCTCAACTCACAGTGATAACACACATGCCTCTGTGCCCCTCCCTACCCTAAGACCACATTTTGGAGAGAACACACCGCTCAAGATGATGATGATGATGATGGACTGAGAAACATTTTGCGCATTGACCAGAAACAAACAGCATGCTGGTTTTCACACATGAACAGCCCAATCTTTTGAAGGAATAGGATGAATGTGTTTTTAAACTTAGTGTTTTAAATGTATTTTTAAAACAAGGCACTAAAATAAAAATTGGGTCACACACACTTTTTCTATCTGTTTCCGGCGCAGAACTGCAGTGTCTGATAAAAAGCTGGTTGTGGAAAACTTAACATAACACACCTACTCACGGACACAAACAGTTTTTGTAGATTGGTGAACTTCACTCTCTCACTCACATGTCTGTAGTCATCACAGACCAAGTTTTTAAACATTCTTCTAGGAGATAAATGCTCTCTGTATGACGTTGACGATTCATCATGAAGGCCGTTTTAAAAGACCTTTCTCACTCCAAGGTCAGTTAGTAGAAATTTATCTGATCTGTGTGCAGGTTTTGGGCGTTATCAAAAGCTTCAGCTCCAGCCGTGACGAGACGCTTGTTTCAAAAGGGCACACAGGTCACAGTTTATTTTAAAAGACAGAATTGCGCAAGTTAAATGACTTACGCTAGTTGAATCTTGGATGTAATAATCAGCCTATAAAAGTGCTTTTTAAGTCCACTGACTGTGAATGACAGTCACATGCTCGAGTTGGGTTGTCCTGCGGTTGCATTATATGGTTTCACTTCCCATATAGGTATGCTGCGTAATGATTATGACTCCTGACCTGTAGAGGTTCCTTCTATATGCAATATTGAACTCTCATGCATATTTGTCACTCTGTTTTGTACTTCACAGTCATAGGGTGGACTTGATATAGGCCTAATGTCTTCTGCCACCTCATTCTAGTTGCAAACATAAAGCCCGAGTTATACTTGGCTGTGCATGTCGCACACCGAAAATAGCCGATCTTCAAGTTCGCTACGCGTTGCCACGTGTTGTGGGCTTGTAGATCTGCTATTTTTGGTGCACAACACCAGCGCGCAACTAAGTACAAATCAGGCTTAATCCTTTGTGTATTACACTGTGCTATTCCAGTTATTCATATACGCCAAAGTCATTTTGCTGTGATAGTTTTCTGGACAAGATAACGTAAACATATATATTCTTTAGCATTTCATGAAGTTTGAAGGGCATGTTTAACACATCGTGGTGCGCGTCGAACTACTGAACATGGCTCTAGTCCGTTGTCTGTATGAACACAGCAGGGCGTAGAGCTTCTGCAACCTCGGTACCTTGCGTGATCTTGCCTTTTGTTTTCCTCCATGATGAATTGGAGGAGATTACTGTATTACAGTATATCTGGTTCCTCCCCTCAGGTGGTCTACAGTATCCATGGGGTTTTGTGAAGTGGCAAAATGAGAGGATGAAACCTGGATGTCCTAAAGCAAACAGGAAACATTGGTTTGGCGTTCTTGTGCGCCACACCTTAACCTGCATCCTCCTCTTCTCAGCGAGTCCCCTGGGACTTCAAATGAGAAAGAATGGCCTTTTTATCAAGTGCACCTCGTTTTATCCGGGGGACATAAGTCTCTCCAAAATCTAGCCATGAAAAAGACATGAGGGGAAGTGGGTCATTTCTCACTCCAAAAATACCTTCTTGAATGGGAAGGTTTGTTGTGAGTGTGGTTATTTTCCGAGAGGCAGTTAGTCCTGTGTCATCATGTTTTAACAGCCAAAAAGTTTAACTCCACATACTATACTGTAGTCTGTTACTGTAGGCCCTGTGGTAGTTCTACTTCTAAATGCCAAAAAATCAAAGTTCAGTATTATGACACCCATGTCTTGCTTCATTCAAAGTGAATGTTGTCAGAGCATCTTTCTGTGGCAGTTGAACTGTGTGGTTAAAGGTTGCTGTTCAGACACGAAACCCCCCTAACAGACTAATGTTAAACATTTGAAGCTTAGGTAGCTTAATTTTTTGCTAATGGTCTCCACACTTGTTCCACAGCTGAGGTTTCGCTTAAAAGAAAATTTGCTGCGCTTTTGTGGAGGGTAGGCTGGTCTGTCGATATCTCAAAACTCATCTGTGATCCCTCCTGTATTGTGATGACTAATGCTGTACTGATGCAAGTGCTGTGTTTTTTGCTTTTTACAGCATCAAACACTGATCCATTGTGTGTGTGTGTGTGTGTGGTGGGGGTGGGGGGGCCCCGATTGGCTTACAGGAGCCGATGTATAAGATTCTCTCTGCCTTGCTGAGGTCAAATTCTTCGAATGCAGTTTTTGCTCAGGCTTTCTGCTACCCAACACCCCTTCACCGCCCCCGCCCCTACACCCTGGGGTGTCAGGGTGCTGGCCTGGCAACACCCCGGTGCAGTAATTGCCCAACATCTGCTTGCTTGGCACAAACTGACTACGTTTTATTTTTTAAATGGCATATCTGCAAGCTCACAAAGCATCGCACAGCGATGCATAATGAGCTTGTAGATCTTCTATTTTTACAGGTTTAACACCTTAGTAAAACCAAGTACAAAACAGCTTAAGCATCCTTTCCCCTCAAGAATGTCTGGACAGTTATGGGATGCCGTCATCTCATCGCATTGCGTTTCTCTGAACATATCTTTGCTTTTGTGATCGATCTGTTTTCACAGGAAATCACTCTGACGGAGAAGAGCCTAGTGTTTGAGGGCTGGAAGAACCCACCCCCTCCAGTTTACATGGAGTATTACTTCTTCAACGTGACCAATCCAGAGGTGTTCTTAGCTGGTGGGAAGGCAAGAGTCAAGCAGATCGGGCCCTACACTTACAGGTACAGTGTGCTTAGCTGCGCTGCGCTCACGTCCCCCATACAGAGACTAGAAATGATAATAGTGAAAATAGCAGATCTACAAGCTCACAACGCATCTTGACGCATTGTGAGCTTGCAGACCGCTATTTTTGTATGGTACCATTGTACAGCAGAGTATAATATAGGGGTTAAGTGGTAAATCAGACTACTCGATGTAGTCAATTATAAATAATCCTAAAATCAAATGTATTTTTGTCGAATCGTTGATATATATCAAATACCAAAATATATATATATATATATATATATATATATATATATATATATATATATATATATATATATATATATATATATATATATATATATATATATATATGAAAAACATCTAGATTAACCTACTTGAGCAAGAGACAGTACGACTTACTTGAGCAAGTCGGTTGTTTCGATATGTTTTCGGTTAATTGCCCAACCCTAACAGAGAGACACAGCTGTGTTGTGGCGGCTGACTTTTGCAGCCACAGCTGAGGCCAAAGCTGATTTTTGTACATGTTGCTCATCTTGGATCACTGTGGGCTGTTTTGTGTGTGTGAAATGAAAACAAAAAGACATCTGTACATACTCATCTAACCTGACCTCCCCCCAAATCCCTCCCGCACCTTTTCCACCCCAGGGAATACAGGCCGAGGGAGAACGTGACATGGCTGGAGAACGGCACGAAGCTCTTCGCCCTGAACCCCAAAAGCTTTGTCTTTGTCCGAGAGAAGTCATGTGGCGACCCCGAGGTTGACATCCTCAGGACGGTCAACATTCCCTTTGTGGTAAGACGTTTGTTTCTACATTGTGTTGTGTCACTTAAACAGAAGTCAGTCACAGGCCTGTGAGTCATGTGATGGACAAGTGTGTTCCGCTAACGTCAGCGACCTTTCTTGGACACTCAGACAGTTGGTATCATAGAACGCAATAAACCATCATCTCAAGGTTTTTATTATGACATTCTGATAACTCTGAGGTGAGAGCAAAATGTTCCATGCCAAGGACCACCAAATGGCCATGGCCTCGTGCTGCAGCCCCCCATTATGAAATGGCTTAAAATAAATAGCCAATCTACAAGCTCACACACAACACGTCGCATTGTGACACGTTGTGAGCTTGTAGATGTATTTTCATTGTTTTTGAGAATGTTTGACAATAACATGCTCAAAAATGTGATCTTTGCAATTACCCCCGTGATCTCCACTTTGAAAGATTCTGGGCTACTACTCTTGTGTATCTCTACTCTCACCTGTATCTGTGTTTAATGCCTGCTGCAGTGCTGCTATGTCACCTGAATTTTCCTCAGGATAAATTAAGGTCCATTAATCACCATTACATAAAGGCATTCCACCTAACGATCTTTTCCTGTGTTACTCTCCCTTTTCCTTCTGTCTCTTCTCCCCTTCTTGCTCCCAGGCTGTGATGAGTGAGCTGAATCAGTACTCCTTCATGCTCCGTACCTTTGTGTCCATGTGGATGAACAGCCTGGGCATTGAGATCTTCATGACGAAGACCGTCCACGAGGTGCTGTGGGGCTTCAAGGACCCCTTGCTGTCTAAAATCCACAACATGAAGCCCGAAGTGGATGACACTTTCGGCCTGATGTGGAAGGTGAGGACCAGTATTTATTTAGGGAAATTCCATGGTAGTGCAATGTAAAATCCGGGAGTGTTCATTTAATTCCTGAGAGTTAACTAAGGAGTTCAATTAATTCTCTAAGATTTTAATTGTGAACCATCGTGGACCCTTGAGCTTTCCTGAAAATCTCTATAGAGAAGAGAAACAGATACATATACTCTTGTTAGTTATTTTGTGCCTCAGGGAACAAAGGCTATAGTCAGGTCAAGTTCATGCTGTTAGTCATGGGATAGCCTTGCATAGCCAGATGATTTAGGATCTCCGCCTCCTGAAAACGTCTGCGGAAATCTAAATTCAATGTATGGCCTAAAACTGGATGGAAACAATTTGAGTATTAAAGAAAATAACTACACCATAGACCCAATGCAAAGACTTAGAGTGGTCCTTCATATTGGAACATCTCATGTTTGTAAGCTGCCTTTCTTGCCGCTGTTCTAGCCCTATATTGAATGTAAATTTCCCCAGGTAGGCAGAGATGTTCTATCTTCTGGCTAGGGCTCGGCTGTCACGATCATGACATTTTACTTGACGATTAATTGTCTCAGAAATCATTTCGATTAACGATTTTAATTGTGTTTTTGGAATTACACATTGGAACATATAAATAAAGATTACATTTCTGTTTTGCTTTTAGGCTTCGTAAACGAAAGTTGCGCAGGGCAGATGTGACCAATAACTTGAATATACAGAGAAATGGCTGACACATTTAATAACTTTCAAAATAAACATAGCCCATCTACAAGCTCACAATGAGCTTCTAGATCTTCTACTTCTGCTACTTTCTGAAAATGTGTCAACATTTTTCAACATGGAAATGATAATGACGATTATGCTAAATTAATGACGATTATGCAAAATTAATTGCGACTATCTCAAATAATTGTGATCAGGCAATTGTGTAATAGTTTATGACAGGCCTATGTCAGCTATGTCAGACTAATCATGCGACGCCTAAAACAACATATGAAAAAAGGAAGCATTCATGTGTTAGCATTGCTTAAGAGAAGTGAGATTGGTCATTTGCTGATGGAAAATAGTTTCTTCCTGTTGTGTAAACCTGTGACAAAATGACTAGACTATCACATTACCCTCACCCTGCACCGTCAATAGACCGAAACGGACTGATCAGCTACAGTAGCTCACCACCATTTCCTGATCATTTGCTTGGTTTAGGGGTCAATGCTACAGAAGTTACACTGAATCTCGTGTCTCAAAGGGGTCAATGCTACAGCAGTCTCACTGAATCTCGTGTCTCTGTCTCCTTTCCATAGAAAAACGGAACTCACGAAGGAGAGTTTGTCTTCTACACTGGGGAGCAGAACTACATGGATTATGGAAAGATTGACACATGGAACGGCCTGAGGTAGAGAGCCATGTCTCCCTGCTTTTGTGTTTCATCGTTTAATTTTTTTTCAGTTTTGAAACTTTGTCTTAGGGCTAGAAATTTGTCTTTGGTTTCGACCCCCCCCGCATTTTGTCGGCCGGGTAACATTTTTCTCACTGACAAATTGCTTTCAGGACAATGACGTTAGCATTTCCTTATTTGCCCGACTCCTATATTACAAGTCAAAGTCCAAGGCAGACATGACTTTTGTGTGTGTGGTTGTGTGACTTATTTTTCCGGTAGAACAGGATTTCAAAATGAGCGCATGAATATTACCGGTAAATGCACTTAACCCATTAATACCTGGAACGCATCTGTGCCACTTTTAGATTTCTTTAGGCTATTCAAAAATAGCAGATATACAAGCTCATAGCGCGGCACCGAGTGCCGCGCTACGAGCTTGTAGATCTGCTATTTTTGAAAAATCGTGAAAATTATTTTTTTACATTTTTTTCCGAAAAACTGTTAGGATTTAGAAAATGTTTAGAAGCGGCTTCAGGTCTTAATGGGTTAACAGTGGGAATAGTTCAGCCTGATTTATTCTTTGTTGTGCGTCGGTGTCACGCACCGAAAACAGACGAACTACAAGCTCTGCGACGCGTTGCGAGCTTGTACATTTTCGGTGCACGACATCACGCAGAACGAGGTGTAAATCAAGTCACTTATCAAGCATAAACAACACTGTCACACCAACGCCTTGATATCGCTTGTTTTACACCCATCAACAGGGAGATGACGTGGTGGTCTTCAAATCAGAGCAACATGATAAACGGCACTGACGGCGCCGTCTTCCACCCGCTGATTTCCAGGAACGAGCTGCTGTACATCTTCGCCGCTGACCTGTGCAGGTGCGCACGTGGGCTTCTTATCTCTTTAACCGTGCACATGCACATTTGTTTACATTCAAAGCAGCCAGGAAGGGCCGGGCGTTTATGTGTTTCCCTGAGTGTCGGGGAACAAGGAAGGAAGCTTGGAAACGATGACACAGTCCCAGGCATTATGGGGCTCGGTTGAGGTCAGCTTGTAGCATATCTCACAGGTCTAATGGGAATCCCATGCATGGGAGGTTTTGGAGGAAGGCAATCTTTCAGAAGTCTCAGTCCGCACGACACGAGGCGTGTCTACCTAAAGAAGTATTCATCTCTCAAAATGTTCCCTGAAATTATAGGGACATGAGAACCTGCTTGGATGGAGGAATGCAGCAGTTTTTGTCCTTTAATTAATAGATAGAATAACCCGCTTAAAAGACTCTTAAAACAATTTGACGTATATTACATTTGTTCCCTAACGTAGCCACTGATGCATCCTCCCTGTTCCTCCTCAGGTCCATCCATCTGGGCTATGTGAAAGACGTGGAGGTGAAAGGCATCCAGGCGTATCGCTTTGCTCCCCCGGCAGACGTGCTGCAGAGCCCCATAGACAACCCCGCCAACGAGGGCTTCTGTGTGCCAGCCGGTGACTGCCTGGGTACCGGCGTGCTCAAAGTCAGCGTTTGCCGAGAAGGTAGTTGGGGAAACCCTGCCGCGTTGACCCGTAGGCTAACTCAGTGGTTCTCAAAGTGCTGTCCTTGAGGGGGTTCCGGGGGGTCCCCAGCTAAATTAAGTTAACATAGCATCAAAATCTATTTAACCAACTTTAACCCTATTTTATACTTGCCGATATGAGATTGTAGATCTGCTATTTTTGAAAAATCTTGGATAATTGTGATTAAAAAAATAATTACACTAATCTTCGCTTATGGGGATCCCTGTCACAACAGTTTTCAAATGAGGGTCTTTGACCAATTACATCAATTTGTAGATGGTTGACATGAACATTTTTGAGAACCACTGTACTAACTTACCCCATAACCTAGATTATTCCTTCCCCCTAATGGTCCACTGCATCCATTCATTATTCAGTTTTAGGCGCTCACAATCCCAGCATTGTATCACAAGTTGCCACTGTTTGAACTCGCCCGATTTTGTTTTTGCTCAATACACGGTTCAATAATTAACTATAGATGAGAGCCATTGAAGGGTTTTATTGCAGGAAATGAGTGCGAGTATGAGTGTTGGGAATCTCTGCTTCACGTTCTAAGGCTTGTAAAGAAATAAATTGCGTGGGTGTGTGTGTACCTTTTGAAAATAATATTGAACACTTGAAAGATGGCAGCCTGTTCACATGCTTATTACGTGCTGAGTGCCTAATTTCCAGGAATAAAACATTACACAAAAGACCACTTTTAATTCCTCAGCCAGTAGCTAACAATATCACAATCCGATGGTACGAATGTATGCTCATTGGGCGTACAAAATGTACGCCCGATGAGTGAACATTGCGATCAACATTTTGCACAAGACTTAGGTTTATTTTTTTTGCCACAGTATATTATTGATCTCGCATCAGAACAATGGGACGTAGGCTGAAAATCGGCAACGTTTCCCTTTAATGTAAGTTGAGGCTCTTCCAGCTCATCCTGACCTTAAGTGAATGAGGCTGTCATTAGCCTACCCTACAGAAACACCCTTGGGGCAGCCGTGCTTATCAGAATGCCTATTCACCACTTCCTCTACCTCCTGTGTCTAGCACTGTAGCTTCACCCTGACATTCTCTAGCTATCAGTTGACTTATATCGGGTAGAATTGTTTACGTGATCCACTATATAATGAAGCAGATAATTTTGTTATCTTGCGTTGTCTTTGATCTCTTATTCTTGTCTGCCTTTTGTTTATATCAAAACAAGATTTACTTGTGATTGTTCACTGGTTGATGCATGTCATCTTGTTTCTACCAGGCGCTCCTATCGTGGTGTCCTTCCCCCACTTCTATCAAGCCGACCCCAAATACATCAACGCCGTTGAAGGGATGACCCCCAACAAGGAGGAGCACGAGACATACCTGGACCTTCAACCGGTATGAACTAAGGGCTGATTCATACTTTGTATTCCATCGCAAGTATTTATGACCCCCAGATGATTAGGTCTATACGATAGCATGGAATACGACTCTGTTTGTTTACGGCTGTGACTTATCTAAGTGACAATAAATCACTATCGTGAACAAGGCTATGTCCTTGATGACTCAGGCTAATGTTTTCATTTCAGGATTATTGCTACATCCACTTGTTTTTGTGTACTTGACATGGTTAACCACGTGGTACGTCCAATATTGAAAATAGCTAATCTACAGTGAGTTTGCAGATTGGCCATTTAAGTAGTTAAAAGTGGAAAGACTTTGAATGCATGCTCTTTGTGTGTATCTCCAGACCACGGGGGTTCCCATCCGTGCCTGTAAGAGAGCCCAGCTCAACATCATCCTGAAACGAGTGCCAGGCTTCCCGTAAGTTCAACTCTGACCCACATCACTGTCGCTGCACATGCTTCCCGTCGCGGCCTCACGTTGAGCCTCTTGCAATGCTTGCTGACTTTTCTCTCCCTCTGCCCCAACAGCAAAACAAAGTTAATCAACGAGACCATTTTCCCCATCATGTTCGTCAATGAGGTAGGCACATTAGGGCTGCATAGATGTAGCAGATGACACATAGCATGTATTTTCAGTTTGGGATGAATGTTTTAGAATAGGAATTATTGAATGAATATGGCTACGTTACTTGAAAGCTGTGTATTTGCACCTGTGCTCTTTTTAAACTGAAATGAATCGAAGCACAAATGTCAAACTTGTTAGTTAATGTCAGTTTTTCCTCGTAACCATATTTGATTTGTATCTGACACTACCTGATGTTTTATATCGAAAATAGACGATCAACAAGCTCACAACACGTCGCATCGCGAGGTGTTGTGAACTTGTAGATTTGTAAATTTTGGTGTCCAACACGGATATATGACATGTATAAATTAAGCTTAGGCCTGTGACACCCAAAATAGGAACGCCAGGGTTAATGTGGTCAATGCTTTGTCGTATGACAAAAATGACATACTGCATCTTAAACTGAAAGAAGTGTTGATTTTATTTTATTTTTGCAGTGGAGAGTACACTACGTAATTTTGTTGTTGTTCGACTAGGTATAAATTAGCCTTAAGTGAACAAGCAGATCGATAACCGAGTCTCCTCCTCTCGCCCTAGACGGCCACCATCGACGATGAGTCAGCATCCCAGATGAAGACCATGCTGTTAATCGTCACACTGGTGTCCAACTTCCCCCTGCTCATCGTGGGGATGGGTGTCATCCTGCTCCTGGTCCTTGTCATCCTGGTCTGCCGGAACAGACAGAAGAAGGTAAGACCCCCCCCTTACTCAGCCGGCCCCATTAGGAGCCCCCCACCCCCCCCCCCCAAACGCCTAGAATGAATCTGCACTGTTATCTTGGGACACTGAATGCTTGAGAACCCACCCACCCCTCTCCCCAGTATAATGTGTGTGTCAGCCCCACAATAGATCCCAGTGTTGCTGGTTCTACATTGCTGATACACTGCTCAGTATACGTTGGAGCTTTTCGTCACAGTGAATGCTCTAGTCAGTGTTTTATTTGGAGGGTCTGACTGGGTTCTTGCATGGGTGAAGGGCGTAAATAACCTCAGGCTACTTGCATGTTAGCTAACACGATGCATGACAGCATGTTGCTTTTTATTTAATTTTTTTCTCTGGATCAAATGATATTAGTTGCCTCTGAAATATTTTCTAACCTGTCAGTGCAATCCCTGTCTCCAGGAACGGCTTGCTTCTTCCTACAGTCAGCGTATAAACTTAGACGAGCATGCTTCCCCACACAAAGTGCATTGTCCTCTAGTACTCCCCCCAGAATGTACAGCGTGCCTTTTGCACTTTATCTGTGTTTGCCTTGGGGTTAGTCGATCTGACCCCCGGTGAATTCCCTGCCAATAGATTAGAATACTCCAGGTCATTAACTGTCTAAATAGAACCTGTAACATATATATAGGCCAGCATAACTTGCACAATGGCTAGAACAATCGTTTTTCATTGCAGTTCAGCAGTGAGAGAATGTTAACCTAAAGCTCAGTTTCACTATGTGAGGAAGTGTTATACTGTAGTAACCATGCACTGATTTTAATTTTCTGTAACCCTCCTTTTTTTTCCTTTTCTGTTTTAGAATGAAGTAAATCGTATTGATTTTACTGAAGCTTTTTCTTTTACTGTAAGTCTTCATTTTTGCCTTGTTTGCTGTTCTCTTTTAATTTGTTATCCACCTTTGCTTGACATTGATTATAATTTAATTATCTTTTTTTATGGGATATGTTTCTTTTGTACCCTCACCTCATAGTGATGTTTTGGTCTGTCTGTTTTAAGTTTGGATGCTAATATTAAATATTGTGGTGGTGTCCTGTATATTTACACCGACATGGTTAATTTTCAACATCGCATTCATAGTGGAAAGATGTTTATCACCTAGATGTTTATTACTGTGTTTCCCATTTGCTGTGGTGTTTAGTGAAAAGCCAGATTTTATCATTCTTCCTACGACGGAGTCACTCGCTTTTAAAAAGATCAGCTATTTTCCAGTGCGTGACTCGCATCGTACGATGAAGCATAAATCGGGCGTAAGAGGATGCGTTGCTGTTGGTAGGTTATGCGCTAACATCTGTCTCCCCTCCGTCCATCTCAGACGGCGAAGGACGACACAGCGTACACGCAGGTCAGCGACAAGCCAGAGGAGGCAACGGAGACCACCCACAGCAGTCAGCCCATGCGAAACGGCTCCTACATAGCCATGTCTCCAGTGGAGGCTCAGAAGTGTTGATGGAAGCTGGGCCCGCAGGCTGGAACTCAGGAAGGGGGTTGAGGGGAGACCAGGGGGGCTTCAACAACACCATGGGTGGGGGATGCACACGGACACCTAGATACTTTTTTTTTTTTTTTTTTTTCCCTGCTTCGGCTGGGTGGGGGTGGGACGGGATGGGACACAAGCCCCAGTAAATGTCACTGGAGACATTGCTCCTCTCATTGAGCCCCCTGATGACTGTCATTCTCTATACTACCTGCTGAGCATGGCCCTTACTGCCTGCCGTACTGCAACGACACAACCAACCCCCCCCCCCCCCCAACACACACAAACACACTCTATCTCTTCCTTTGTCTCCGTCCTGGTCGGCCCAGCGCCGGTGGGGAGGGTGATGATGGGACTCCGGGCGGGTGTGGCCAGGACAAGCCTTTCTGGGTAACTCTTCTGCTCCTCTGAGGGGAATAGGTAGCATTAGGTTGTGGTGGCCGCTCGTAGAGGCATGCGTTCCTCGGGGCGGACGCCCAGCCAACCAATAGGGCTCAAAGAGGGTTGACGGTTAGCGTTTACCTGTCGACGTGCCGGGTCGCCCTCTGAACTAAGCCAACAGATACAAAGCCCATGCTCCTTAAAGCTGAACCTGTGTGACAAGTATTTCTGTTCCCCTCGAGGCTGAGCTTGACCGGCTCAGAGTGTAAAAAAGAAAAGAAAATGGTTTTGCTAACAAACAGTGTACTTACCATATCCTTTTATACGAAAAACAGAAGAAAAAAAAGAGAAAATAGACTGAGCCAAACTATTTATAGCATTTTTGCCTTTTTTTCTAAAGATAAAATTGGTGCACAGACTTGCCACTTGGTATCCCAATATCAGAGTTAATGAACGCGAGAGCGTGCTTATCTTAACACTGCAGTGTCCTGTTTTCATGGACATGGGGCAATTATCTTTCTTGATGCAGGCACAGTTTATTATGACACCTGAACTACTAGTGATGTTGACCCTCCACACACAGTCTTTGTGTTTTTTGTTCCCTCCCTTTTCCAGAGTACTAGTTAAAAGATATATTTGAAGTCTTAACATTTCAAAAACACCAGTTACGGTATTAGCTAGCTAGCTGTAGAAATGTCGCCATAGCTCTAGGTAGCGTCCACACACACACACACACCCGCAAAACTTACAAGGGAGACTTGAACCTTATTTCTGCCTTACAGCATTTCAGTGTGTCCTCTTTGTTCATGTGGTAAAAAAAAAAAAAAAGACGCTGGAACCGTTTTGTCACTGTTGTACATTATGTGAAGGGGAAATGTTGGGCTACCTCCTGACCAAAATCCAGCAAGTAGTCCGCCTAGTGTGCTGACGACACTAAACAATGGTTCTCAAAGTGGGGTCCAGAGACCCTCAGGGTTCCTTGAGGAGGTTCCAAATGACCCAGGTCTGTAACTCTTGAGAGTATACAAATGGAACCATCTATACACTCTCAAGAGTTATGGGGATCCTTCAAATTAAAAACAACTGAGAGCCACTGCACTAGAACCTGGTGTCCACCACTGGCGTGTGTCTACACTTCAAGAGAAAGCACAATTTGGACTGCTAGAACCAGTCCCAAGTAGACTACCAGGTCTTTTTTCTCCTCCTATGAAGACAGTTTATCCTTTCAAATACACCGGCAGGTGCTGTGAATTTTGAAAGTGGATTATTCATTAGAAACTTTGTATTAAGGGGTGGGGGTGGGGCGGCCTGTATACCACTTAACTGCTGTGCATGCAACGCCAACATAGTCACCTTGTTTGCATAGGAGTTGTAGGCCTCCTGTCAAATGCAGCACTTGAATCCCATTTTTGTCTTGCGTTGGACGGAGCGTTTTCATTCTGCTGTCGGGTCACACTAGCGGTGTCATGTGACGAAAAGCCTTTGGCAGTTGCCCATGGAAATTAATTTAAGGCCATATTACTGTCAACATGGGGAACCGTCACCCCCTGCACTTTCCCCTGAAAATGTGCCCAGTTCATTTTCTTGAATTCCTAGTTCATTTCAATGCAAATGGTCCTTATGTATATTTCAGCGGTTCGGCCCAGTCTAGAATTTGACTGTGGTCAGAGGTGTAAAAGAGGGACAACAAATTGGGCGCTCATGAATCTTGTTACTTGAGTTCCAGAACATGGAGTGTCTTGTTCCTTTGAATTCTGTTTTTGTTTTGTTTGTATTTGTTATTGCTGCTAATGTTTGCCATAACACATGGACTTGTATTTGTCTATGGATATTTACCATAATGTGCTAATATTCGGTGTGAGGTGGTGCCACAGAAGCCCAGTGTTCCTGTGGTGCTCGACCTGTGTGCACCTGTGAATATCTGAGCACAGGATACAAAGCCCAAAGCTTGCTGCCATTTATTGGTATTAGCGGTTAACTGTAGCTAGTAAACATTTCATAATACAAAGTTATCACGCTTATAACCACACATTTGTCAGCAGTTGATAATCTGACCGTTGTATTTGTTCTTCTGGGTTATGATAGGATTAGTTAACTGGACAGTGTGATGGATGGTCTACACAGTAAAAGCACTCGGGAGTATACAAATGGAACCAAATTGGTTCCTTTTGTATACTCGTAAGAGTTTAATTAACACTAAGCGTATACTGTGTAGTCCGAAAACAAATGAAGGAGAGCCAATAAAAGCTTTTTTTTTGTCGCCATTCAGGATTTGTGCCAGTAGTCTATCAGGCAAGGGATTCTAGGTATATCCAGTTTAAATCTGCGGTAGTGATTGCGATACGAGTAGGCCTTTTTATCCCACCAATATCCAAGCAATCGCAGCCTTGTGCAACCTCTACTGTACTTGCATAATCACAGTATACGTTAACCGCCGGTATTGACTTGAATCTGAAAGACCTTAATCCTGGGAGCCCTTCTTTTTGGTGCATGTGTGTGCTTGTACAGTGTCTGTTTAAACAGTGGCACACACCTCTGTCTGACTCACTATACACTGACCTTTGAGTACAATCCATCTAGTCCATTGGATCGTCCCATGTTTGACCAAAGATAACCTGCATAGATCTGTCCCGGCAACCATGTTTACTCTTCTTGCCGAAAAAATGGCCATGCCACCAACCACCGCCGCCTACCTTATTAATCGTGCCACGACCCAAGTGCAGTATTTGCAACAGTGTTGTGTGCGTGTATGTATGCGTGTGCTGTGCTGTGCGTGTGTGCTTTTTTTCCAACGAGGCAAAAAAAGGTTTTACAAATTTGGTTGTGATATCAGAAACTCAATTGATGGATATTGTTTCTGTTTTTTTTTCCGCATGGTCCGAGAAGATGGAAAAATTATTAAAAATGTGGCTCTCTTTGTGAGCAAAAAATCTCAGTATTATGTATTGATAAAGCAATACAAACTTATGTAAAATATGGAATTGTGGATGTTTTGTAATCAGCCACACAATATTTAAGTATATTTTCAGTTTTTCCTCTATTTGTATGTTTGTTAGTTTATTTGTGGTCCAGTTTCATTTCTCTTTTAGTGCAGTTTAGAAGTTTTGTAATGTTCAACAGGGGTCAAAGCACATTTCAGTTATTATAATTTTTTTTTTCTTCTCATTTTTCGAAATGAAGAAAAGTTTAAAGATGGACCAGTACAGTATATCACATTGTAACTACCAGAGCAACTGTAACATCCCCTTAAATGTCTGTAGGAGGATTTCTGGATGGTTGGGAAAACAGTGTATTTTGTGTGCCATGGGAACATGTAGTGTAAACTAATGCACTGTTGTT
Organism: Gymnoscopelus braueri; assembly: GCF_963280865.1. Lineage (NCBI taxonomy): Eukaryota > Metazoa > Chordata > Actinopteri > Myctophiformes > Myctophidae > Gymnoscopelus > Gymnoscopelus braueri. The sequence continues at coordinate 43,078,035 of NC_137608.1, read as the reverse complement.
GTTTTTTTGTCAAACTGGAGTGACTTTACTGGAAGGCTGATTATCTGTTCAGATGTGAGTTGGGAGATTGCCTCAGTGCCAACAGACGCCTGATTTGGACTTTGTTGCGTGCCGTGTCGCGCGCCAAAAATAGCTGATCGACAAGCTTGCAACGCTTGCAGATCTGTTGTTTTGAGTAGTATAAAGTATTTGTATAAATCAGGCTTTAGATAGGCATAAGGGAAATACACATGCAGTCTAACCCATGTAGATGAATGACGCTTTCCTTCAGGGAATGAACACTAGTACTACCGTACCATCCTTCTATTTCCAACATTCGCTCTTTGGTGTTGCAGCAGTTCAAGACACCTCTGCGTCTTCCAACACCTGACTACAAGACGTTTCCTATTGAGATATTAGATTCTTTTTGCTGCTGAAAATGACAATCCCCTTTGTCATGTTAGGTGCAAAATGATTGCAAAGTAATTTTTCATTTTTAGTTTTGATAATTTACTCTGCACACATGTTTCTACTGTGCTTTTTGTAAACATTTTTAGTGTATTTGCAAAAAATAAATAAAGTTGCAACAGATGCAAAGTTCTTCAAGTGATGTCTGCTGTCATTTACTTGCATGTGTTAATGAGATTCTAGCATTAAAGGTGCTCTACGTGATATGTTTTGGTTTTTGTTATTAACTAATCTTTACTATATTCAGATCATAATCATTGCTATAGAGCGTTCAGTAACAGTGGTCTCCCCATCTCTCCAGCTCTTAAGTAAATAGAAAATGCAAAATGCATTTTCAGCTGGTTTACACATTTCATCCTGTCAGGAGAGAGGACTCCACAGAGGTTATTTATCAGCTTGTGTTCCAGGTCCAATTTTGTGTGCTCATTTATTTGTTTCATCACTGCCAATTCCACTTGTTTATATTATATCCTGTATGAGTTCTCTGTCTTGATGGGATGAAATTGGTATTGTGACCTTGAAATTGTATTTTCTGTTTACTAAAGAGCTGGAGAGATGGGGAAACCCTAACCTGACACCGTCAAATGGAAGAAGCTTGCGACACACATTTGTTTCCTGTTATTGAACAAACACTATAGCAAGGATTGCTATGGCAATAGAGCACTATTTAACATTTATTTTAACAGAAAAAGTCACTCATTGCACCTTAACACAAGAAATATGTGATTTGTGATAATTACATTTAAAAAACTACATTCAACATAAGAAGCTATAAATATGAAACCACTGAACGCACACTACAGTTGCATAGATACAAGAAGAATTCCTTGTTTATAAACAATTCTGTCCTTGGAAATGTTATTAATGGATGTTTGGTGCAGAGTGGAAATCCTGTTGGCTCTACAAATGTACTCGGAATTTGATAGAGTCCCAGATTAGACACTTGTTTCTCCAGACCTCCCAACAGATGTCATCTTGTTGTGCTTCCCTCCAGTCACGTGGAGTAGTCTACTGTAACCTGATTCAAGGAAGTTCCCATGAGAGATCATGTAAACACACGTCTACCTCAAGGCAAACCACGTAACTTCTCCATGTCATCAAACACGAACACAACAAGGTGCTTTGGAAATGTTCCCTGTTGATTTGGCCTTCCATTCAAAGCTCTTCATTAGGGCCAATCTACAGCTGCTTTTTGACCACTTCTAACCTGGCATCCCTATTTTGGGCATATCATTATGAAGAATAAATAAGTAACAATTTTAGAAGAAATTTTTTAGCCTTCAAAAATAGCAGATCTACAAGCTCACAACTCGTCACAATACGACACGTTGTGAGCTTGGCGATCGGCTTTTTTTTCAAAATAGCTGTGCAAGTTCAACAAAGTATGAATCAAGCTTTATTAGTCAAAGAGGGACAGTACAGGCAAACAGTTCAGTAAAGACACCCTGTGGTCAGTGAACAATGGACAGCGTCTGATCTTCCAGGAAAAGTAGGCCTGTCTCAACCAGGCCTACTTTTCTGCTGGCTGCCTTTCGCCTCCTCTGCTCCATTCATCGCCAGTGTGTGAGTTTGTGGGGGGGGGGATGTAACTCCACAGAATGTGAGGGGGCAGCCTGAGGCTGAGGTGAATGAGAGGCTGTGGCAGGCCGGGGCATGTAGGCCTCTGGCTCGGGGCAAATCTAACCGCCCTCACATGAACTCACAAGGCGTGACGCATGTTGTTTGGTTGACAACAGTCAGTGTTCCTTCCAGTAACAGGGAAGTACTGTAGTAGTTACTTCCCAAGGTTATTATAGGTTTGTACTTTTTATCTCAGTTAACTACAAAGGTTACCTATATAGTTTATTTATGGTTAACTCCTTGGTACCTCCAAGGCTCCCATACCCAATGATGGTCTGGACCAGAAAGTGTGAACATATCCACCCCCCCCCCCCCCCACCCCTCATTTTTAGTTCAGTTGTATGATTGATGTTGTTCACCGACAGAGATCTCAGACTCAATGACAGGGCGGAATACCATCTTTCTTTCTGATATTAACAGGTGACTGGTGGATTGATTTTATTTGATGATTTAACTGAATGTTCCGGAGCCTATACATTTGGTCAAAATTGCAGATCTACAAGCTCCCATGAGCTTTTTGAGATTTGGTGGACAAAAGGAGGGGGTCTAGTATAGACTCCGGTCAACCAAGTACAGTATATAGGGGTGAAGTGGCTAAAATGCACTTGCACATGCACCTAATTGCTCAGAATATGGCAATAAAGTCACATTACTTATATTTCTATTGCAGTCCTGTAGACTTGGCTGGAGGGCGGTGTAGTAATTAAGCTCAGCACATTATAAAATTAGCACATATTCCACAGATTATAGGGATTACATTACTCTAATGTTTACTTATAGGACACATTTTGAATATGTTTCTTAAAACTACTCAATATGAACAGATTTCACAGATTTCATTTCATTTGGGATTTTATTCCATTCACCCCCAGCTGAGTAAACCTGCTTCTTAAATTGGCCACGTTGTAGCTGTATTTGTATTGAAGGAAGTTTCTAATAAAAATGAAAATACCCATGAGGATTTGGAAAAATACCATGTGAAAATCTTTGAAAACATGTTATGTTTTAAATGTTTAAAAATCAGCAGGAAGCCAGTTCACCTGTTAAAATAGTTTGGAGTAATGTGTTCTTTTGGGCTAAACTTGGAATACCTTCAGCTTGTTTTTGTTTTTTGTTCTTTTTGTTATCAGGCAGTGTAATCAAGTGACATTGAACTATTCGTTTTGAACTAATGTCCTTGTGGTCTTTATCCAGGAAATTTAAAAAACATTAAAAATGTGTTTTTGGAGTAACCTTTTCAAAACAGAAAAGGCCATAGATTCACCTGTCATACATTAGTCCACTTCACATCCAAGATAACAACAGAATGTTTTTCTTTTAACTGTAGGCTAGGTTATCCCATGGCCAGTGGTGTAAAGTAACTAAGTACATTTACTCAAGTACTGTACTTAAGTACAATTTTTAGGTATTTTTACTTTACTGGAGTAATTCCAATTTTCAGTATACTTTTACTTCTACTCCACTACATGTCAGAGGCAAATATGATACTTGTACTCCACTACAATTATTTGAAAACTTAAGTTACTAGTTACTTTGTAGTTTTTGATTATTAATACAAAACACACATTGTCCACTTCAGCCCTATATACATTTCAGCCATTTGAAAATAGCTGATCTGCTATTTTCAAAAGATTGTTATACATTTGAAAGCTTGTGAAATGTGACATTCTGCATAATGAGTACTTTACTTTTGTACTTTAAGTATATTTTGTTACTAAATTACCAATACTTTTGTACTTTTTTTACTCATTGAATTCCGGACTTTTACTTATAATAGTATAATGTAACTTCTACATTGCACTATTGATACTTTTACTTAAGTAAAAACTACTGTTTCCAACACTGATGGCACGTCACGCACACATGCATTTGAGAAAAACAACCTTGGGTCCCTAGTTATCATGTCATTAGCAAAATGTTTTGTAATTTTTGCATAGCTCGGCTACTTTCGCTAGGCCTGAAGGCCTAACTGTCGTCTGAGGTAGTGGCTATGACTAATTTATAATAGGGCTTAAGTGGTTAATAATCGCCCTCAAAGACACGCCTGTGGGTCTGAGTTGGAATGTGCATAATTGCTCCTGTATCTCTCGTTCATGTCAGTCACTAAATGACAGTGGTGGAAAAAGTACTCAAATATTTTAAGTAAAAATACCAATAGGCCTACTGCAATGTAAAAATACTCTTTTACAAGTAAACGTTCGGAATTCAAAATGTAATGGAGTAAAGTACAAAAGTATTGGTATTAAAATGTACTTTAAGTATCAAAAGTACTCGTTACGCAGAATGTCCCGTTTCGCAAGTTTTCAAATCCATAAAAATCATTTGAAAATAGCAGATCTATAAGCTCACAATGTGTTGCATCGTGAGGCATTGTGAGCTTGTAGATCTGCTATTTTCAAATGACCGAAATGTATAGGGCTGAAGAAGTGGTTAATGTATGTTTTGTAAGAATAATCAAAATCTACAAAGTAACTAGTATATTTGCCTCTGAAATATTGTGGAGTAGAAGTAAAAGTATTGGAAATTGGAAATACTCAAGTAAAGTAAAAAAATTGTCAAAATTGTACTTATAAGTACAGTACTTGAGTACATGTACTTAGGTTACTTTACACCACTGCTAAATGAGCCATTCAAGATATAGGCAGCTCTGAACATGTTGGAATGGTCATGCAGTCCTTTCAAATTCCTTCGTTTGAAAAGAAAACTATTAGGCTGAATGCATTGTAATGGACCGCTGCAGGGGGTATGATGACCTTGTGTATTGCCAACTAGGTGGCCTATACTGCCTTTTCAAATGCCAATTAGACCTGGTTTGTTTGTTTTTTGAATAAACCATTGGTGGTTCTCACAGATATGCCAAAGACATATCAAAGGCTTGTCTCTCTTAGAATCAGTCTGTAAATTAATGTATTCGAAAACCCCACAACCTCTCTTATCTGTTGAGTGAGCACTCATGTGGTACAAATGGAATGTTAATGCTCCCTGCTGGTGGTAATGGGTATCTCACCTGCCATGCTCCTAATACTACAGTAGCCTACATCTGCCAGCCATTACCATACAACAGTATACAGTAATTTTGAGTGCTGGTGTTATCTGGATATGGCATTTATAGGAATTCACAGTCGCAATCAACTCTGTACGACCACCAAATTAAATGTAATGTGGAAAATATGATTTTAAAAGTTGTAGATCATTCATTGTCACTAAGTTCATCCATGTACATGTCTTCAATATAGCCTACAACATTTGGTTTACAAAGGATCCATATACATCCTCTAATAAAAAAATCATAAACATTTATCTCATGCCAAACGTACACCTATAGGCCTACAGCATTCTATACTCTAGTGCACAGTAAAATCCTCTAATTTACCTCATTCAAAACAGCCCTAAAAACTCATCTTTCTGGAGGCCGAAAGAGGAGCTAGTACCAGTTCCCCTGTAGACAGACGACCCCCCCCCCCTCCTCTTTTTTGTACATATTTTGTATTTCCTCATGCTTTTTTTGTATATAATTTTTATTTTTCCATGCTTCCCCCCCACCCCCTTTTTTTGTACATAGTGGTATTTTTTCTGTATTATCTGTATTTTCATGTTGATTTTTGAACTGTTTGGTTGCTACTATATATGTCTATGAAATTAATTCAAGGACCCCAACGGAAACAAGTCCGGACTTTTTTGGCCGGACCTTTTAGACAAAAGCATTATAAATGTAACTGTGTTGTTTTACATTCTTTTGCCTAATAAAAATTTCAATCAATTTCAATCAAACCTATTTGGGTCCATTTGGTTCCATACACTTAGGACATAGGATTTTACTGTGTAAGTGGATCATTTACTCATTTACCTAATTGGCAGCATGTTAAAGTGTAAGTGACATTTCCTGTTAAAAATAAGTTTTAAATAGCTCTATATTCCAATAGTAAACATTACATACATTCTCTGGTTGGGATATCAATACATTTCATCTAATCAGAAAAGAGAACTCTTGGAAGTGAAGACAAAAAAGGAAAAAAAAAGATCTTTTCTGTTTACTTTTTTCTTTGCACTGAGGTGCTCTTGGGTAGTTACACATTTTTTGGGGGATGACGATGAAAGATTGGCTAGATTTGTAAGTATCATGCCAGTATCATGTCAGCATCATGTCAGTATCATGGTCAGTGAATTTCCTGAAGAAGACCTTGCTAGGTCGAAACGTTGGTTTCTCATTTAAATAAATCCAGCATCGTGGCTATGAGTGTGCAGCCTTTTCTTTACTCTCATCAGTATTTTTTACAAAAACACAATTTCAACATTGAAATGACAGATGTCAAGGTTATATTGAAAATAGAAAATGAAATGAATGCTTCTATTGTTTATTGACTTTCCAGCAATGCATTTCACAAACAATTTAACAGGTTGCCGTGAAGTCAAACACTCTGCACCACTGTCAGCTCAGCTGTGATGAGCTGCTCACTTATGTACTGCTGGAGTGAACTGACAACAAAGGAGTCTTCTTAAACTATACCAGTTCAATAACACTTTCTTTGAAGCATTATAATCTCCTAATAACACTTCATAATCATAGTTATAAGCACACATAAATACTCATAATGTGAATTTTATAGTGACTATAATATGACGATAATGTCAAGAATAAATGCATTATATGCTTAGAGCATTGTAAAATTATGTTTATAAGCACCAAAATACTCACAATGCTTCATAATAACAGAATAATAAAACATTGTATAATGACCTATCAGGTCTCAGGTGGAGTGACTTACTGGAAGGCTGATCAGTGAGTTGGGGGACTGCCTCAGTGCCAACAAACGGCTGATTTAGTCTAATGTTGTGCCCTTTTTGGCCAGGATCTAGTGTATTATAATTCTCATAGTAGAAATATTAATAATTATATTATCACATTATGAGTTTATAATGCTTTAAAATCAGTGCATGATACACTTGTGTCATAAGGAATCCTGATCATGGATGTACAGATTCAGTCATTCTGTCAGGGAGAGTGTTGTGTCCGTAAGATTTTCATCTTTTGACCTGTCACCTCCCCCTCTAACCTCACATGTGCCCTAAAACATCTCATTGATGTGAAAGGCCTGGTTGCACTGACTAGAGAAATGGAGGTGCTTCCCACATCTGATGATTGGGGGGTTTGAATCGTAAGACTATTTTGTGTGGTAGTCACATGTTAACTCCATCAAGCAGGATGTAATTAGGTTGATTGAGAACATGCAGGCTTTGTTGTTTGATTTGATAGCTCTTTTAGTTGTTTAAGTTGTTTTGTTTCAGTTTTAGTACTTAACCCACCTATTGGAATTGAGGCAGGACAGTGAAACTCATGGTCAGTATCATGGTCAGTATGTCAGTATCATAGTCAGTATGTCAGTATCATGGTCAGTATGTCAATATAGTCAGTATGTCAGTATCATGGTCAGTATGTCAGTATCATAGTCAGTATGTCAGTATCATGGTCAGTATGTCAATATAGTCAGTATGTCAGTATCATGGTCAGTATGTCAGTATCATAGTCAGTATGTCAGTATCATGGTCAGTATGTCAATATAGTCAGTATGTCAGTATCATAGTCAGTATGTCAGTATCATGGTCAGTATGTCAGTATCACAGTCAGTATGTCAGTATCATAGTCAGTATGTCAGTATCATAGTCAGTATGTCAGTATCATAGTCAGTATGTCAGTATCATAGTCAGTATGTCAGTATCATAGTCAGTATGTCAGTATCATAGTCAGTATGTCAGTATCATGGTCAGTATGTCAGTATCATGGTCAGTATGTCAGTATCATGGTCAGTATGTCAGTATCATAGTCAGTATGTCAGTATCATAGTCAGTATGTCAGTATCATAGTCAGTATGTCAGTATCATGAACAGTATCGTGGTCACTGGTCAGTATCATTTCATATCAGTATCATGGTCAGTATCATGGACAGTATCGTGGTCACTGGTCAGTATCATTTCATATCAGTATCATGTCAGTATCATGGTCAGTATCAAGAGCATTTACCCTAACCATATCATACTGATGATACTGACATGATACTGACCATGATACTGACCATGATACTGACACGATACTGACCATGATACTGACCATGATACTGACATGATACTGACCATGATACTGACCATGATACTGACCATGATACTGACCATGATACTGACATGATACTGACCATGATACTGACCATGATACTAACCATGATACTGGCCATGATACTGACCATGATATTGACATGATACTGACCATGATATTGGCCATGAGAGGGCCTGGATTTCAGGCCCTGTAACAGGACCTGACACCCCTGTGACAAGGCTGGTAACATGTTACCATGGTAACATCACAGGGCCTGTGACAGGGCCATGACAGCAGTGCCATTCAGTGCTGTGAGAGGGGCTCGATGTGACAGGGCCTGACATCCATATCCATACCCATATGCAATTCTACTTATAATCGTAAGAGGCTTTCTTTTCTCTCCCTGGGAAGTAGGCTAACAATTATATAATAATCACATACCAACAGTCCAGTTGAATGTAAAATCTGATATTTGGAAATTGATGTTTTCTAAATTATATAAGCAATACAAAACACAATACAAAATAAAGCTTACATTTTAATTGGTTTTGGGGTAAGGGACCTGGATATTGGATAGGGGACACAGGGGGCCCAAAAAAGGTTGAAACACTGACTTTTGTTATAAAGCATTAAGAATATTTATGGTGCTTATAACTATAATTATACAGCAGATTGATTATAATGCATTGTTAGAATGTTTATAATGCATTATAGACACAGGATTCATCGAGTGTTATCAAATTATTTATAGTTCTGTTCTCTAGTACGCCAATACCGATATATATCTGCAATGAGCAAATATCGGTTGATATTATCGGTCTGGCTCTACCATAGGCTGAGTCATATACTGTATGTACAGGAACATTAGTATGAGATTCGCGAACGACCTAAATCCTATCACTACTAAGGCACCATCAACATTTACAATCAGTTCACTTCCTTCATACACTGAAATATAAACAACTGTGGCAGTTTCAAGAGTAACGACTCTCCTCCTACCTTACTAGAAAAACTGTTTTCTAAATGTCTCTCAGTGAAAATGTTCAACCAGTGGTGGAAGAACTACTCATATTTTTCACTCACAGAAAGTAAAAGTAGCATGCAATACCACAATGTAGAAATACTCTGTTACAAGTAAAAGTATTCAAAATTAAGACTACAAAAGTATTGGCATCAAAATATACTTAAGTACCAAAAGTAAGTAGTCATTATGAATGACTTTATAATGTTTTTCAAAATCTTTCAAAATGTGTCTACCTTTTTCAAAATAGCCGATCTACAAACTCACAACGTGCCACGACACATTGTGAGCTTGTAGATCGTCTATTTTTTTAAAGTATAAAGTGTGGCCTAATTGGTTAATGTATGTTTTGTAATAACAATCTAAATCTGCAATCTCCCCGGTGAACCCTGATCTTTCATAATCCCGTCCAATCTGCTCGGCAGTCAGGTAACGGCGTCTACATCTGAACGTGCGTCACTCAAGCGGCTTGCTTCGGCTACTTGGCAGCCCTCTCCCTCCTCCGTAATCTATCTGATGAGCGGGATTACGTTCCTGGTTGTCCACGCGGCCTCCCTCGGGCGGCGACACTCAAGTCATATGTTCGGATCCCCCTCCAGAAGGGTCAGGTCCTGGGCAGTGCCCATGAACATGCTGCGGCCGCGCTCCAGGCGGCTCTTCTTGTCCGTGAGGCGGAAGGCCTCCATGAACTCGTCGATGTCGATCCTGCCGTCGCGGTTGCTGTCGATGGAGACGGCCAGGTCCGAGATGGCCTTGTCCGTGATCTGCATCTTCAGGTAGACGCTCAGCAGCTTCCACGTCTGCCGGAAGTCCTCCATGCTGATGAAGCCTTGGTAGAGGGAGGGAGACAAGAAAAGGTTATAGGAAATCCTCCAACCTCCATGGTGATAAAGCACTGGCAGAGGGAGAGAGAGAGAGAGAACTATAATAAAAGGATGTTGGGGACGGGGAATGCATAGAAAAGACAGGAGGGTCGGTGAAGTGAAAAGAATGATAGAGAAGAGAGGAGGGAGCACAATTTGTCACTGTCAGACAGAAACCTTGGTGCAGGACAGAAAAAGGAGGGGAAAATGCAGGATTGATAATTTAACCAAGTTTCAATCTTGTGTTTTAGTTTTTTTCTCCTGCTCTCACTCTACCATTATCCTCTCTCTTCTCAAGGAAACTACAAAAACAATGTCACCCACTTCTTTACCTGTGATGTGACAATAAAGCTGATTCTGAACTGCCCCCCTCACCCCCCATAAAATGATGCCCTATTTTTTCTTTTGTCATATGACACAGTGCCGCGCAAAAGTAGTGAAAACGGACAATCTACAAGCTCACGCACTGTGATAAGATGCTATTTTTGAGATTTCTGAACGTTTTCATCCATAATGACATGCCCAGACAGCAGGTTTAAAGTGGTTATGTCTGTCTTTGGGTTGTATACACATTCAACCAATGAAAAGTTAAGAAGAGCTTGTGACTAAATAATAACTACATTGGATCCACTGCAACACAGGTTTCCTGAAATGTCATGGTTTTGGACATGCAAGGGCTCCTCCTGACGGCAACAATATGCGTAGAGAATCAGGGGATGAGTGATAGAACGCGGACGAGGGATGGGAGGCAAGGGGGGGCTTAGTAGATCAGTGGGTTAATCTCTCTCTTATCTTGGGCGAGTCAGCAAGCCCACCAGCTGGCATTCTTACAGGTGGATTAACTGCGTCATGACATGAGCTCCATTTTCACAGCAGACGTATACTGTAGCAAGTTGGTCACAACATACCTATATGTGAGGCCAGTGGTGGAAAAAGTACTATTTTTTTACTTAAGTAAAAGTATCAATACTGCAATGTAGAAATACTCGGTTACAAGTAAAAGTCAGAAATTCAGAATTTACTTGAGTAAAAGTACAAAGGTATTGGTATCAAAATGTATTTAAAGTACCAAAGTAGAAAGTACTTATTATGTAGAATGTCCCATTTCACAAGTTTTCAAATGTATATAATGTATAAGCATCTTTTGAAAATAGCCGATCTACAAGCTCACAATGCGTTGCATCGCGATGCATTGTGAGCTTGTAGATTGACTATTTTCAAATGGCTGAGATGTATATATGGCTGAAGTGGGTAATGTATCTTTTGTAATAATAATCTAAATATACAAAGTAACTAGTAACTAAAGTTTTCAAATAATTGTAGTGGAGTAAAAGTATAATATTTGCCTCTGAGATGTAGTGGAGTAGAAGTAAAAGTAATGCAAATTGGAAATACTCCAGTAAAGTAAAAAATACCTCAAAATTACTATACTATACTATAACGTGTTTTTGGTAAGATGTTTTACCTGAGTTGTCCTTGTCCACTACTCTGAATATGGTCTCCAGGGTGGACCGGTGTTTGTACAAGGTCTCCAGCAAACTGTTTTCGATGTGCTGAATGGGACAACATAAGGAACATCACCAGACAGAACAAAGAGGATTTTAACCACCAAAACATTTTCAAAGATTTTCACAATTTATCTGCATAGAATGTGCAGTATACGGTATATACAGTATACTGTATAATTATGAATCATTTTTCTAAAATAGGCTAGCTGATGTACAAGATCATAACTTGTTGCATCACATCATCATTGTGAGCTTGTATCATACTTTCTATAACGACATGCTCCCCAAAAATAAGGATGCCAGGGTTAAAGTGGTTAATAACATAAATGTACGTAAATGTGCCCATGTACTCTCCTTGGCAAATACAACAAAAGAAAACAACAACAACAATTCTATAGACATAACATATTATCCAGTAACTATGTACACACAGTTAGGTATTGATTTGTCATTACATCTGTGCCTGGTTCTTTGATAGCCAGTTCATCGAACCACCGGTTGTAGTTCAGCATGCCATCGCTGGTCTTGCAGGTGGAGACCAGCTGAGTACGCAGCATTCTCCAGGGCAGGCCCAAGTGCATCACACTCTCCACCGCAGACGCCCAGTCGTTCAGAGACACCTGGCCTAATGTGCAGGGAAAGGGATTGACAGGGAGATAAGATAAGATAAATACATTAAAAAGAATCGAATCAGGAGGATTTCGGGATCCACGTGGGAACGGCGTGGCTCCGATGTGGATCTTGGATTTGTGGCCAGCCTGTGGCGTCAGTCATCTATGACGTCAGTCGTCAATGATGTATGACTCCAAATTATGGGGCAAGGATTCAGCCTGCTCAGAGCCCCATGGCTTCCATTATAAAATTAAAGTGAAATATACAGACAGACAGACCCTCTTCTAGACGGCTCGCCTCTGAGGAGCAAACTTTTGAACAGTTGCCCAAAAATAGGGACACCAGGGTCAAAGCGTCTCTAGACTAAAGTTTCACATGAAACTGTCGATGCGTTTCTGTACTACTGAGACAAAAGTAGGATCCAAAGGTTTTTGCTGAATGGGGATTACCAAATCATTAAAGTACAAGAGAGGAGTGCGCTCACATTACTTGCCCCCTAGACCCCCTGTCCTTAAAGGAATCAAAGCGGAGAGGTGTGGTTGAGAAATAAAACAAAGTAAAACACGATCTGCTGGAGACTGCTGGAGACTGAATGTGAAGGGGAAATGCACACGACACACCTGTGTTCTCTTTGTCTGACTTTTGGAAGGCACCCACGAGGTCGGACTTGTGCGCAAACAGCTGCTCCCGCAGGCCACTGAGGGCTGAGTGCTCTGTTCGCCCCACACTGTAGAAAAGAACCACATGTTCACATGTTTGTGTTATTTTGATTAGTTTTTTCTAGACCACAAATGTTAAGAATGTTATTTAGATAGCATGTTGTTTAGACAGATAGATGCTAGGCCTGATGTTTACCTGGTATCCTAGTTTCTCTGAGGCGGTACATTGTTCTCTTTGCACTATGTGACTAGTATTTACCCTGTTGTTTGTTGACATGCTTACTCTGCTCATTCTGATTTCACATCAGTAAGTCGCTCTGGATGAAAGAGTGTCTGCTAAATGCATGAGTATAAAGTGAGCATTAGTGTCATAGGACCACAATGGAAACAAGTCCCCAGGACTTTTATGTGATATCCTTTTAGCACACGTGTGTTCCGTGCTGTTTAAATTTTCAGGTAATAAAAAAAGAGTTAGGAGGTTTTTTCCATCATTGTTAAGAACAGCGGAATGGACCTCCAAGTTCACAATGAGGTTGGAGGTCAAAAGGGGGTGGAGCCTGGAGTCAGCAAAACCAGCTAACTCCACCCCCTTTGGGGTTTAGCAGACAGTTTGAGGATCCAATGGAGTTAGCTGGTTTTGTCAGAAGCGCTTTTTAATACTTTTCATCGGTTCAATATTTTTTTAACCAACACACAGACGTAAAGGGTGTTCATTACCACTGATTTATGAAAAAAAAGCTGGTTTCTGCCAGACAGCGACAATATACAAAATATATAACAATTAAAAAAGTGTTGTTCCAGTTTACCTTTGTCTGACAGTGAGCTCTCTGGTCATACTGCTAGCCTGGTACTGGACCACATGTGGCAAAAGGTCTGGCCCAATTCTGAGATAGGCCCCCCTGTTACTCCCCTCTTCATAGTAGTTGGATGCAGAAAACAAGGTAACGACCTGAAAGAAAAGAAGAAGAAAAAAAACACATGACTTTGACACTGACATGTTGTAACAGGTTACTCAGGGAGTGCATTTGGGACAAAATAGTTTCACCCAGACCAGTGTCATTTTATTTTGTGGCTTTTAAATGGTTACAGACCACGCATTATTTACTGATCAATCATGGAAATCATCAGGGTTGGATAAAGTACTTTAAAACCATACCTGCGTATGAAATCGCAGTAATGAGATGTCCATTGTTATACAGTCAGTATCTTTCTTTGTTTTTTTAAATGTAGTAAAGTCAAAGTGAAAGTGGTGGCGAATATTATAAATTATAGATCCTCCCAAAGATTACTTAAGTACTGTAATGAAGTACTTGTACTTTGCTACTTTACAAGGTGTACACCACTCTATTGCCAAGTATAGATACAGTACTACCACCATCATCCTACAGTACATGGACATGAACAGGACCCACGTTCACGTCACAGAATCCTGTGCACATCGCAGAACATGCATTCAGACAGCAGATACAATGCCTGATTTATAGTTGCACGGATGTCCTCCTGGACCAAAAATAGCAGATCTACAAACTCACAATGCATCGCAGGGCGGCATCCACACACAACTATGTATAAATCAAACCTAAGACTTGCAAGGAGTTTGCATGTTCTCCCTGTGTCTCCTAGGGTAGGTACCCTCACAAAAACATGCAGTAATCCTGGTCACTATACTGCCTCCCCCTGGCCAGCCGGGGCGCCTGATGGAGGGGAAATTAACTGGTTGGAATAACGTGTTCCTTCCACGCGCTACGTCCTACCAGGGAAACTCTCCCCTGTCAGGTGACAAGAAGGTCAGTTGGCTCTCATGCATTGAAGGAGGCATGAGCTCGGCCCTGGCCTCCCTAGGTTGGCATAGGGAAGGTAGTGCCCAGGATTACATAGACAATTGGCACTGGGTGTAAAAAATAGGGTTACAAAATCATGGGATAAAAATTTAGAAAAAAAGACTTGCAAGGGAGGGGGAGAGACAGCTTGTTTCCAAACACAGCGGCTTGCCTCCCTAGTTCCAGAACAGCGGTTCCCAAACTTTTTCACCTTTAGACCCAACAGAGAATTTTGGTGTCTCCCTGGGACCCAAACGTTAAAAAAAAAACACTATGAATGATTCACTTAAGTCCTATTTCAATAACAGTCTAAATAGAAGATCTACAAGCTCACAATATGTTGCATCATGACAAATGTTTTGAAAACCTTTTTTATCTTTTGGAAGAAAAGAAAACTAGAAAAAGTGCTCCTCGGAGCACAGGTCTCCGCCAGGTCAGGTACGTTATTCTGGCCTCCTGGTGGCGCTATAATAGGCCAATGTGAAAAGGGTGCCATTTATTCTTAGGTCTTTCACGGCAATCAGACACTGCATTCATGATTTGAGGCATTTGGTTCCAAAAATGTGTTTTGCTAAATTAGACCTGCTGGTGGCACTATAACAGGCCAATGTGAAAAGGGTGGCATTTCTTCCTCTGCCTAGTGGGAATGTGCGTGTGAAATGTCACGGAAATCGCAAGCTGCATGCATAGTTTGAGGCTTTTTGTTCAAAACGGACCAATCCTGCAAACTTTGGAAGCCAACCATAGGCAATAAGGATGGAATATGGGAAATCGGACAGATCCGTGTTGATCACATGACTATAGAGATACTGTGTACCGATTTGCATGACGTTTGGATAAAATCTGTAGGAGTAATGTTAAAAAATGGGTTTTGCAAAAATCGGCCTCCTGGTGGCGCTATAACAGGCCCATGTGAAAAAATTGGGGCAGAGGTTCTGAATTGGCATCCAGGGAGTGTGTGTGCACAGTTTCGGAGCGACCGGGCCAACGGTGCCGGAGATTAGCTGCTAACACACAGACAGGACGGACACACGGACGGACGGACACACGGACGGACGGACGGAGGGTAAAACATACTCTCTCGCCATGCCTTCGGCCTGGCGGAGACAAAATTTTTTTTTTACTTCTTGTGACCCATAAAAACCGAAATTGGCCCCACAGCTCTCTCTCTCTCTCTCTCTCTCTCTCTCTCTCTCTCTCTCTCTCTCTCTCTCTCTCTCTCTCTCTCTCTCTCTCTCTCTCTCTCTCTCTCTCTCTCTCTCTCTCTCTCTCTCTCTCTCTCTCTCTCTCTCTCTCTCTCTCTCTCTCTCTCTCTCTCTCTCTCTCTCTCTCTCTCTCTCTCTCTCTCTCTCTCTCTCTGTGCTCACCTTGCGGTTGTGGCAGAACTCATAGCCCTCTTGTTTACACTCGTGGGAGCGGATGATGAACTGGAGGTTGTGTCGGCTGAGGAAGTCCTCGGTGACGTCAGGGCCCCAGTAGCAGCCACCGCCCCTCACCTCGTTGGGCACACAGCCGTCCTGGCTCATGGGGTCGCTCCACAGCAGGTCCAGGATCTGGTGGCACACAGGATGACATGGACGAGGTTCCATTTGAGTTATGCGTGTATTAGCTGGACATGAACCGAACCCATATTCTGGATACCAAACAACCTACTCTTCAGCGAAAATTGCAGATCTACGAGCTCACAATGTGAGTGTAATGCGACACATAGAGATCTTGCTATTTTTGGTGAATAGATTTTATGTAGAAGGAAAGAAGAAGCAGGCCTAGTATAGATTGAAATTTAAAAATTTCAATCCATTTTTGAATTGATTGAAATTGGTTGACAGAAGTGTCTGTGAATGGCACAGAGGCTTCAAATTGGATGTTTCGGCTGTTGTCTGTTTTTGTGTGTACACAGTAAGTGTTAATTTAACAAGTGTTAATTCAACACTCAGGATGTTGTCCATATACATTTAAAAATGTATGCCCTTGCAAACTGCAGAACATATTTTGTCCTAAATGCTGCTGTAGACTGTAACCAGGTTAATGGGATGAAAATGGCTCAGTATGTACAATGTTTTTATTTTATTTAATCTAAAAGTACATCCAGTCACCTGTTTCCACTCGTCCGTGGTGCTGTCACATATGTCCGTGGACTCAAGGGACGGGTCCAAGGAGATGGAGGGGTTGAGCTGCTCCTGCGACTGGCTGAAACCGGGCGTTTTAAGGCCGGCCTGCCGCCGGCGAACCTCCAGTTCCTCCTCCACGGTCAGCTTTTGGACGCGTTGGGACATGTCCTGGAGCGATCGGTTATGGAAGCTGTCGCGGGCTCCTCCCAGGGGTTTGGCTTTGTAGTTGGGGTTGAGGGACGCCCGCCGGTCGGACATCTTGTCAGTAGACCACACGTCCGCGTCGTCTGTTCCGTCAGAGTCCACAGAGACGCCGGCCATGCTCTGGTACCTCTTCTTCGGAGGCCTCAGACAGGAGACGTACTGGCAGGTGATAACAGCAGAGAGCAGGACGGTTGTTTATTATCTCACACCTTAAACCACTTCCACCCTTATTTTATAAGATTTCCAAAGGTTTTCCAAACTTTTCAAACATTCTCAAAAATGTTCAAACATTTTCACGATGCCAAACATTGTGAGGTATTTTCGCCGTGCAACACTGCACAATGAAGTACAAAATAGGGCTTAACACATTCCCTGCCAGAGGGTTTTTTTTATTTTACTTCCCCCAGTGCCAGTGGTTAAATTAGTTTTACACAGGAGCCGAGATACAGGATTTTAAAGTAATAAGTTAACCAAGGAGTGAATGGAGCTAGAAATCTTTGGATCGTGATATCTCTGGTTCTGTGTGGATAATTTTTTTTTTTTTTTTTTTTTAAACGGTTATACTCGTGATTGGTATATTGATGGCAGTAAACGGGTGTATTTTTCATCAACGGTTATACTCGTGATTGGCAGGTAAAGTGTTCGGCCAGAATAGGGCGTCCCTATTCTGGACACGTCATGGCCATATCCATGTCAATATCTCGGTGCCTGGACTGCTTCAACGGAACAAGATCTGAAGGTCCGGATGGCACTTGCCTGGAATGCCTTGCATGGGATGAGGAGAGTGTGGAAATCTGACATGGGAGACGACCTCAAGAGGCAGGTGTTCATAGCTACAGTGGAGTTAGTGCTGCTGTGTGAGACATGGACGCTCAGAGTACAGCAGGAAAAGGCCCTGGATGACGTCTATAATGCTATGAATGGCACTTGGTGTCACATGGGCGGACAACATCAGAAACGTGGACCTCTACGGGGGCCTCCCACAGGTCACAGACAAGAGAGAGAAAGATGAGGTCGGCTGGGCACTGCGACAGGCACCCAGTACTAGTGGCGAGCAAACAGACACTGTGGGATCCAATACTACAAGGTACAGCTAGGAAGGGAAAGAGGTGCACCATCTACAGTGGAGCTAACAACACTGCAGAGCTCAAGACCTTGATGCTAGACAGGAGGGTGTGGAGGGCAGCGATTCAGGAGTCCAGGGTTGGTGTTGGCTAGCCCGCACTCTCGCATGCGTGCATTCTGGACATGTCATAATAGAATGTGAAAGACTTTCAGTGCTAGCTAGAAAAGATGCTATTTGGAATATTCCTGCACCATTATACAGTACATCAAAACACCGATCTGTTTCACTCCACTGTATGATTAAAACAAACCTATTGTCTAATGTTTCTATCAAGAACTGAATCAATCAACTAGAGAATATACAAATGTCTCCACTGCTACAGAAGGGACTAAGCACAATTTAAAGAATGTAGTGAGTGACACAATATGACCGTCCTATAATGATTGCTATAATAATGAGCTGTGAAATGTTTTTTAGTCCACAGCTGTTGTTTCATCACTTCCAATTACTCTTGACTATCCTGCATCCTGTATGAGTTCTCTCCTGATTGGATAAAATTGGTATCCCAGCCTGAGCATTTCTTTTTCTTTTTACTTAAGGGCCGGAGAGACAGGGAAACCCCTGTTACTGAACAAACAGCAATGAATGATACTATTGGAATACAGAGCTATTTAACGTAAATTTTACATAAATGTCACTTAGACCACCTTTAACAGGTGTTAAAAATGTTCATGTGAACTTTGAATGTGAATTCTGCTTTTTCTGCTAGCATTGACATGGAACTTGAAGAGAATGAGATATTGATACTGTATATACTCTAACGCACAGTACAACATCACAATCTGTGCCAAGTAATAGTGCAATACAAATTCATGCTTCAATATCTAATATACTATGTGCAATAAAAAATTATAAGTTCACACACTGGTTCTCAGCTCCACTTGTATATAGCCCTTCGTTCAACGTTTCGATCAAAAGATTTCATCAGCAATTAAATTCCTGTCAAACGAACAGCTATAAACACGTGTAGCAGAAAACCCTTGAACGGACGTCATTCTTTTTTATTGTTGATCTGCCGTTTTTCCAGCACCTGGACACTGAATAGGATGTGCATGCACTATCTCTCTTTTCAGTATCTATATAAGGGTCCTTACTTTCTGTCTGTCCAGTCTTGCGATGAGATTGAGGTCTGTGGTGTCTGAAATTCCTCCATGAAGAACCACCACCTTTTGGTCAATGATTGTCGCTAAGGGCAACCAGCTGAAGATCTTCTGTAACAACTTCAAGATGCGTTTGCCATGCATCTGCAGGGAGGGAGAGAGAGAGAGAGACAGACAGACAGACAGACAGACAGACAGACAGACAGACAGACAGACAGACAGACAGACAGACAGACAGACAGACAGACAGACAGACAGACAGACAGACAGACAGACAGACAGACAGACAGACAGACAGACAGACAGACAGACAGACAGACAGACAGACAGACAGACAGACAGACAGACAGACAGACAGACAGACAGACAGACAGACAGACAGACAGACAGACAGACAGACAGACAGACAGACAGACAGACAGACAGACAGACAGACAGACAGACAGACAGACAGACAGACAGACAGACAGACAGACAGACAGACAGACAGACAGACAGACAGACAGACAGACAGACAGACAGACAGACAGACAGACAGACAGACAGACAGACAGACAGACAGACAGACAGACAGACAGACAGACAGACAGACCGACCGACCGACAGACAGACAGACAGACAGACAGACAGACAGACAGACAGACAGAGAGATAGAGAGAGAGAGAGAGAGAGAGAGAGAGAGGGAGGGTGACGGTGAGACATAATGTTTTATTGACTAAAAAAGCTATGGATTGCAGTTTCAAATACTACGTGCGGGGTTTGTAGGCGATGTTGACTCCTGCAGTTTATAGTTTGTGATTCCTATGTCGGCAGCAAGGATAGAGTTTGCCACTGTGCTGCTGTGCATGAGTTTCATAAGCAGGATAAGGACCTTACGATTTCAAATCCATGTGATAGAAACTTACCCTGTATTTACTCAACACCTCCTTAGTGAAGCCATACCTAAAGCAGAGTACATAAAAGAAAAAGAAAACAAAACTGGAATGACTGAAATGGCAAGGCGAAGATGAATGTTTTCTTATTTGTGCAGTGAGATAGCATGAAAGGTAACGGGGACAGCACAAAGAGGTCCAGGGAACTTTTTTGAACCAAATTTGAACCTATAGGCTAAATTTTGTTTAAATGTTCAAACCTTTTTAAAAAATAGCTGAAATATAAGCGCTGTGAACTTGTAGATCGGCTATTGTCACCATACAACATCGTCGTAACAAAGCATAAATCTGTATTAAAGCTGCAATACGTAGCTTGTAACAATCCTTTTTTTTTCAAAACCGGGGCCACATTTTCTGCTGAGCCCGTTTGGGCAGAGGATATATTGTGCTTGTAAGCTTTATGCAATACCACTTGTCAACCAGTAGTGGTCCTACCTGACCACAGGATATACATGACTCAATAGAAGAGCAGGTCAATCAAGTACAGTACAACCAATGCAGCTGTACATGTACCATACAGATTGGTCAAAATGTTTTATTCTCTAAAAAGTTATGGTATGCAGCTTTATCCCATAGTGGTTGAAACTGGTTTGAAATGGTTTGATTTGTATATGGGCTGTACCTCAGGCCATCTTACCTCAGGTTGACCATATGGTCTTCATGGTTTCCTCGGTTGAGTTGCACTTCATGAGGATACAGTATCATGAACGAGAAGAGAATGAGAAGGATCTCTATGGAGTCTTTGCCTCTGTCCACAAAGTCCCCGTTAAATATATACGGCTTCTCCAGGGATGGTATGCCATTCTAAAGCAGACAACACAGGCAGGGCCGTATTAAAGGTCTGAAACTGTCACCTGACAGTGAGGAGTTTCACCAGGAGAACGGAACGCATGCACAGGAATACGCTGTTCTTCCAAGATCCACACCCCACTAAACATGCGCTTTGAACAACCTGTAGGAATCAGAGATCAGCTTCCCTAGCCAAGTCGGAGGCACCACAGAGGATTCAAACCTACAGTATAGTCTCCGCAGTGGTGGGCAGGAACTTTACCCCTGCGCCACCTGAGCGCCAATTTGCAGAGCTTTTGAAAGGATTATAGGATGTTATTGCTAAATAGTCCTACTGTATGTATGTTTTGTATCAGAGCAAAGCAGGCTATTCTTTTTTCTTACATGTTTTTTATGATTTCCATTAGGGCTGACCAAAAATGTATGCCTTACAAATGATACATAAAACAATTAGACATTGAGGTACTTTACATTTCATAAAGTTCCACTTAAAAGATTACAATATATTTACCTTGTAGAATATTAACAGCAAGTCATCCAGTTGCCCATGCAAGTCACCTAGAATGAAATAATTCATGAATAAATTGAACAACTACAACTAGACAGTATTATGTACCCATCTACTGTATATTACTCATGTCAAATATGCTGTGTACAGCAAACCTTTATTCAAAGTATGACTCCCCAGTATTATTAAGGGCCTCCCACACCAAGCACTATAACTATAACTATATCATTCACATCTTTATAGTTATAGTTACAGAGTTCGTGGTGGACAGCCAATTATTAATCAGCCTTTACTTCAAAACTCACCACAAATGGTGATTTCCTTAGTGTGGCAGGTAAAGACTCGGCTGATATTTGGCATCATGCGGAGCACCTTCCATGTTTCCAGGAGAATCTGGAGGACGTAGCGAGAGTGCAGCTGCTGCTGGGACAGAGGCTTGGTTAGGGTCAAAGACAAAGTCTTTCTATGCCAATGAGAGATGGAATAAAACCAAAAGACTGATTTATACTTTAGGTATTTAGTGATATGTTATTACCATAATACTGACATATGAAAAATAACCTGCTTGTCAGTTACTTTGTCATGGCCTGTTGTGTACCTTGTACCACGTGTGGCATCTAAAATGGTAGTTGCCACAACATGATTCAAAACTATCGACCACAACACATTTTGGATGCTGGTCGGTGTAAACTCATGAAGCACGCAGGTGCACCTACTCTCTTGTTCCTGAAGGCCTCAACAAGTTGCGTCACTTGTTCCACGGTAAGGGGGAATTCGAGGTGAGGCCCCGAGTAGACGTCTGGAACCTCTATGTTCTTGTAATCGAAGTGCCTCTCCCACTCTGGGTCCCGGCAAACATCGTTCTCTCGGAAGATGTGACAGATCAGGTTCCCTGGAAGGCCAACAATAGTTTCAGAGAGGTACTGTACGAATGCAGGCTCGAAATTATGAAAGATATTTCAACAAGAGAAACTCTTACGTTCATTGCTAGAGGGTGTGAAATTGTCCATAAGGTAGCCAAGGAAATTGTACAGCTGCATAAAGAACAGAGATGGTTATTGAGTTCATGGCTTATGAAGCCTGAAGTTGTACAGTACTTGGATGTGTATCGTGTTCTGCACCAACAATAGCAGATCTACAACGCGTCACCACACGACAAGTTGTGAGCTTGTAGATGTGCTATTTTCGGTGCATGACACTAACAGGCAATCAGACCATATTCTAGTTACTAGAAATCTTAGTCTTTTGCCAATGATTTTGGGGCCCACTTGTATACCAGTGGGCCCTGGCCCAGAGGTTGGGAATCGCTGTTCTAGTATCATTGAGATCTACTGTGGATTGTGTGTGTGTGTGTGTGTGTGTGTGTGTGTGTGCGTGTGTGCGTGTGTGCGTGCGTGCGTGGGGCCTTTCTCACCTTTATCTGCGACTGTTCGCCAGAGTACTCCATAGACTGGAAGATGTGCCAGGTGTACCTGCGTCTCACCTCTGTGCGCGCTACATACTGTCGGTACCACCGCTGGATGAGCACTGCAGACTTTATTGCTGCAACATAAGAGCACACAACAAGAGTCACACACAACATGTAGTTATGCCCACGTACTGTTATCAAATCCTGAGCGTCAATATAACTCAGAGAGTGTACAAATGTAACCAAATGGCAAACAGGTCGATTTGGTTACACTTGTAAAACAAATTGATAAATAAACACTCAATACTTTTACTCTGTATTCTATGGCTACAAGTATTTCCAGTTTGCTTTTCATCACTAAACTAATAATACATTTTTCTATGATGAACAGATTTGATTAGATTTATTTTTAAAGAAATCCTACGACAAAAAACAAGCTATAGCTATCTGGCACAGGCTATAAGCTCTGTTTATAAAGTCCCGGGTTTCCCGAAGGCCACAGAAATGTGTATCCAAGATTCGAACCTAGATCTTCTGCATGGGAAGGGACACTAAACCTTAACCACTAGCCTAAGAGGGAATCCCCCCTTGGCCAGGGGAGATATTAGGCTTTTGGGCTTCAGGTCAAATGAAGCTATGGGAAAATGATCCGCAACAGGAAATGGGTATGCCACCTTTGGGAAACCTGGGACTCCAATTTTGCACAGAGCCTAATAGGTCCTGTTTCACTAAACCCTGGCTAGCAGCCTAATACCCTGACCCACCATATTATGACATTAGCCAATCTAGAGCTCTGCTACACGCTACATGCTAGACAACAACAACACAAACAAGGTGTGGAGGTTTGGCTTACATGTGCATGCTAAATGCAGCAGATTATATGAGAGGAGAAAAACAAATCCACAGATTCTTAAATGAAACCCACACTCAAACACTGTAAATAAATCTTTGGTTATCAAGACATATTAAAATGGATTGTGTAAAAAACATGGTTGACAGTTGAGCATTTACCTGGGACAGGAGCTATGATGTATGTAAGAGAGACAGGGCAGAGAAACAAGGAATACCTTTGGTTAGAGGTTATAGGCTAAACATACTGGACAGTAGGTCATGACTCAAGAGGAGATCGTGAGACGGGCTCTCTCACAAAGTGTAACGCCTGGGATTCAAACCCGGGTCTCCCCCGTGGAAAACAAACATCTTAACCACTAGCCTTAAGGGGAATTCTCCCCTGGCTGGGGAGATATTAGGCTTTTGGTCACCAGGCAGAGGTTCTGAGCCACTACTGCTACACTCGCCCCCTTTTTACCTCCCCCACCGCGAAACCCACCAATGTAACGCCCGGGAATCAAACCCGGGCCTCCCGAGTGGAGAGCCAACATCTTAACCAGTTGGCCAAAAGAGGAATTCTCCATGACTGGGGGAGATATTAGTATTTACGTCATCAGGCAGAGGCTCTGAGCCACGACTGCTACAAAAGCATGTTCTATAATTCATGAAGATGCCACTCAATAGACCTCTCTCTGAATGAGGTTTTTGGCCTCTGTGTGTCCATGTTACCTTTTTCTTCTTGTTTGAAGAACTCTTTGGATTTTGAGACTCCACATCCCATGGCTGTTCCTGGTCAAAGCACAAAGCACAAACATACATCACATCAGCACAACGCTGGACGTGCGGTGCAGGCAAGGAAAAATGTCGGTGCAGCCTGTACAGGAGGAAAACAGGAGGCCGGAAGTTGTAATCCTGTTATCTGTCGGCTGACTCCTAACCTCCCTGTCCTCAATCCTTCAGGAGAGGGAGACCTGCATTTATACGGAGGCTTACACAAGGAAAACTATATAACCATTTTGATTTTGATTTTAGAGTACCCATATTAAGCGAAGAATGCAAACAGAACATGGTGTTCGTGGTGCCATTAAGTCTTAATGCATTAAGATTTGGGAGATCAACTTAAAACAAATGCAATCAGATTTATCCCACCTCCTTTCCTGTCACTTTCCTGTTCCAGGAAAGTGACATTCTTATTTACACAGACATCTCTGCAGGGGAAAAAATTTATAAAGGAAACACTGTCGTCATCATAAACTAGAAGATCCATAAGATAAAGTGTACTTACGTGGTCACTTAATCTGTCAAGTCAACACGTTCCCAAGTTCTTCGGCTCAATGTTCCGTCTCAATGACGCATTTGTTCTGTTTCATCTTCCACCAGTGACTGGTCTTTCGACCAGTCATTCTTCAGTTGTCTGAATGACAGAACTAGCAGGCTTCATGTGTGCTTCTCCTTTTGGTCTGTTGTGTAGGCTACTAAAGCTTGTTTGGTCTTTAGTCCTTGGTGTAGCGCAACACAGGCACAGAGCCACAAGTGGATTAGTTTGGCTAATGACTTGAAGCGACTAGTCTTGTCTTTATATAGGATAATGGCACTAGGCAAAACCGATGACAATTGACATAGGTTAAGCACCATTTTGGTCAGTTGGCCCTCACTGGACATTGCTTATTTTAGATTACAGCTTATTTTCTAAGTTGTTAGTGTTGTGTCTTTGTTTTTGATAAAACTATGAAGGTTTACCGTTTACCTAGACATGGTTCACATGACACTCGTTTCAGGGCTACTGTTTACCTAACCTAGAATATGGGGTCCCGTTCCCCGTTCACTTCACGCTTGAAGGAACCCCCCAGAGTACTGACATTTTGAACAAAGGCTGTTATTGACATAATTATGTTGTAGAAAGGATGTTGTCTACTTTACCTAGATGCAATTTGACCTAAACAAAGTCACCTTACATTGTGCAGTGTGATTTTCTTTCCTTTTTTTTCCTATGTGTGCAATGTTTTTGTTGCTAATCCAGCCCACTGACAAGCTCCATGTTTCCCGCAAGGCTATCATGAGAACTTAAATGTGTCATTAAAATCTAACAACAGTTAAAGGTAGGGTGAGTGATATTTCTTGGCTAAAATAAAAAATGTTTTGTCAAAAGGTTTATCATGCTCAATACTCTGATAGTCATTGAGTATAGAGTGGTTGTTCAGTAACAGTCTCTCCAGCTCTTAAGTAAACAGAAAATACATTTACAGGCGAGGTGCCAAATTCAGCCAATCAGGAAAGAGTACCCATTTATCAGCTTCAAATTTACAGAGTTCCAGTTTAAAAATTGTCTGCTCATTTATTTGTCATCACTTCCAATTTCACTTGTTTATCCTTTATCCTGAATGAGTTCTCTCTCCTGATTGGATAAAATTGGTATCCTGACCTGAAAATGCACAGGGAGTCAATCGACCCCTATTACCGAACAATAACACTCTATAGCAATGATTACTATCAGAATATAGAGCTATTTAACACTTATTTTCTGTTTGCTAATTACAATCACAGTGATGTATGTTATTTGCACAAAAGACTGGGGTGTTCTGTCTTATTGTCTAGGCTACTCAATTTATGTAGCCTATACATTAGTATGATAGTTTAGAAGCTTGGACCTGGCCCCCATGCAAAAGTATTGCCCACCATATGGGGTGGTCATGTAATGTAACAATATAAAGAACCTTGAATCATTCACTTTTAAACTTTAGACTATTATCAATAATGATAATAATAATAATAATTCAGAAATGTATTACTAGCTGATGATAAATCCTGAAGTAGGCTATTTTTTAACTTAAAGGAGTAGCCTAGTTCAATTACACACCCCATGATGAAGCCTTGAATTCATGGAGATTTTTTTTTGTTTTTGTCACATTCCTGAGCCAATAATTTGATGCCTGGTCACCAAATTATTCGCTCAGGAATAAGACAGAAAAAAAAGGCTTCATGGTGTGTGTAATTGATAGAAAATAAGTACATTTTTGGGTGAACTATTCCTTTAAACCGTTCTACAGACAGTGACGGTCAGCCTGCAACAGTACAGCTCTTGAACGTCTCCCACTCTGCGGACCCCGGCCAGCTGTTGTGTTTTGTAACCAGCCGATAGTGTTACACAACATTGGAGTATGATCCGCATGGCGGTGTCGGTGAGCAATACGTTATTTTAAAATATGCCTAAAAATCGTTTACTATAACTTTTAAGTAGGCATATCAAAATATTAGACCTTTAGCCCTGTAGTTTAAGTCCGTTTGGTAACGCATTTATTCAATGATCAGTAATCAGCTAGTGTAAAGTAGCCTTACATCTAGCCTTAGATATAGATCAAGACTCTCGTAGATGTATTTGATCGAGTCTGACTTTTACCTTCGTATCTATGAGAGTATTGGCGACCCCCTCACCAGTAAGTAATAGCCCTAACCTCGCATCACCCGTTATAATAAAAAGGCGTCACCAGACTGTCCAAGTCGGAGGAAAGCCTGGTAGGCTGGTATTCGTTCTAAAACTATCCGTGTATTCCGGTTTGGAAAAAAGGTAAAATAATGAATTGTGGTTCCGATGGTTGGTTCTGGTTGGCGTCGCATTCTTTATGTTCCCCACCCCACATAATGCGAATCAGTTAGTTTAATCTCGCCAGTCGCGCCACGAGTTAGAATAGAAAATGGACACACCAAACCATTATTATTATACCAAATGAAATGAAACGATTATACTAAACTAAAGTTTTAAACTAGGGGAATCATTTTGGAGATGCACGGCGCCGGAGGTTCCGGTTGTTGGTTCCGGCCACCTGATGACGTAACGTTCCGACCGGATCAGAAACCCAAAAATGCTATTGATCCCAGGTTAGTAAAGCCCGTATTTCTCCGAACATGTACAAATGCAACATATAAGGTGCTTACCCGCTTGCCCCAAATGTTAACTAGGTGTCCGTTGTATTTTTGCAATGTGGTAGTCCATATATTTCAATAAAGAAGTGTTTTAATCCCGTCTGTGGCCGATTCTGTCCAAGTTCCCAATGGGCGGTAGTGACGGGGCGCATCCGGTGAAAACCGGAATTACACTCTTGTAAACAGAAACTTATCGAGGGGGGAAATGGCGTTAGGCCACAGACGGGATTAAAACACTTCTTTATTGAAAAATATGGACTAATACATTGCACAAATACTCCGGACACCTAGTTAATATTTGGGGCGAGCGGGTGAGCACCTTATATTTTGCATTTGTACATGTTCGGAGAAATACGGGCTTTGATTCCAGGCCAAACTGGGGGGGGGGGTATGTAAAAATATAAAAATCGATCAAATATATCTACGATAGTCTTGATCTAAGGCTAGGCGTAAAGTAACTAAGTACATTTACTACAATTTTGAGGTATTTTTTACTTTACTGGAATATGTCCAATTTTCAGTACTTTTACTACTCCATTACATCTTAGAGGCAAATGTTGTACTTATACACAATAATTTGACAACTTTAGTTACTAGTTACTTTGTAGATTTTGAATATTATTACAAAACATACATTAACCGTTCAACCCAATATACATTTCTGCCATTTGAGTTCCGGACTTTTACTTGTAACAGAGTATTTCTACATTGCAGTATTGATACTTTTACTTAAGTAAAACATGTGAGTACTTCTTCCACCACTGATGATGGTAGTTTTGCTACACCTGTAGTGGATGGATTGAATGTTGTCCCGCGGGCTGTGATTTGGAGAGTGAATTTATATTCCGCAGCACCACGGTGTCGCCTGTCAAAAGCAACTCTTCCTTTTCGACAGGCCACACCCATGGCCACAACACGAATGTTTTGGTCGTGACGTGGGCGCGGCCTGTCTCCATCGTGTAGACTGTAAACTGTAAACAAGTTCCTGCATATAAACCTGATAAGACTGTTGATGGAATTGACATGAGGTAACAACCACAACTCCATTTACATGAATCAAAGTATAGAATAACAGTGGTGGAAAGTAAAGTAACTAAGTACATTTACTCAAGTACTCTATTTTTTACTTTACTGGAGTACTTTTACTTCTACTCCACTACATTTCAGAGGCAAATATTGTTCTTTTTATTTCACTACAATTATTTGAAAACTATTTGAAAATTATTTACAACTTTAGTTACTTGGTGGATTTTGATTATTATTACAAAACATCTATTAACCACTTCAGCCCTATATATACACACGTTACAAGCTCACAAGCTCACATCTTGAAAACAATGGGACAATCTGCATAATGAGTACTTTTACTTTTGGTACTTCAAGTATGTTTTAGTGCCAATACTTTTGTACTTTTACTCAAGTAGATTTTAAATACAAGACTTGTACTTGTAACAGAGTATTTCTATATTGCGTTATTGATACTTTTAGTTTACTTCCACTTTACAAAATCCACCACTGTAGAATATAGGCTACTGGTCAAATATTACTCCACTAGGCCTACTAGAACTACAAGTGAAAGTTACTCAGTCAAAAGAATAAACAAAAACAAAAGCTAACCCTTACCCTTTGTGATTGTTGAGATTTTAATTTAAATTTTCCTCTGAATTCTATTTCATATATTTGTTGAAATATAGAGTGAAATAGAGCCTGGCTTGCGAGGCTGTTGTTAATAGATTAATAGTGTGGTTAATAGTGGTTAATAGTGTCAACATATCATATGTTTCATATTTCACGTATTGCTTTACTGTATCTCAGTAGGCCTAGATGTAGATCACCAGGCAGTAAGTAGCATTGAGCAGCCTTCTTTATTGTACCGTAATAAAATTAAGCGTACCTGCTTTGAGTTGCGAAACTGGGTGGGAGCAGCCCCGCGGCTTGCTTTGCTTGGCTGCACAGACCCACATTGCTCACTGTACTGATTAACTTGCGCTGCAGCCTTGACTGAGTTGTATTTGTCCCAGAGTGTGAAGATGAAGATCGCTGTACTTGGAGCCACAGGGCAGACAGGACAGCATCTGGTGGAGCAGGCTCTGCAACAGGGACATGAGGTCACTGCCATAGTGAGGAACCCTGGGAAACTCACCGCGCGCCATGACAACCTCAAGGTACCACGGTTCAAGGTTCTTTATTTTGTTACGTCTTGTGTGCAG
Source organism: Gymnoscopelus braueri (assembly GCF_963280865.1). Classification (NCBI taxonomy): domain Eukaryota; kingdom Metazoa; phylum Chordata; class Actinopteri; order Myctophiformes; family Myctophidae; genus Gymnoscopelus; species Gymnoscopelus braueri. The sequence goes on along the minus strand of NC_137608.1, from coordinate 43,048,257 downwards.
GTGCATACGGGTAAAGTGTACTTTTCTTCGGCTCCTCTGGCAGCAGCAGCAGCAGCACATTGACATGATAAACATCAATAGTGATAGGAAAACAATGATGATATTGTAAAATAAGTTTTTCTTATGCTAAATTCTTCTACTGTGCGGTTACTTTTTACGTTGGTTCTCTACTTGCTGGGTCCATCATGGTTTATAGGTGCTGAAGCTATATGCAGATCTTACAATTTCACTCTTGTGTTATGAGATGTAACAAATACAAATCTTGATTCTTTAAGTAATTACTCGCACGCAAGTGATAATAATAAGATATACAAAATTTAACTTTTCCTGGTTAACTGAGTGTGGGTTAAAAGTGCTTCTGTTCACAGACAAGTGCAGATTATACAGTAACTTGTAGGTTGGCAGAAACCTTGTCATTGTTCATTATTGCTGCACTAAACTTTATGATTTCTTTGCTATTGTTTTACTATTGCTGCTACAATGCTGAGTTGAGGAACCAAAGCCAAATAATTTTACTCTTACGTACTTATTCATAAGAGTACATTTGAAAAAATAAAAACAATTCTTGAATCCTACACTGCATTCACACTTTAAGTCATTTTAACCCATTAAAACTGGGAAAGCATCTGTGTCATTTTAGATTTTAGCTATATACTATATATATAGCAACATACGTTTTCAGAAAACAGTAGGATTTAGAAGGCATTTGTAGAATCGGCTTCAGGTCTTAATGGGTTGAAGCTAGCGACGTGAAGCTACAAAGTGACGCCTGGCACTTGTCACTGCATGAAGGGCATGCATGACACACCACAAATCAATGTTGAGCTGGCCTCGACTTTTCTTCAGTGCTCCAATGACGCAGGGAAGCGTCAATCAATCGTAATGTTTTTGTTTCACAAGTTAAACTCCCCTTCTCTCTCTCAGCACAATTCCTGTTCCGTTCCGTACAATTGAAGAAAAACTCATTATTGCCTTTTAAATCAGAATAAGAATCAACTTTATTGTCACATCATCATCATCACATGATTACAGGGTGTAAAAGAGTGGGAGATTTTTTTTTTGTGCCAGCTCTCAACATTTGCAGTTACAGGAAGAGTTAGAATAGGGAAAGAGTATAAAGAAGAAAGGAACAGGGGCACAGAACAAATAACAGGAAGGCACAGTCTAATCAAATATACAAAGTCCAATATACACAAGGTGCAAGACTAAAACATAGCATTGGATAAATAGCTCTACAGAAGGCAGAAATGCTTCTTGTACAGGTGGATAACATGTCCAGCATATGCAAAAGCAGTAGGTATATAAAACCAGGTTCATGTGCATGGACAAAGTGCCATGGTTAAAGGTTTCATGACGTTCAGTTTTACCACACATTAAAAGTCTTTGTCATGGTCCTTCAAACGTGTATAGAAAGTTTTAACAAAAAAATCCACTCCATTGATCCATGGCAGGTGTTTTCACATTTCTAAAGCCTTTTCAACTGCAATGAAAAAAGAAATCTTTGCCTGCGGGTGTCGCTGGTGAGGGATTTTGCCTGTCAATCATCGCCTCTGCTCCGCCCCCCCCAAAGGAAAGGATAGGGGAGGGGAGGGGCGAGGAGGAGAGTGGGCGGGATTAATCGGCTGTGACCTCACTGCCGAAGGGCCAAGCTCAGATTACTTTTCAGCCTAATTATTCAGAAAACCCCAGACCACAGAAAATCCACTGAATGTTCAAAGTTCAGATTTTTTGGGTGTAATTGAGGTCATAAAACCCCCCAAAAAACATAAAAAACAAAAAAAGTGAAAATGAATGTCATAGAACCTTTAAAGAAATGTAAAACAGACATTTTGATTGCACGACAAGAGTTACAGGCCTAAACATGGCCTGTTTATAGCGAAACCTTGAGGCCAATCTTCCTTGGCCTACTTGTAGTGTGCATGCAAAGTTTCACACCGATCAGTCCAGCGGTGGCTGAGATAAGCTGTCTACGGACCGACACACAATGACACAGACACATGATTGGACAGAGGCGAAAACAATATCTCCGCCTCCCGGCCTTTCAGCCCGGCAAAGATAACCAGTTCCTTGTGCTATAATTGGCACTAGTCTGAACGCAGCCTTAGCGTGTACGCTATGTACTGAACATTACGTTCAATTAGAATATCATGCACTGACACTGAGCCTTTTCTTGCACGGATTTATGAGGTGAACTGTGAACCTCCACCATTAACATTCCACCCTCATTTCCGCTCTGCTTTGCCAGGTTGTGGAAGCGGATATTTTCTCGGCGGACGGTTTGAAAACGCACATCAAGGGGCATGACGTTATCATGTCCTGCCTGGGCTTCCCTCCGTCCTTCCTGGCCGGGGTGACGGGCTACACCCAGTCCATGAGCGCACTGGTCAGCGCCATGCGAGAGGTCAAGGTCAACAGGATCATCGTTATGGCTTCCTGGTACACTGAGCGTGAGTAGGCCTGTCTTACATAATTTGCCTGATCGCAATTATTTGCAATGATCAGTTATTTTTGCATAGTCAGAATCATTTCCATTCATCTGCATGAATTCATCTGTTGAAAAATGTTCATACATTTTCAAACAATTAAAAAAATATCAGAAATAGCAGAGCTACAAGCTCACAACACATTGCGATGCAACGCGTTGTGAGCTTCTAGATCTGCCATTTCCACTATTCACATTTTCTTATGTGTAATATTATTAAATATGACCTATTTTTGGCCATATTACATTATTTATTGTGATTATTGGTACCGTTCATTGCCAGTCAATTCTTTATATGTTTACGTTATTTGTCATAACTGTGCAATATTTGTTTAAAAAGCCTAAAAGCCTAACAGATGTCATTTTTATTTAGTATGTTCCAATGTTCAATACCAAAAACACAAATATCATTTGTCGCAATTATCTATATGGCAGTTAATCGTCAAGTACAATGTCATGATACATCCCCTAGGCAGAGTCTCCCAGAGGCCAAACCAGTGAAAAGTTGCGTTATAAGATAATCTGTGTTAACTTTTCCCCAATATTTCCCATCCAGCAAACTCTGCAGCTCAGGCATCCTACCTGGTCCGGTTCGTCCTGCTGCCGATGATCCGCAGCATCCTCACTAACATGCATGAGATGGAGCACTTCCTGAACGGCATCCAGGACATCAACTGGACCGTGGTTCGACCGCCGGGTCTCAAGAACCTGCCTGCTACAGGTAGAACCTACAATATGTAACTTGTAGGAGAAAGAATATATATTAATATTAAATATATATAATAATCGATATATATATTAAATAATCGATTAATTCGATTAACTGTTGCGCCCCTATTTCACAGACCCACTGTACAGTTTCATGGGCCTCAGGCCCCATTTGGTCACAGTCTGCTAGTATTTCATTGACTTAAAAGGTCATCCACAATACATGCCTGTTTTCACTTTCTTTGCGAATTGTCTGTGAATGAATTGGTCTGCTAAAGACCAACCTTGCCTTGAGGGGTTCAAACAGTCTTCGCTTACTACAACGTAAAATCCGGAGTTTTCCTCTAACCCAGAGAGTGTAAAAATAGTAATTTTTTACACTCCCAGAGTTAAATGAACACTCTGAATTACACTGTGATCTTGTGCTTCTCATGTATCAGAAGAACAACTGAGGAGAATATCTCCATTTGACAGTGTTGGGCAAGTTACTCAGGAAGATGAATACGTTTCTAGCTTATTACTCCTTTAAAAAGTAATAATATTACTTTATAACTTGGTGTCAAGAGTAGCTAGTTACATTACATTATCACTATATCACTTTCGCTACCCTAACTTGCACGTACACGTTACGTCATAATTTTGTGAGAGAATCAGAATCAGAATCATCTACATACTACATGCATACATATGCAGTATGATCACAGTTATTTTTGCATAGTCAGAATCATTTCCATTCATCTGCATGAATGCATCTGTTGAAAAATGTTCATACATTTTCAAACAATTAAAACAATATCAGAAATAGCAGAGCTACAAGCTATAGCTCCAAGCTACAAGCTACAAGCTATATCTCCATTTGACAGTGTTGGGCAAGTTACTCAGGAAGATGAATACGTTTCTAGCTACTTATTACTCCTTTAAAAAGTAATAATATTACTTTATAACTTGGTGTCAAGAGTAGCTAGTTACATAATTACATTATCACTATATCACTTTCGCTACCCTAACTTGCACGTACACGCTACGTCATAATTTTGTGAGAGAATCAGAATCAGAATCATCTACATACTACATGCATACATATGCAGTATAAATGACAGGCTTAATGTAGTCTATCGTGGTCAAAAACGACTAACTTAGTAACTCAAAGTTACTTAATAATTGTAATATTATTATTGTTTTGTCAATTGTGATAAGTTACACTACTAGTTACTGGGGAAAGTAATTATGTTACATTATGTTAAGTAATGTTACTTAGTAACTGGTTAATGTCCAACACTGGTTATTGCTAATGTATTTTGTGGTTGTGTGCTCCACAGACAAAGAGTTCCTGACCCACGAGAGCTACTTTGTTCCAGACCCCAGTGGGCGGCCTGTCGGCATCTCAATGTCCAGGGGAGACGTGGCCCGCTTCATGTTGTCTCAGGTCAACAGCGACTCCTGGGCCAAGAAAGGGGTTGCGATCGCTACCCCATGAGCCAGGCTGTCGTCATGGCTGACACTGTGGCGTTTTAACGCACGTTTAATTTGTATGTTTTTTATCTTTGAACGTGTACATGCCTCATCGACGGTAATGGAAACCACTGCTTTAATCAGTTAAACCGAAGCGTCCCAATTCTGGGCATGTCATAATAGGCAAACATATGGCAAAAATGGGCGAATGTTCGGTTAAAATAGGCAATCTACAAGCTCACAATGCATCGCGACGCGTTGTGAGCTTGTAGATCGCCTATTTTCGACAAAAAAGATTTGGCGTAGAGGGAACATAGGAGGAGACCAAACATAGGCCCTGTGGGGACTCTGGTCAATAAAGTATACAGCGTTGGTTCTCAAAGTGGGGTCCGGGGACCCCCAGGGGTCCTTGAGGGAGTTCCAGGGGGTCCCCAGCTAATAGATAGTTAGGAACCAAATGGACCCTTATGGGTCTTTAACTCAGAGAGTGTACAAATGGAACCAAATGGACCCTAACGGGTCCATTTGGTTCCATTTGTACACTCTCAGATTTACATTAACATTGATTGTACAATATAAATTGGGGTCCCAGAGATAGAAATGCCATTAAATGGGGGTCCGTAGCCTAATGCATGTCAAACTGGGGGTCCTTGAAATTAAAATGGTCGAAAATCACTGTTAGAGCCGCAAACATCTTCTCTTATGGGGGTCCTTGGCATATTCTTTCAAATGGGGGTCCGCGGGCTAATAAGTGTCAATTTGGGGGTCCTTGACATGAAAAAGTTTGAGAACCACTGGTATACAGGGTTTAAGTGGTTAAGATCACCCTGCAGAGTGCAGAATGACATTTGAGTGTCTTTAAAGATTTTCACCACATGAGGGCGATGTTGCCACGTATGATCATCACTGTCTAACAGTTGAATGACTATGGTGTAAACATGACAGCTGGCTGTCCTATGCAGAGGATGGGAGGTTATACTGTATATGTGATGTACAGCTCTGCTTAGGTGAGTGATGATGACAGCATCATACGTGTATTTTATATGCTAGCATAAATTATAATATATGCTATACTCAGTATGCTGTATATATCGCCTTAAATAAGCGGGTCCAAACACAAGAACTTATTTAAAGCTGCAATCCGTAACTTTCATGTCCTTCATGCAGGATTCGAACCCACAGTCTTTTGCTTGTGAACCAACATTTCTACCGCTCTACTGCCAAGAGTTAATCCCTGCCTGGCATGGGGAGATGTTGGCCCTAAGAGCTTCAGGCAGTGCTACTTGTCAACTAGCAGGTGTCCTACACCTGACAACAGGGTCTAAATGACTTCATGGAAGAGTAGGGAGAGACCACCTCCAAGCACAACTGAAACGTTAAAATATAACGCTGGAATGATTCAAATAAGTTCTGGATTGCAGATTTATTTTCTGTCAATGACGTGCCTTTGTGAAATGACTAGGCCTGTCACAGTTATTACATGATCGCATGATTGCAATTGTTTTAAATAATCGCAATTATTTTTGCATTATCGTCATAATTGTTTCCATTCATCTGTATGAATTCATCTGTTGAAAAATAGCAAAGATAACCCACCTGCAAGCTCAGAACGCATCCCCATGTGAACACGTAGATGGGCTAATTTAGCTATTTTTGAAATGATGGGAAAGTAAAATTATTAAGTATTATGGCCTGTTTTGCAGTAGCACATTATTTATTTTGATTATTGATACTGGTCATTGTCAGTCATGTCTTTGTATTAAAGTTGTCATATCTGCCCAGTGTAATCTTTGTTTACAAAGCCTAAAGAGCAAACAGAAATGTAATTTGTATTTTGTGTTCCAATGTTCAATGCCAAAAACACAATGAAATCGTTATTTGCTACGGCAATTAATCGTCAACTAAAATGTCATGCTCGTGACAGCCCTAGAGATGGCAGCTGATCTTAGTGACATTTTTCGGTTTGTTGTGAAAACGAGGCAGACGGAATGCTGTTTAACTAACTCGTCTGTGACCTCTGCCCTACTATCCCACATTCAGGTGGAAAATGATACTGTACGTTTATGTTTACGGTAAAGTTGCAACGCCAGTTCCCTGACCGAGTCCTCTATATGATATCTGATATACAGGTCTTTCTTTTTTCGCCTTTATTTATACAGGTAAAATCTCTTTAATGAGGAAGCCCTGTTCAGGACAAGCAGCAGGACAAGTTGCAAACATACACACAACATAAAACAAAACTAACAATCACATAAAAACAAACTTAAAATGAAGTCAAGTGCAAACAGTCATACGGCAGAAGAAATAAATTTCATACCATTTAGGTAGGGAAGCAAGTGCACCACTAGGGTGTATAGGATGTATGTATGGTTGCATGTCAGGATTGTCAAGCTGCTGAAAGGTTAGCCTCGATCTCCAGGCTTTTATTGTTTAGTTTTGCTAAAAAATAAACAATAAAAGCAAGGTTGACCTGTGAAAGCCTGTGCAAATCTTTTAAGAGTCATCATTTTAATGATATTTTGTAACGCAGTTGTAGTACTTGTATCCTCTTTGAAATTAATATGTAGTCACCGTAAAAAAAAAAGATTCTGTTCATTCTTCAAATACTATTCAAATTGAATTAGTATTAACTAATAACTGATGATGCAAGTGCATATATAAGATGATTAATTTGTTCTACGACGGTGTCCATTTGGTTCCATTTGTACACAGTCAGAGTTACAGATCTGTCAGTACAGGGTCCATTTGGTTCCTAACTATCCACCAATTAGCTGGGGTCCCCATGGAACCCTCTCAATGACACCTGGTGGTCCCCAGACCCCCACTTTGAGAACCACTAGTGTGTAGGCGAAGTTACTGGTGCCGGGTGACTGTATTTAGCCTGGGGATGGGCTTGTTTATTTCCCATCCTGTTAATTACTCCTTGCCTGGTGTTTTTGGTAATGAAGATAATTAGGGGCCAATTAATAATTTAAGGGTTGATCTGTCTCTTTATTTTCTTAAAAGTAACTTGAGTACACGCAAGTTCCTAAAGTCAAATATCCTCTTGTTCACAAGGCTGTAATCAGAATGTCAAATGAATTTACACTTTATACCACTACTGAAGTTAGCGTATAGTAAAAGCACAACAGTCGTTTTCCTGAATCATTGTTTTTTTATTGACAAAGCATAATTTGATAGAACATGCATCGAAAAATTCACATTTAAATATTTCCCAAACTGTACATAGAGAGGCACTGTCGTTGCCCCTGCTTGTTGAGATTACATATTTCTTAAATACATAACAGCAATAGTTGTTCATTTCCAACATAAACTCCCTTTACTCAAAGCAACGTCTGAAGAATGGCTCCTCAAAATAGGATCGTACTTATTACTGCAAAAATATACAAAGATACTGCTGCATCAAAAATATAATATAGAGGCTTGTAAGTTAAATTTGTCTTGTATTGTGTTTGTACAGTTTATAGCTGTAGATGGCAGAATTTGGCTTTGAATATGTGGTTTATTTACAAAAAGTGCATTTCAAGTCACATGTACATTTACAACAACTTAAATATTGATTTGGACTGTATATCAAGAGGTGTTGCTTCCAGTTCAAGGGAAAATTGACACAAAATTGTCTACAAAAAGGTCAATCATTAAATAACGGCACAACTAGAGCTAAAACATTATCGTAATCAGGCCTCTTTACTTTAGTTAAAAAAAGAAATCAACATTAAATAGTATTTTTACATGCTGGAATACATACGGAGGTGCATGGTGCTATGCATAGTCAAGGCCCAGGCTTCTTCGCAGCTTTGGCTTTGTTCTTGTTCACCATTGCCCTACAATCCCTGTTCAGTGTTGTACAGTCTACTGTCTGTTATTCCTGGGTAACTGCGTACAGCTGGTCTATTTTCTCCTGGTACATTTTCACAACACAGGGCCTTTTCAGTTTCATGGTGGGCCCTGAGGAGACAAACGGGGAAGAAATATTATGTGTCAATTAGGGGTGCAACAGTTAATCGAACTATAGTCGATTTAATCAATTGTTAAAACTAATAATTGATAATTGGGCATGTAATTATAGGCAAAAAAAATCCAAAACTTTCAAAGAGTGAAAATAGCTCTCAACAAGCTCAGAGCTATTTTATTTTAACTATTTTTGCATGACACCATTGTGCGACAAAGTATAAAGGGATTAACACTGGGAGACCGCCAAAAAAAAAAGGTATTGCTCACAAGCTTTTATTGTGACTGTTCTCTCGAAACCTGGCCACAGCAGGACGTCTGGTCAATGCATTTCAATGAGAATGCGCGCAAATAAATCAGCGTTCGCGTGCTTACAGTATGCGTGCGTGGTGGGTTCCTAGTGTAAGAGGTTAATCGATTCATTGATATATAGACAATTATAAAAGTTCTTCTTTATCATTTGATTAAACGAAAAAGTAATTGATAGAATATTTACAAAGAAAATAATCGATAGATGCAGCCCTAGTGTCAATTCTCTCTCCGTTATGTTATGTAATGTGACTGGCAAAAAGTCAAACCCTGACGCTTACAAAATGCCACCAGAGCGGTTTAATGAGGTGAGGGCAACAGTTGAGTGTCTAATAGCAGAAACAAATGGAATGCCGCTTGGCACAAAACAAAGTCATGAGACAAAGCCTTATCTCACTGTCTTTGACTACCACATAGGTAATTCATTCAATGTTCAATTCAATGCTGCTAAATGCTAATTATTTTCTGGCCGGTACTGGATACTCTACTTTCACTTCCCGTTTCCATAAACAATTAAGTCCTATTTTATATCTCCGTTGCATGATGACGGAGAAAATAAGCAAGCTCACGTATGCATCGCAAAGCGACACATTGTCAACCAGCTGTTTTTGAAACATTTTCACCTATAAAGTCATGCCCACAAAGGGAGGCCGGGTTGAAAGTGGCTCATATACATAAAACAAGGGAGAAAAAAAAAAACCTCTTGTGACTTTTTTCAATAACTTACCCAGTTCCCCGCCAGAGACACTGAAGTCTTTATCCAAGATGACCCACTTTTGGATTTTCTGGGCGTTGGAGGCAGCTACGGCGTTGACACGCTCCATGCCTTCCTGGATGGCCTTGTAGATTGCCGGCTCCTTATTGAGTATGATCTCTGAGACCTTGGTTGCTGTGACACCGTGTTGTTGACAGTAGGTAAGTGCCTCGGGGGTCAGATCGTCTGTGGGCTCACCGTTGTCATCCACTACGCACTATGGAAAGAGAGAAGGGTCATTAACAGGGCCATTCTAGTGACTTATTTAGTAGTTGTATCTACAGTATGCAGCAGATATGTAAGAGAGTGTGTACCTTAAGAGTGAGCATCATGGAGAGGAACTTGAGCTTGTCACCGAGCAGCATGGCGTTACTGATGATAGCCGTCTCTGCCTTCACTGCGTCCTCCAGAGGAACCGGAGGGATGTTCTCACCTCCTGCTGTGATGATCAGCTCTGTCCAAACACAATTAACCACTTTAATACTGGTGTCTTTAATTTCCCTTCCTGCCATTTTTAACTTCTCTTGCTTTTCACCTTTCTTTTGTCATGAAATGCTCCTCCTGGCTGCAGTTTACTATACGGACAGTTTCTGTTTTACATTTACTATTGTGGACATTTGCCACAGTGAAAATAGCCGAACTACAAGCTAATAGCACGTTCCATCGAGCTTGTACATCTGCTATTTTTTAAACATTTTTTCTTTTTAAACATTTAAAAAGAAATGCCTATAATAACATGCTCATACACTAATAGTTGTCCTGCATAGCGTAAAACACACCAACATCTGCGGCACTGACAGCCGAGTGGTTAAGGCGCGTGCCACATATGGGCTCTGATGCAGCCTGACAGCGAGTCCCAGGTTCGAAACCCCACACCAACATCCGTGTAGCCATCCCCTTACCCTTGATTCTTCCTGTGATGTACAGGAAGTCGTCGTTGTCGTGCTTGCCCAGGTCTCCAGAGTGCAGCCAGCCGTCGTCATCCAGGGCCTCTGCCGTTTTGTCAGCCATGTTCAGATAGCCCATGAAGACGTGTCGCCCCCAGAAACAGATCTCTCCGTTCCCTTCCGCGTCCGGCTTGTCCAGCTTCGTCTTGCAGCCTTTCATCACTTTCCCGCAGCTGTGCAAAGACCAAGGTTATTATGGTTATTATTACTGAAAAGTGTGTTTATAAAACAAACTAAAATGTCCTTTCTTTGTCTTCGTGCTTAGTTTCTCTTTGACAGTTTATTTCATACATAAAGCTAGTATCTGGGGTGGATATGAAATCTATCTTCATTTGTTTCTGCTGTGCAAGTTTAAACTTTTAATACATTTGTTATGGTATGTACTCTTGAGTTTTTATTACCCAATATTTCTTCTGAAATTTCTTCTGATTTTTTTTTGACAAATAATAACAATAATAACAATAAAGAAGTCAAACTAACACTAAAACCAATTCAAAACAAAAACAGAATGAGTCGATACCATATCTAAGTGCAGATCATGGTTTTCTGTACTGTATGTTTGGAGCAACTGTTCATATCTGTTTAATCAGCATTCAGTGCGAGCCTCAAAGTTTTTCACATACGTTATCGACTACGTGCATCAGTCGGCACTCGGCACAGATCTATCGCTACACGTTACCAATGTCCTAGAATGCCACTAATATTACAGTACTTTACTTCATCATTACATTTTTTTGATACTTTATTTTGTACTTTTTATTCCACTACAAATATGTCACATTTATATTATTATTACAACAAAAGATACAGTAACCACTTAAAGGGATAGTCACCAAAAAAAATTCTATCGATTAATCACCCCATGGAGACTTGACCAGCGGACCAGTAGGCAGTGGTTCAGGTAGGAGACACAAAGGAGACTCTTTGTCTCTCCTACCGGAACCGCTGCCAGTCATCAAATTATTGGCTTAGGAATGCGACAAAAACAAAAGAAATATCCATGAATTCAAGTCTCCATGGGGTGACTAATCGATAGAAAAAAAGTCATTTTGAGAGTGAACTATCCCTTTAACCCCTATTTTATACTTTTGTACTGCAAGTATATTGACGCCAATGCTTTTGTGGTTTTACTCAAATTGTGCACTGTATGTTTGTACTGATGAAGGTATAAGGACCAAAACGTTGTTCAGTAATAAATAGTTCCAGACAGTGACTTTTCTCATTGTGTATTTGGACATTCCTTTAGTCCTGCACACGTTTAAGGTGTGCAAGTAAAAACAAATCTGAGTACTTCATCCACCTCTGAATGCCATACTGACCTCATAAGGCGGTAATTGTCAGCCCAGGAGATGGGTCTGCGGCCCTCAACTTTCACTCATGCCGTATAACTCGAAAAGCTGCATATTTAGGCTCATGAAGTAAACCAACTTATGTAAAAAATCTGAGTACTTCCACCACTAACCTCATAATGTGGAAATTTTCAGGGAAGGAGATGGTCTGCGGGCCTGAGCTTTCACTCATGCCGTACAACTCGAAGAGCGGCATATTCAGGCTCATGAAGTACTCGAGGGTGTCCTTAGTGATGGGAGCAGCCCCTGTAAAGCAGGCTCTGCAGCGGTCCAAGCCCAGTGCCTGGCGCACCTTTTTGAAGACCAGATTGTTGGCCAGCATGAAGCCCCAGGGCACCTGGTGTTCCCTGTCACCCAAAAACAAACAAAACACACAAGTCAGATTTGTACATAATGACCGGGAATGGAATTTAATCACACCTGTCCACAACAGAATACTGCTGCTGGGGACCAATTGTGTCCTTTCTGTGAAATTAGCATGCAAATCAACGAGGAACTGAACTCTGATGTCAGATTACAACATACAACGCACAGACCAAATACTGTCATGTTAAACGAGCATACCGGTGGGTCTGGCATGTTTAGCCCATTGACTACAAATCAAGCTATACAGTACCTGACATTACTGAGAAACTTTTAACACACAAACTGTAATATTTAAAACCATTGTACAAACTGGTTCATATATATGACACCTTTAGATCAAACGTAATGATTACATGGACATTATTGCACTTTGCCCTCTGCCCAAGATCCTCGTCGTCTGAATGTTGCCTCACCCGATCATGGCACTATAGTTGTACTGCAGCCCAATGGACTTGGCCCAGTCTGCTACTCTCTTCCTCATGGGAGATGACTTGGCACCTATAGCTCTCATCTTCTCTTGCATCTTCTCCCACACCCGGGGGACGCCCAGGAACGACGTGGGCCGCACCTCTTTCAGCGTGGTCCCCAAGGAGCCCTAGGACATTCATGTACATTACAATATGATTAGGTATCCCATGTTTTAAACCCGAGTTTTCCTTGGTTGCACATCGTGCACTGATATTAAATAGCCAATCTACAAGCACACAGCATGCGTTGTGAGCTTGTAGATCAGCTATTTTTGGTGAACGACACTGGCACGCAATTATATTAAGTATAAATCAAATATCATCATGACTTCAAATCACACTACAATCTTTCACAGAAAATGTCTTTCACAAGAAATTGCGCGTTGCAGAAATTTGTGAACTTTCTTTTTTATTAATGCTTTTGTCTATAACGACATGGGATGTCGGGATACCAAGTTGAAAGTATATAGTATATAAATATATATATATATATTTTTTTTAGGGTAAAGAATTTGCCTTTGTATTGGGAAATGAGTGCACACAATGTACTGATATAATAAATTAAAAGATAATAATTCATAACAGTATAGTTGTTTGTACTGCAGTAATAACATGTGGTTGTCACAAAATCCCAAGGCACACCTAAACTTGTCTCATGACACACCAGTGTGCCTCACCACACCGTTTGGGAACCACTGTGTACGGTTTTATCTCCGTCTCACAAAGGGATGAAGCCTGGAAAAGTGTCTAACCGAAAGTACAGGAAGTAAAGGGCAACATGATATCCAGGCTAAACTACCCGAACTTCCAGTACTTCTAAATAGAATACAAGATTTGTGTTGTTGAAATGTTTCAAAGATATATATTTTTTTTTTTTAAAGATAAAAAAAAGCAGATCTACAACATCTGATCAACATGTCGCGATGCGACGCGTTGTTAACTTATAGATGTATATAGGGTTAAAGTCGTTAAACTGATTTTGATGCTATTTAACTCATTTTGCTGGGGACCCCACGTTGAAAACCAGTGCACTACTAGATGCATGTTGTTGAGCAGCCTTACCTTGAGGGCATCCGGCTCAGCGAAGTGAGTGGTGGCCGCAAACCTCATCGAGATCCACATGTCATTCATCTGGGCAGCGACATGGCTGAGGGGCAGGTAGCTGACGAGCATCTCCTCACCGTAACTCAGGTCCAGGGAGGAACCTGCTTGAAAGGAGGTCCAGGTGATCTGCATATGAAGGGGCAGGAGAGGAAGTGTCAGAACATGTCTGGTCATTATTCAGTCAAAGTGGTCTGACAGAAACTGGCGTTTCCATCTGCTCACCAACCTAGATTTCTGGTTACCGGTCTAGTTAGTTACATATTGTCGTTCTTGAAAACAATTAACAAGTTTTATTTAGCGTAGCCAATTATTTCTACCCCTTTTTTCTCCCAATTTAGTCGCTATAACCCTCCCCACATATTTTTGTGTTGCCACTTCTGTTGTACCCAACTGGCTGACCTGCCATAAAAAGCCAATAGTTAGTTCAGTCAGTAAACATAAAATCATTTAAAGAAACATATTTAATGGTGATTGTCTTGTTACTCACATTGTCATGGCTCAACATGACTCCTTTAGGGTTGCCGGTGGTCCCAGAGGTGTAGATGAGAGAACAGCACTCATTGGCCCTCAGGCTGTCAATCACAGTGTTGAGCTGCGCGTCGGGCACGTCCTCACCCAACTTCATAAACTCTGCCCACTGCAGAGACACACAAGTCAACTTAGTACCAAGGTTATTATGGTTAAATAAAACTAACAAAATAATTAAAACTAGATGCGGAAAAAACTACGAATTTATGTATTTTAGTACTGATATAAAAATAAAAACAAGGCTAAAAAAACTCAATAACTCAAACTGTATTGTGTGTTTACAAAACTAACTATAATCATAGAGAAAAAGTCCTAAGTTGTAATTTTTAGCTGTGCCAGTTTTAACTGTAAATATATTTTTAAATGGTGTGAGCTTGTATTACAAAAAAACGAATATAAAACACTTTTTTCAGATCTTTTTGAAACTCAACTAAAACAATAAGCCTTTTTTTTTAATAAACAATTAAAATTAGAATCTGCCATAACCTTGCTTACTACAGGCCATGGCACCTCAGGCTAAGCCGAGTTATGTTTGCAATGCGTTGCCAATTGTGCTGTTATGATGTCAACACGCAGTTTAAAGCAGAAACGTCAGTGGCATTTTGATGCTGACACAGATAGTATGCATCAGTATGCAAACAACTCGTCTGCAGACTGTCTGGCAACGTTCCAAACGTGACTGAACATAAAAGCCTACCGTGTACAAGTTGGGTAGCTTCTGTTGCAGCTCATCCTTGTACTGAACTATGGCTTTCAGGTGAGGTAGCTGATCTTTAATCTGAAATGACATCACGAGTTGGAATGAGTAATTTACAGTGAAGGTGTACAAGTGCAATGAATCATAATACTTAACATCCTCTGTGTTTACATATGGATAAATGAACACTGAGGATTTTACTGTGTAGCCTACGATCCTCAACTAGGGCTTAATGATATATGATTTCAGCATCGACATCACAATGTACACCAATGTAATATTCACATATTGTAAATGATGCAATTGCAAATGATCGATTTTGTCTCATGTTAGTTCCCTAAAGTGATAAAGCAGCTTTACTAGTGTAATGTAATATTTTGAACTGGAAGACAGTGACATGAGCCCTCCTGTATCCTTTCCAGACAAGCAGACACCACCCTTCTTTCAGCAAATCACATAGGAGCTCCCTGCTTTTGCAGAGTGCATTATTCATATTGTGTGGATCATGTACTTTGATGGGGTGACTCCTAGTAGTCTCGTGTAGACAGATGATCAGAGATCCACGCCTACGGATACCTCTGGGGAAATCTATTGTTGTAGTGTATTGTTATTGTTGTATTGTTATCTTAACACAGCCCTGCAGAATAGGTCCCACCAACATTTTGACGCTTGCACTACAAATAAAACTGTTGATTCTTGATCCTTGATTCAATAAATGGGCTAGAACTAGTGCTAGCTAACTTACAACTTCTGCCTTGAAAGCCAACCCAGATACCATCCCGATATGAAGGACCACCCTAAAGTATTTTTTTACATATGCGAATTCTTTCCACCCACATTTAGCCAATTCACTGAATTTAGATGTCGCCATACGTATCTGTAGGTGGAGATCTCTGATCATCTGGCTACACGATACTAGTGACTAGTAATTGGAAACAATGTTGAGTCAACCAGAGTATGGAGAAACTGACTTATTTCTCTCTCATCACCATGATCATTGCTAGTCTGGAATGACCAATTCTTTCCAAATAGAGCCACTGAAGTTAAACGCTGAGTGAAAACACACTACAATGTTAATTGTTACCAATATCATTCAGGCCAAGTATTTATCATCAACTACTATCTCTTGCAACACCAAATGCAACTAGTGGGAATGTGTCTCCAGACCTGTAGGATTTTGATAAGCTGTTTGTGGTTCTCCACGACCAGGACGTTGGCCTCGCAGTTTTGGGCTACATACTGGCAGGCCTCGGGGGAGTTGGTGGTGTAGATGCCGGCAGCCAGGCCCCTACAGCACAAATCAAGAGAAGATATTTAGAGTGGAGCGAAACCAGGAGAGGGCCTCGTATAGAGCCCTGAGGGACTAGGGTTTAAGTGGTTAATTCATGCATCTGTCAGCACAGTAACGTTACAGTAGAATGTGTTCTGTAATCATCTACGAAGGGCTTGATTGGTTAATCATCGAAACAAATAAACAACTAAACATGACATTGTTTTTGGATATTAGTGCATAAATCTTGAATATACTGTATGTTGTTGGTAATTATTAGAAGGTAGCGGTAAAGATAATGTACACCACAGGTTGTGGTGGGGTGCTGGGAATACATACAAAAGTATTGGACTGTGGCTCCACATGCAGTAACTTTTAATGGTTGACATTTCGACCCACAGGCCTTCCTCAAAACCAACAAAAGGTTTTTGTTTTGGCAGGTCTGTCGGCCGAAATGTCACTCACTTATTAGAATGCATAAAATGTTTTACTGTTGTTAAGTGACTTGAGTCTATAAGCTCAGTGCAGTATGTTAATGACATTTACAGTGTCTGAGGATAACAGCTACGTTGCGTACTAGAGGGCCACTAATATGGTATAACTACAATGGTTTTGCTTAGCTTCACCTATGGGTAAATGTTTACACTCTCAGGGACCAATTAAAGCGGCAATCCATAATTTATTTTTGTGAATAAGACATTATTTTATCTGTATGGTACAGTACTGTATGTTATATAATATAAACAACACAACTGTGGTAGTTGGCGGTGGTCTTCCAAGCTCTTCTATTGTGAAATGTAGACTCTGATTACTACTGATTGACAAGAGGTATTGCATGATGCTAAAACTGTCATTTCCCCCCTGCCCAGTGCAGGAGACCCTGCGTTGGGCAGGAGACCCGCCGTAAGACCAGCTTTAAAACTATGGATTTGACTGTGGATCAGGTGAAACAATGGCAATAACTTTGACATACTGGGATGTAGAGTGGATTAGGGGTGCAACAGTTAATCGAACTAATTGATTTCATTGATTATAAAAAAAACATCTATAATCTATACATTTATAAAATAATCATTTAATAATCAATAGCTATTTTGGGCATGTCATTATAGGCAAAAAAGTATATAAAAAAATCAAATGCAAGAAAGAGAAAATGTAATCTTACCCAGCCAGGATGCAGCCCACGTCTGAGATGAACCATTCAGGACAGTTGAATCCCAGAATCCCGACACCATGGTAGCGTTCCAGTCCCAGCTACAACCAGAGATGAGGAGTTTTAGATGTGTTTTTGTTTTATTGTATGCATTTTTAACAAGACCTGGTGCAGTGCCTCGGTTACTTTTGACCTACATCATGCTTCAGGAGATACCCTAGCATCACGGGGCACGGACATGACCATGAAACCAGAGAAGAAACATAAGCTGTCAAAATCCTCACACACCCAAGTGTTGGCTTTCAACAGCCCCATTCTCACACCATGAAGGAAATTACAGGTAGTTTCTGTCCAACTATGTAAAACACTCTCACACTATAAAAAAAAAAAAAAAAGCTGCAGAAGAACAAAGAACTACGAATGACAGAAAATCAATGTTGTTGATCAATCTTTGATGTTGAACGTTATGGGGGATATTAGGAAAGACTACTTAATCCCAAAACAAGGCAATAGTCTCACTTAGATAAGAGCTGCAGAAACCATGCTACTGTGGAGCTGTAAAAAAAATAAGATAAACAGAATAGCAACATGTGTGTAATAATTCCCATAAGAACACTAGCATCCTTGTTCTGGGAACATTCACTGAAAACAGTATAGTCTACAAGCTTGTAGACCGCCTATTTTCAGCAAAGACATCTGGTGTAGAGGGGGAAAAAGTGGACCAATGTACAGAGCCAACTCAGGTCAAGTTTGGACATTCACTAAAAAGTCGACTTCCAATTAAGTCGACGTAATTAACACAACAAGTCGACTCCCACCAGGAGAAGTCGAACTTTTTTTTGTGTTTAATAATAAAATAAATAAATATTATAACATTAAATCATTATATTTGCTCCATATGTGCACGTGTACACAATTCAAACTGTAGGATTGGTTATTGTCGAGGACAGAAGTGATTGTTTCCCTTTCCAACTGTGTTCCATTGGCAGTTCTCAGCCATTAATTAAGGAACTCTTTGCAGCCGTGCTTCTGCCACTGATGTGCCGTCCGGTCAGCTGCGCTCTGTCCCAGTGATTGGCTGAACTACACTGCGTGTGAGAAGTAACAGAAGCTGCACACTTTATCGTGTTGGATAAATGCATCTAACATTATGTGTAGGCCTATTATACATGGAATCTATAATATTAAGCGCGACTACCGCACGACCACCCCCCCGCGACCTTTTTTTGTCGTCGTCCCCCGCTCCTGCAGCCTAAATATAGAGGATTTAAATGGTTAACAATCATACCTTTAGGAAGCTCTTGGCAGCTGCTCGACACTGATCGTAGTACTGTCTGTAGGACACGGTCTCCCACTGGCCCTCCTTCTTGAAGGCCAGCGCCGGATGGTCAGCGTAACTGGTCACCGTCTCCAGGAACATCTGGTGGCAATTCACAGCGGTCTCTGACCCTGGACCGGAGCCCTCCATCCTCAACTTGACTCCCTTGTCTTTGGTGATGCTCCATAGCTGATCGGCCGGGCTCAGACTTGCTGCAACATTCGGAAGAGGGATCGCCTTAGGTTCCACATGAGCACAGCAGTTGCATTTACCCGCCATCAGCAAAAAGCCCACTGAAGTCCAAGTTAACTAACGCCAACACAACAACCAACAACACTAACAACAGCAGTCAAGTCTAGAACTGACAGAGAGAGTCAAGACTGCACGGACGGTCTAAGGCTGCAGACATCTCTCTATATGCCGAGCTTCCACCTTGTGGGTGTGTATTCAGCAGGGCTGTCTCAGCGTGAATTTCAGGTCCTTTAGAGCTGCAGGGGGCAGGTTTGTTTCAGGTTACTCGAGATAAAAACAGGAAGCTATGGAATGTACCTTACTACCAACCAATCAGGTTTGGTCAGGAAGATTGACACAATGGATAGATACACACGATTTGGAGCATGTCAGTAAACACACACACGTCACACACATTAGAATAACTGTGACACAAGGTCACATTTATACTGTATATGTATATTTCATTGGCAAAGGCATGCTCAAATTTGTTTCCAAATATTCAAATTTATTTCAATTTTTCAAGATCTGATTATCCAACATACTGTGCTGTAGATAAAGCCCTCTGATAAAATGTAGGAACTTGCATATGGTCACTCTCGGGCGAAACCTTTCCAAAACCTGCGGTTCAGGAAATGTAAAAAAGAACCTGTGTTCAGATGGATCCAATGCAGAATTATTTAGACATAATCTTTTTCAATACATGCCCAAAAAGTTCAAGTGGTTGCATTGCAGTTTGGTAATCTTCACTACTTATGCGCCACACTATCATAAGAAGAAGTATTAGATAGGGCACACATTTATGAAAAAAACATAAAAAGATGAAATATGGAGATACAAGGTTTCGCCCGAGAGTGACACGCTCTCCATTTACCTGCCCCCTTGCAAAGTACACAAAACCAGTTTTCACTCATCTACTAATGCTATAATCATCATCATCAAACAACAACAAAATATTTGTTTGTGTCTTTTGTTCTGTGTGGACTTTTGGAAGACTTCTTGTCTGCGTTGAATTAGTATTATTAAAAATATTGCAAGAGTCAGGGGAATTATGTCCAAGCAAGACCTAGAAACACATACACATGCTCCAACTGATTCAGAATTCTGCTGCTAGAGTCCTGACCAAAACTAGAAAATATGTCCATATTACACCAGTCCTAAAATCCTTACATTGACCACCAATCTCGCAGAGAATTGATTTTAAAATGTTACTGGTCTATAAATGTCTGTGACTCTGGGCCCAGCTACATCTTAGTCATACTGGAACCATATGAACCCCCTAGAACCCTTAGGTCATCTGGGGCTGACCTAATGATTGTTCCCAAAGTTGGAACAAAACATGGTGAAGCAGCATTTCACCACTATGCACCACAAACCTTGAACAATATTCCAGGTTACATTAGACAATCCCCAACCATAGCCGTTTTTAAGTCCAAGTTAAAAAACATATTTATTTAACATTGCTTACTCTACCCAATGATGGCTAAGAACAGCTACTGTAGGTCTTGCCTGGGCTTTAAATGAGCTGTGCTGTCACTTTTTATTATTTTTTTGTATCAAAGGTGGGAGTATTTGTTTTTAATTTTTATAATCTATATGCTCCTTTATCTTATTTTAATTGTATCTATTATATTCTCCATTTCTTTTTAAAGTGCATTGTTGCACTCTGTATTTTTATTCTGTAAAGCACTTTGAATTGCCCTGGTGTATGAAAAGTGTTGTATAAATAAAGTTGCCTTGCCTAAAATGTTGGTATCGGTATGGGTGAGAATGGCACTCTATGCCATACCGTTACCACATCATTTATCATGTGATGATATTTCATTCACAATCATATTTCGAATGTTTCACTTGATGTTGCCCTTACTGTACTATTTACATTATTAATTTACTAACCACTAACCACCATAACTCTGAGAGTGTTCAAATGGAACCAAATGGACCCGTAACCCAGTGAGGGTCCATTTGGAACCCCCTCAAGGAACACTGAGGGTCCCTGGACCCCACTTTGAGAACCACTGTCCTAGATTATTTTTAATTTACACACTGGTATCGGACGGTACTCGGTATCAACCGATACGCAAGTTATGGGTATCGGAATCGGTATCGGGAAGGAACAATTGGTATCGGTACATCTGAAGTACTTTCTAATATTTAAAAGAAAATTGCTATATTTAATCTAATCGATTAACCACATAAGCGATATTTTATACTTTGCTGCACAATGGTGTAGTGCAAAAATAGTGAACATAGCTGATGTTAAACGCTGAGCTTTTAATTTAAGTGTGAGCTATTAATCGATTATTTGATAGCATTATTGATTATCAATTAGTTTGATTAACTGTTGCAATGCACCCCTACCGTTCGGTGTATCTTCAGCCTGTGCTGTGTCCGGCGCTGCTGTCTGGCAGACTCCTCCGTTGGTGAGTGGATCGGACACCTTTAGGGTAGTTAGGCTGTAATGCACATCGAAAAGGTTTGAAATCTAACATTCGTTTATGTCAGATCCTCATTATTTAACAAATTGCCTGCAGTGATGATTCTTGAAAGATAAAATGTCTCAGGAAATGTCACTTAAACCCTATTTTATACGTTGCTGACATATGGCAGATTTTTTTTTACAAATCTTTAAATAATTACGCCGAAAATAACAGGCCCAAAATAGTGATGCTGGGGTTTAAGAGGACTAAAACCCTAAACCCTCTATATTCTGACAGTAATCATTTCTCCCCCAGTCTCTCCCGCAGTTTTAGTAAAGAGAAAATAAATGTTCAGGTGGGATACCAATTTCCTCCAGTCAAGAGAGAGACCCCATTTATAAGCTTCTATTTGAAAGCATTCCAGTTCAATTTTTTTTTGTTTCATCACTTCCAATTTCACTTGTTTGTTACATTATACTGTATGACTTCAGATTGGATGCAACTGGTATCCTGACCTGAAAATGCATCTTATGTTTAAATAAAAAAGCTGGAGAGATGCAGAGACCCTTGTAATTACTGAACAAACACAATACATCAGTGATAACAGTCAGAATAAATGTTCACACTTATTTTCATAAAAAAACATGTCACCTACAGCACATTTAAAAGAGTCAAAACAAACTCTTGGCTCTTCATGCACATGATGTGAAATGCAATCTACTCACATACCTCTCAGTGATATCTTCCAGAATGCCGTTGCTGATAACAGAATGTTCCTGGTCGGACATCTTCTAAGCGCTGCAATAAGTGGAAAAGCAAGCTTTATTTAGATGTACATCAGGTGCAGTTTTAGTTACCAACCATACAAGATTCCTTTTCACAACCGTTTCATCACACAAATCAATTGCTCCAAATAAAACGGCAACATTTATATGACACAGACATTCTCAGACAGGTCATTCATTGCAACATCTCACTGTCAATGGCATAGTCGTGTCATTCTAATCATTAATCACGTACTACAGCCGTAATCCATCATGTGTTGAAACCATGGATTTATATGACACAGACATTCTCAAAGAGGTCATTCATTGCAACATCTTTGATTGATGTAGTTTATTTAGTAAGACATGAGAACAGTAGGCCTACATGACAGTACATAACAGTACATGGAAGTACAAATTCACAATACAAGGTCTACTAAACTGGAACTCTCACTGTCAATGGCATAGTCGTGTCAATATAATCACGTACTACAACCGTGCTCCATCATGTCTTGAAACCATGGACGTTAGGACAAAAGAAATTGGGCCATCTGAATGGGTAATGATGACCTTTGTCCCACACGCCAAAGAGATTTTAATCAGCCGCCTAAACAATGTCATCTAGAGTTGAGTGGTTAGTTTAACCACATGGGACTGGTTCTCAAACCTTTTCATGTCAAGGACCCCGAAATTGATATGTATTTGGCCGCGGGCCCCGATCTGAAAATGTTTTGTGCAAGGGACCACATAAGAAAAGACACTTTCAAGATTTTTTAAAAATGATGCGCTGTGAACTTTTGTATTATGCTATTTTTTTATTATGTATACAATATGGATAAATGTGTTAATATGTGATGCTATATTATCAAATGTTGCTGGGGACCCCCTGGAACCCCCCCCCCAAGGACCCCAGGGGGTTCCCGGACCCCACATTGAGAACCACTGCTATAGCGTCCCTATTCTGGGGGCAAACATTTGGCAAAAATAGCAGATCTTCAAGCTCAGAGGACAGCGCAATGTGAGCTTGTAGATTGGCTATTTTTGGCAAAGAGATTTGGTGTACAGGAAAAAAGGAGGGGGCTTGTCTAGATGTATACTATATATACACTTGTAAGGTTTAAGTTGGTAAAATGGGAGCCGACCAATTACACAACATAGTCAGAAAAGGGCCATTATAAAACTAAATGTAAATCATATTGAGATGAAGATGTTAAAGCCTCACTATGTAACTTTTTTTAAAGAATACAATTTAATGTTGTCCAATCTGTATGGTAGAGTATATGTAAATATCATATAACTTATACAATTGGGGTGGTTGTATTTTGTCTGATTGTCTCCCTGCTCTTTTATTGAGACATTTAGATTGTGTCAAAGGTCATGTCTCACCTAAACACAGGATCTGCCAAGAATTTTGACCTGATGGTCAAGATTCAATTATCCCCTGAGCAAGCAGGCCGGCTCTATTATCTCAATGGTAAACATTGCAGCACTTAAGTAGAAACCAGGTTCAAATCCCAGGTAGAAGAGGAAAGTTTCATGGACCTGCTTTAAATATGATCTTTGTGATTTCTATGATGCAGACAGTGAAATCACGCCATCTAGTGGGTAAATGCAGCAACTATGGAAACGCAATACAAGCTACACAGACACAAAACTAATCAATTCAATTCAGCATAAGATGAGGGATAACATGAAATGTTACAACAAATGAATGATATACGTTTTAACTGACATCATGCTTAATTTGATAACTTGATAACAGCTGTAGAGATGCAGAAAGACAATCTGACCTCTGTTATAAACAGCAAGATAAGTGTGGTCAAGATTTATGTGGGGCAAAGTTCATTCTAATTACAAAACTACAGTGTAGCAATATGAAGAGGCTATAAAATAGCCTTTGCTCAGCCTTATGCAAACTGCTTTTAAAGTGCTTTTCATCGACCTTCACAATGACAAATTCCTCTTTTCTAAAGGATTCAGGCTAAGTTGCACATTACTTGGCAATAAGACTTGTCCTTCAATCACTTTCAAGTGTCCCTATTTGGAGCATGTCATTCATTATATATTTTCACTATTTTCTTTTTAATTCTGAAAGTACAAAATAGGGCTTAAGTGGTTATGGTAAGGACGCTGTTGCCAATATTAGGGAAAATATTCTTTTCTAGGATTCAGGCTAAGTTGCACATTACTTGGCAATAAGACTTGTCCTTCAAGCTTCAACCACTTTCAAGATGTCCCTATTTGGAGCATGTCATTCATTATATATTTTCACTATTTTCTTTTTAATTCTTAAAGTACAAAATAGGGCTTAAGTGGTTATGGTAAGGACGCTGTTGCCAATATTAGGTTAAATATTCTAATATGAAAAAACATTCAGTGTTCAAGTAACAAGGTAATGAAAGTCTGTAAGCTTACGTCCTATTTGAAATAGTATTTTCCAGCAATCTGTATGATACTCCAGTCCGTAGTACCAGAAGATAACATCCAACAGTGCGAAACTGCACGCTTCCGCAGTCACCTGTGTTTGTTTAGCTTTTAACTAGACCCCCTGGCTGACTCGAGGAGGGGGGCTCTGAAGAATGAATGTGACTCTGTTGACCAAACAATAAAACACGAGGGAGCTGCACACTTCAAACCTGTGTTTGGACATGTAGGTCATTTGTGTTTGTCCCAAATACATTTAACATTTAAGATACCAGAGACTGAAACAAGTATTCCCCCCCCCCCTTCACCATGTTAAATCCCTCTCACTCTAATTAACTGCAACTGCAGCCTATGAAATTAAACATAACTAGCAAAGTAAAGCCTTGTCAATTAAACGCAACAAGACATTTCTGGACATTATATTCAGAATAGACTCTATATTAGAGTAGACGAAACATTATACTCAGAGTAGACTCACAAGAATGCCCCTCACTGTGTCCACACTGCCATACAGCATGGCTACACATGCATATTCGTCACTGTCGGGCAGAAACCTCTTATCTCCATATTCTAATATATTCTAACATATTGTGTTTTTTCGTAACGCCCTACAACATACTACAGCGTCACACAAAAGCATAAACATTTGCAGATCTACAAGCTCTGCTACTTTTGAATTTGAATCCTGAAAAGTAACAGTTTTGACATTATGAGGTTCCCACCCTATAGAGACGATATGATAATATTACAAGGTCAGCCGTTGTCTGAAACCCTCTTGCCACCGCAGACTTAATGTTAGTACACGACACCTGCTGGCATACCTACGGTACCAGCAGCACCACATAAAACCATGAAAACATAAGCCTCACAAGAAAATGGAATGAAGCAAAACAAAAGTATTGGCATCAATACAGTATATACATTTTCCAAACTGTCAAATCTTTAAAAAAAATATATACGATCTACAAGCTCACAACTAGTCACATTGCAATGCATTGTGGGGTTGTACATCGAATATTTTGTCGAATCTACAAAGTAACTTAAGTTTTCAAATTACTTTTAATTTTTTTTAAGTACCTCAACATTTTACTTACTGTAAGTACAAGACTTGAGTAAATGTACTTAGTTACTTTCCACCACTGCCCTAAAGCCAGTTTAACTGGAATATCATCAAAATGTCATGGAATAGAATTGCCTACCTTGTGCAGAGGTAAAGAGACGGTGCTGAATAACATCAAGTTGACAACGGCTGACAGGTGCAGGTGGGCAGTACTGTGGATCAACCTCTGCCTGCCTGGCACGGGACAAGCAACTGTCGCCTCCGAGGAGCAGATCAGCCTATAGGGGGCTTTGTGTGAGGTGACAGTCCCACTCACTCACTCGCACCCACCCAGGTCAGCCCAGAGTCATGGAAAGTTATGTAATGCTATGCTCCCCTACTGAGGATAAACCCACCGGTTAAAGATCCACCAACACACTTGACCAAAGGTAACCTTCTCAAGACGCAAGAGACCAAAGAACCAGCACACATAGTTTTTTTAAAACTTTTTTTTCTTTTCTACTTTTATCAAGCTGGTCATATCAGTTGAATAGATCATAAAGCCAGATAAACTCTTTGTTTTTATCAGGTCAGATGAGACTTTAACCCTCAATATGGTTTTTAATGCGGTTAGAAAATTGTGCAAGCACTTACATAATAGGGCCGGATGTTAGGGATATGCTTTTTCTTTTGTTTATATCCCGCTCTGGATATAAAATGTCTTTAAAATATCTTATTTAATCCTTTGGCTTGACTGGCACCAGCTGGTGTTTGTTTGTCTGACAGCTGTGGAAAGGAACGTGAAGTTGTTTTGTGGTAAATACAGGTGAAAGTTCAACCCAGTTCTCAAGTGACACTAACCTAGATCATTTGCGGCAAGGTCATTTATTTAGTCGTACCACATGGTCACCCCATATGCCTGGTCACAGTCATTTGGCTACGCTAGTGTGTGGACACGTGCTAGCTGTAAGGCCATAGGCAAACACTGTAGTACACAGCAAAAGCCTCAGTGGTAGTTTAACACTGAATAGAGTACAAATGGAACCAAATGGACTTAAGGCTCTATTTTGTTAAATTTTTCTATTCCCGGAGCTAAAAATACTTTTGATGTCATGCAGTCCGTGGCGTGACCCGGGGGGGGGGGTCTGGGGTCTGACTGGCCACCCCAGGTGCCACCCACTCTGAGAAGTGAGAGCGCACCAACTCTGAGTGAAAACGGACATGCCTGGCTTTCCGAGCATCTGAATGACAAAAATTATGGTCTTATGCAGTCTTTGCAAAATGCGATAGTTGTGCCTTCTTTGACAGCCTGCTCTGGACTAGAGTATTCAAACATGCATCTACATGTAACAAAACAAGATTATAATCATGTTTAACTCATTCAGTGCCACATGACGTCTAAGACGTCATGGCCCTGAGCGCCCTGAGCGCCACATGACGTTTCTTTTTTTCCTTTTTTTTTTTTTTGAAAAAAAGGTTCAGAACCCAAGATATGATGATTTGAAGATTTGCTGCTCCATTCACTTCTTGTTTAACTTCTTACTGAAAAAGGCTGTATCTCGGCTCCTGAGCACTTTTTTTTAACAATGAATTTTGGCTGTGGCACTCAGAACCAAACTTCCATAAATAAGAATGGCACTGAAAGAGCAAATTAGCTGATATCAGAATGCTCTGAAATAAGAGCAGATTTTTTCTCTCTCTAAATTTAGAGTAGCCAATAATTTAATAATTAAAATAATTTTTCGTTATGCCAATTAATTCCTGCCCACACACATTTCTGTGTTGTCACTGCTGTTGTGTCCTACTGACTCATCTGCCAGTAAGGAGCCCCCACCGGGAGGACGTAGAGCCTTCGTCCTACTCCTCCCGCCCAACACTCCCTGCTGACAGGTGCCGCCCCAGCCCGTAGGAGTATGTGCAATGACCGATACCACCCTCCCCACCCATCCTCCCCCGAACACAGGCCAATTGTGTTCGCATAGACGCCCGAAAAAGCCGGATCCACCACGGTGGATTCGAACCCACAACCTCTGTGGTTGTGGGTTCAGATTTGAGCATATTTACTAATGCACCAAAATATTACCCTTGTACCACTCTATGTTCATTATTATTTATCATAAATTAAACACTGGAATGTGACACACTGTAATGTTAATAATTAAAGTAGATACCCCAGTCAAAAAAGTAGATATAGCTAATAGAGGAGACCAAAATGGTAATTATTCCGACGCATAATTCATTCTACCCCCCACTTGGGCGACCCCAGTCAAAAAAGTCTGGCCCACTTTAAATTCAAAGACAGTTCTATAAATTGTCCTATAATTCGTAATCACTTATTCCCCCCCTCTATCCTAGATGCTGCCTTCGCACAATGGAAAGACAAAGGCCTTGTCAGATTCTCAGATCTTTATGAGAATAACATATTCTGTAGTTTTGACAGGCTTAGTATCAAATATAATTTGCCCAGAAACAATCTTTTCCGATATTTTCAAATTAGAGACTTTGTTAAAAATCATTATCCCTCTTTCCCTGAGAGACCAGGAGATCGGCCATGGGACAATCTTCTGATACTGGACCCTGGGCAGAAGGGCCATATTTCAATGACATACCATTCTCTAGCCCGTCTAAATATGCTTCCTCTGGTTAGGAATAGGGACAGATGGGAAACCGAACTGGGTGAAACCTTTCCTGACGAATGGTGGGATGGAGCTATTGATCGGATTAATTCATCAACATCCTGTGCTAGACTAGGCCTTATTCAATTTAAAATGTTCCATAGACATCATTACTGCAAATCTAAACTTGCCACGATATACCCTGGAATTGATGATAAATGTGACCGTTGTGCCCTATCACCGGCTAACCACACTCATATGTTTTGGTCTTGCCCCAAATTGGTACACTTCTGGACAGAAGTCTTTGAAATTCTGTCTGCTATTTTCTCGGTCCGTCTGGAGCCTTTACCCCAGATAGCTGTTTTTGGTGTTCCACCAGACTTCCAGCTTCTAACCACAAAAAAGTCAAATGTAGTAGCGTTTACCACACTGTTAGCAAGACGCAGGATTTTGTTAGGATGGAAATCCCCAAACCCTCCTTCCGTGGCTATGTGGCTTAAGGACGTGATGAGTTTTTTTAAACTAGAAAAGATTAAGTTCACAACC
Source organism: Gymnoscopelus braueri (assembly GCF_963280865.1). NCBI lineage: Eukaryota > Metazoa > Chordata > Actinopteri > Myctophiformes > Myctophidae > Gymnoscopelus > Gymnoscopelus braueri. Next base: position 43,019,363 of record NC_137608.1, on the reverse strand, counting down.
AGAGGGTCAACAGACAAAATCTGGCAACCATTCATTTCTTATTTTGAGAGCCTGACAGTGCTTCCAACAGGCTAAATTTCATATATTTTTTCTTTTTTTTTGGACCAAAATGGGGATCTAGACCTCTATATGTCTGTGATGAGATTTGTGACATTCCCGCTCTGTGTTGCCTACAAGGGCCTGTGGCGTGTCTGCATCTGAGCAATCCATCTTGTGTGTCTATTTTTGTTTTTGTCTATTTTTTGTAAAGTTTTTATTTTTATTTTTTCCTGCTTTTATTTATTTTTAAATTATATTTATTATTTATTTTCTATTACATTCCACTGTCTAAACCAAATTTTAAATCATGTCTATATGTTTGTTTGTCAGGTACATTTCTTTATTCCACTGCATTTCTTACAGATTTTTTGTCTTTAAAAGGAAAGGAAAATGTGACAGCAATAACAATATGGATGGAGGGATGGGGAAAGGGAGAAAATGAAAAAATGTCTGACAGACTTCATGTCTACACTGTGAACCTAATAAAGATATTTGTAAAAAAAAAAAAAAAAAAAAGTCTGGCCATGCAGTTGGACCATTTGGTTCCATTTGTTCACTCTTCAGAGTTAAATTAATACTAAGCATTTTAATGAGTTGGAAAATGCACTAAAAATACTTTTGATGTCATGCAGTTGGACTTGCAAGTGATACATTCACAAAGATATTAGTCTTGCGTAACCAGACAACTATTACACAATCGCTGAATGCTACGGAAGCATTCGAAAATAACAGTCCGGCCACGTGAGACTACAGACATATCAACTAAACAACTACTGATCAAGTTCCCTTTCATACAGAAAAAGACAATTAATCAATTATTCTGCCAGTGTTGGGATGGAAAATGGCTAGAGCCCATATTAAGTTTTCATAATGAATGAGACTGTATTCTTTATTTGTTGATTTGTTTCGTTGACATCACTAACACAGGTGTTTCTTGTACATCTGGCATTTGGTAATATTTCCGCATTCATCGGAAAGATTTAGTCAACTAGCTTTTCATTGTACAGTGAATCGGGTGAACAAATTCAATTTGTGAATATAATACAACTTTGTCACACCAACAAGAAAGGAATCGATCTATACATGCATAATTCATTTACATATTAAAAATAATATATAAATGTTTGCAAAGTACACATGTACAGTATGCACACACAGAGAACAGAGCAGAATGTCTCTATATCTCTGATACACTCACAGACATAGAGGTAATTATCCTGGAGGCCATGTCATCTGCCTGCCTCCCATGACATGGATGTGAAGGTGGTACACAGACTGAGCACCATGCTTCCCGTCATTGATCACTGCACACAACAACAAAAACACAAAAGTTACACAGTCAAATCCTCAGTGTTAACTGTGTTAAGTGTTAACTGTTTAATGGAACAAATCCTTGAGAGTACAAAATCCTTGAGAGTGCACAAATTGAACCAGATGGACCGAATATTTCACATCAAAATAATTCATATAAATGATGCCTCATTCATACAGGTTGATTATGCATTATTCGCAGTGTGGAAGTTCAGAATAATCAACCTTGCTCCAAATAAATAAAGATCCGGTTGCTTTATTGCCGCAGAATATTCACGTTCTGTGTGAATGTAATCAAAACACAAGCAACAGTAAATAAAAAAATATATAATAATGATAATAATGATAATAATAATAATAATAATAATAATGCAAATAAAATTAATAACCAGGTTTATACAGTGTACAGACATTAATGTGAATATAATACAGTTCCCTCTCCAGTCATCACACTCTACTACTACAAATAATACCTTACCCACTCTGTAGCCGTCGTCTAGAGATTCTTTCTTGGCTACATTTTTGGCAACAACAAGGAGGTGTCCTAAGAGCTAATGGTTGAGAAAAAGAACAATATTATGAGGTCTGAACCAAATCATTTTCCATTTGCATAGTAAATATTCAAATATTCAAACGAGGACAGTGATCAATAGGGTACAACAATATGATCACTGAAGAAAGACATGCCATTTAGACAGTAAAAAATAAATAAATAAAATAATAATAATAACCTCTGCATCATCATCTTTAGCCTCACTAATTCTTGGAATAGGAACCCTTGGGATGACAAGGAAATGGACAGGGGCCTGGGCGTTGACATCTCTGAAAGCCAAACACTGATAAACACAAAGCAGAAGCAATTAACTTTCATAAAACATGCAAGTTATTTGGCTACAGACCAACTACTCATACAGTGCCTTGGGAAGGTATTCACCCCCCTTCACTTTTTCCACATCTTGTTAAGTTACAGCCTTATTAAAAAATGGATTCAATAAATAAAATAATGCTCAGAATTCTACACACAATGTTGCATAATGACAAAATGAAAACGTTTTTTTTAGAAATGTTTGCAAATTGTTAAAAATACAGTGGGCTCTGGGTGGGCCACTCAAGGACAATCACAGCCTTGTCCTGAAGCCACTCCTGTGTTATCTTGTCTGTGTGCTTAGGCTCCATGTCCTTTTGGAAGGTGAACCTCTGCCTCAGTTTGATGTCCAGAGCGCTCTGTAGCACGCTTTCATCATGGATCTCTCTTAGCCCTGAAACATGACTGTCATACCATGACAGTCATGGTGCCGAGTCCCCCTGGTCTAAAGTTGTGTTAGATTTTTTCACATTGCCATCTCTCACATAAACATAAACGTTCAGATTTCAAATATAAAGTGCTTACCACCGAGCCACGGATGTTACAAGGCGATGCGGACCGCGATGAGTACCCGTATCTCCCGTATTGTTCAATAAAAAGCATTTTAATCCCATCGCCGGCCATTTTCTTTTTTCTTTTTTTTTTCTTTTGTAATGTATCAGAGTGCAATACACCTCCCAACCATTAGTGTCGCATGGTTGAAAGTATCGGAGACAATTTGGAGAAAATGGCCGGCGATGGGATTAAAATGCTTTTTATTGAACAATACGGGAGATACGGGTACTCATCGTGGTCCGCATCGCCTTGTAACATCCGTGGCTCGGTGGTAAGCACTTTATATTTGAAATCTGAACGTTTATGTTTATGTGAGAGATGGCAATGTGAAAAAATCGAACACAACTTTAGACCAGGGGGACTCGGCACCATGACGCTTGTATACAAGCGTCATGTGAACCATGGCTAGGATCTCTCTGTACTTTGCTGCATACATTTTTCCCTTGATACTGACTTGTCTCCCAGTTCCTGCGGTTCCTGTGATGAGCAGTGCCTGATTTTGTCCAGACATTACACTTGGCTTTCAGGCCAAAGAGTTCAATCTTTGTTTCAACAGAACAGAGAATTTTTCGGTGTCTTTTGGCAAACTCCAAATGGGCTGTCATGTGCCTTTTACTGAGGATTGGCTTCCATCTTGTCCTTCTGGAAGGTTCTCCCATCTCCACAGAGCAACACTGGAGCTCTGTCAGAGTGACCATTGGGTACTGGGTCACCTCCATGACCTAGACTCATCTCCCTCAATTGCTCAGTTTGGCCAGGTGACCAGCTCTAGAAAGAGTCCTGGTGGTTCCAAACTTCTTGCATTTACAAATGATGGGAGGCCACTGTGTTTGTTGGGACCTTCAATGCTGCGGAAAGTTTTTTTGGTAACCCTCCCTAGATCTGTGCCTCGATACAATTTTGTCTCATAGGTCTGCAGACAATTCCTTTGACTTCATGGCTTTGTTTGTGCTTCGACATGCAACTGTTAACTGTGGGACCTGATAGAGATAGAGACATGTGTGTGCCTTTCTAAATCATGTCAAATCAAAATAATTTACAATAGGCAGACTCCAATCAAGTTATAGAAACATCTCAAGGATTATCAGTGGAAACATGAGGCACCTCAGCTCAATTTTGAGTGTTTTTTAGGCTGTAACATAACAAAATGTGGAAAAAGTGAAGGGGGGTGAATACTTTCGCAAGGCACTGTAAGTGTTGATGACCTTTGACACTCCTAAAGGGAACACATTAATAATAAAAAAAAAAACATTTCAGTGCACATTAATATGTTTATGATGCTTACTAGTAATCAGATTTTTTGCGCGGACCGCTCTATTCTGCTTACCTTGTCATCCTCATAAATGATGTTTGCGGGAATACTTTTGTCAATTATTTTGGAAAATATGGTTGGAGCTGGGGACCCATACTTCTTACTTGCCTCTTCTGCCAGGCGCACCTCGTCACTTTTGGTGCATAACTGTCTCTATGGAACATGTACAGTAGAGGAAATGTTTTGAGTTCATTAATGTTCATACAAATGGAAAGTTACATCATTGTAAATTCAATCCAGTGGTGGAACATAATCTAAGTGCATATAGGCCTACTATGTACTGTAGCCTACTTGAATTACATTTTCTGCTACTTTAAACTTTTACTCCACGACATTCCAGATTGAAATATTGTACTTTTTACTAGTTCCACTATATTTATTACAAGTTATTACTTTGCAGATTCAGATTATTAATACAAACATATAGATGGAAAAAATATATTATGATACAATATCATACTTGTTCTGTCAGCAGGTGTACAAGCTAGCCAATATAATATACAATATATAGAAATAAACTATAATTAGCTGCAATATTAAATCGATATGCATCAATCATTTTAATTCAGTCATATTATTCTGAATGGCCATTCTGCATAATCATGAGTATAGCCTAATTACATTTTTGGTACTTTAGCAATCAGTATATTTTGATTGCTAATGCCTTTATACTTTTATACTTTTCAACTAACTTCACTAGCAATCAGTACATATTGATATCAATACTTTTGTACTTTATCTTGATTCCCAGACTTTTACTTTTACTAAAGTAAAAGATTGGAGTACTTTCCCCACTGTTGGCGGTGGACACTGACTAGTGACTACCTGTATGTCTGATCCACCGGGACTACAGTGTTCAGCCTCAGTCCATGAAAACAGCAGGTTTATTACTATTATCAAGAGGAATACAGCAGTGCAGTTACAGTTACAGATTACTGTTGGACCAGGTACCTCTGCTCCACATGCACGACGGACAAAAACACAGCTAGTCCTGAAGAACTGCGTCCGTGGAATTACACGAAGAATCATTATTATTACTGTGTACTGTCTGCAAAGCAAACCCAGAAGTCACGGTTAAGAAAATGGGGAGGTTTACTTATTTTACTACTCCCGTGTGGGAGGAGGTTATATATGCTGAGGGTTTTATGGTTTTATTGTGGTCCAAAGCTGAAAACTCCGCACTCCGGGTTGTTTCAAGAAACAAAACGTGCGCATCCCCACATTTAGCCTATACTGGGATCAATTTACTTTGCAGGTTGCTGATCCGGTCTGGGTCTCGAGCGGATACGGAAACGGTGTTTGGGTGTACATGGGTATGCACATTGCCGGATACAGTAGGCGGGCTCTGAACCGGATTACACGTGTTAATTGAAAATAGAAACCAGTCTTTCCACTGTTACTGCATAAATCTGGTGACGTCCAACCGGAAAGACCGAGGCCTATTCAAGAGCACCTGTACAAAAATATTTTAGATGCTAAAATATCAGTGGTGGAAAAATAACTCACATGTTTTACTTAAGTAAAAGGATCAATTCCACAATGTAGAAAAACTCTGTTAGGGCGCGCTCCCACCAAGAGTTGGCTGGCCGCTGTTTGCAGAATCTGCCAATGCATTGTCAATGCAAATGCGTTGATTCACGCAAGAGCAGATTTTTCCGCTTGTCGCGCAGACCTTGCGTTTATCTGCTCTCCGCGACTAAGCATAAAACTGCTGGAGGCAGGCGCTGATTTTCTCCCTCTGTCCAATCGGGTGAGTTGAAGGCGGACCGTCCCAAGATTCAGGAAGCACCATGGTTCTCAAGGCAGCAGGCCGTGCGGGCTGCGGGGACGATCTTGAGTGTGAGTGACAGGTGCGTCACAGCGTTTTTTTTAATCCGCTGGCTGCAAAAAACTGTGACCGCGCACAACCTGCGTTTAACAGCGGCCAGCCAACTCTTGGTGGGAGCGCGCCCTTACAAGTAAAAGTCAATAATTAAACATTTACTTGACTGAGTAAAAGCACCAAAGTAGTGGTATTAAAATGTACTTAAAGTACCAAAAGTAGAAAGTACTCATAGCCTATGCTGAATGTTCCATTTCAGTTTTCAAATGTATACAAATCTTTTGAAAATAGCAGATCTACATAACAGATCTACGCGATGCGACGCATTAAACTTGTAGATCGGCTATTTTCAAATGGCTGAAATATAAGGGTTGAAGTGTATGTTTTGTAATAATAATCAAAAATCTACAAAGTAACTAGTAACTAAAGTTACAAATACATGGGGGCTTTCACCTCATATAGTTTCTTTCCAATCCAATCCACTTTATTTATATAGCACATTTTACAACTCAAGGTTTCCTGTACAGAAAATCAAAAAACAATCTTTGATAGGTCACCAACTCACCATAGCCACTAAGTTTGATTGAGTGAGTCCTGGTTGTTATGGTTATTGCTGTTAGTAGGTCCACATCAAGGACACCATATGGTTATTATTATGACTGCCCACCAGTGGTGGAAAGTAACTAATTAAATGTACTCAAGTACTGTACTTAACTTAAGTACAAATTTGAGGAATGTTTACTTTACTGGAGTATTTCCAAATTTCAGTACTTTTACTTCTACTCCACTACATCTCAGAGACAAATATTGAAGTTTACTCCATTTGAAAACAGCCTGGCTCCTGGATGCCATTGTCAGGCGCCAATACCAATACTATAGCATCTTCACAGGTAATAATAGTTACTTACTAGTTACTTTGTAGATGTTTATTGTTATTACAAAACATGCATTAACCACTTTGTCTTTATTCCTATATACTTCGGCTATTTTCAAATAGCCGATTTACAAGCTCATGTGAGCTTGTATCTACAAGCTCACATGAGCTTGTAAATCGGCTTGTAAATCGAGATTTTGATGCCAATACTTTTGTACCTTTAATCAAGTAAATTTTCAATACCAGACTTTTACTTGTAAATACTGCAATGCAGTATCAATACTGCATTGCAGTATTGATACTTTTACTTAAGTAAAACATTTGAGTACTTTTTCCACCACTGCTGTCCACCCAGCACCCCATACAAGGAGCTGAATGTCATATCCAAGTCTGACATCATGGACCTTATTTGGACATGGCTGACCTGGGGAATCCATGTGGATATCACAGACTCATCATGACATGTCAGGATGACACGAGTAGTCTAACTGACGGTATAAAAGAGGTCTCCAGATAAAGGATGAATTCAAACAACGCTCTTGAATTCTCCACCATTATTATCTTCAGGACTCTTGACACCTTTCTTTTAATAAAATTCAGATCATCCTTGACTCAGGTGGCCGCAGCTGGATCCTCTGGACTCTTGAATCACCTTCCAAATCCAAACCACACACACACACACACACACTGTTTAAATACCCCCTCCACTGTCCTGGTCGCAGTCAACCAGTAGAGCTACCCTTTCTTTTATTAGTATTGTTTCAATATAGTCTTGTTTTGATGTGAAATAATCCAGGGACTCATACTAGGGACTCACACTACACACTCCGGTACAGTAGGTGGCGGTATGCGCCTCAAAGCAATGGTTGCAAAACTATCATAAAAGAAGCACGTCAGCTGACACATAACACTAGAAGAACCAACATGGCGGCGCGCACCACCAGGTTGCCCTTCTTGCAGGCGTTCAACAAAAACACCCCTCTGTTGTTCAGGAGGCTCGTCCACAGCGCCGAGGCGGTGGTCCCGCAGGCGGTGTATCCGCCCGTGGTCTGCTCTCTCACGGCTAAAAGCAAGGCGGCGCGCCGGCGGCAGACGGACGTGCATGTGGAGAAGGTGCGTAATGTCACTGTGCAGGAAAGACTCGAGCTGCTCACCCGCATCGAGCGGATGAAGTACGTGGTTTACCCGCAGACGTTCGCCCGCAACGCGGATACATGGTACCAGCACCTGACCAAGACGGCGGTTCTCCCCGGCCTGCCGGAGATATTCCATTTTAATGGTCAGGGTGAGAGTGAGAGCTCCACCATCATCACAGAGGATGGACATCAGAGAGCGTCATCATCCCCCCCTAGCGGCGGGGAAGAGGAGGCACTGCTGCTGGATGATGTCAGGTCCTATGTCACACATGCAGTCTTACAGGTAGGGATGCACAATGTCAGTGGTGGAAAGACTACTCACATTTTTTTTTACTTAAGTAGAAGTATCAATACTGCAATGTAGAAGTACTCTGTTACTGTCAAAATGTACTCTCACAATGCCTCTCGATGCCACGCATTGTGAGCTTTTCAAATGGCAGAACTGTATATAGGGCTGAAGTGGGTAATGTACAGTATGTGTTGTAATAATATTCTAAATCTACAAAGTAACTAAGTTTTCAAATTATTTCTAGTGGAGTAAAAGTACAATATTTGCTTCTGAGATGTAGTGGAGTAGAAGTAAAAGTACCGAAATTTGGAAATACTCCAGTAAAGTAAATCTTTTACTTTACTGGAATACCTTGAAAGTGTACCAAGTACAGTACTTGAGTACATGTACTTTGTTACTTTCCACCACTGGGTAGGGATGCACAGTATTGAAATTTTGGCCGATATCCAATCGATTGCATGGTCAAATTAACTGAAGCTGATATTGCAATACAAGGTTTGCTGTACAGGGTGTACCTTATACAGTAACTGATTCTGGGTGCAGGTGGAGATTAAAAAAACTAAACAAAATAAATGTTATTGGATTTATTAGGTCTACCGATGCACTGCACACATTAGTTCAAACAACTTACAATGTATTTTTGCTTAACATTTTTCCAACTTGTTGACCCTTTTGAAAACCTATCCAGAAAACACGGGCTGAATCTGCAGCCTTCACCACAAAAGGCTTTATCCAATATATTATTTTGTTATCGCTTTGATACCGATATTGCATTTTTAAGGCCGATGGAGATATGATGACCAATTATCCCTACTTACAGGAGTTCTGGCACATGAAGAAAGGCAGACCTTTCCTGCAGAAACAACAGGAGCACTCTGCGGCCCCCTTTCTGCGGAATCTGGTGTCTGGACTCACCAATATGCTGATCAAACGCAACCCGGTGTTCTCCCATTCATGTTTAGGTATACAGTCAAATCCTTAGGGTTAATTTCATGGGGGTGTAAGATAAAGGGGTATAGAGTTAAATCTATACCCCTGGAGGGTCAGTAACAGGGTTCTCCCCGTCTCCAGCTCTTAAGTGAACAGAAAATAAATCTTCAGGTTGGGATACCAATTGTTATCCAATCAGGAGAGAGAACTCATTCATGATACAGGATAAACAAGGGGTATTGGAAGTAATGAAATGAAACACAAAATGAGAAGACAAAATTAGAACTGGAACAAAATATTTTACAGGGTTGGTTCTCCTGATTGGTATGTATTTTCTGTAGTTTACTAAAGAGCTGAAGAGTTGGGAAGAATTAAATGGAATATAGAGCAACCAAAAGAATACCTTTTGAAAATGAAAATATCACTTTAACTTTACAATATTTTTTACACAAATTAACTAATTGATTTACTATGTGTAATTGTGGCATTATTGTTTGATATTTTGTCTTGTTAGTCTTAATTTGAGATTTTAATTCCTGAGCAAATGCTCAGTCCATGCTGTTGCTATTCGTAATTGTATTATGTCTTCTCACACCCCAACATCCTATTGCTTCTTTTTTCTTTTAGATATTAGCCCTCAGGTGAATTTCTATTGGCTGAGAGGACAAAGGATAATCCCTAGAGGTCATCGGAGAGGCAGAATAGAGACAACCCGGTTCCAGATTGATGATAAACCACATAGTCAAATTAGGATAACCCAACAACTGCCACAGGTAAGTCGATCAATAACTAGAAAATGTGCTCCTCGGAGCACAAGTCTCCGCCAGCAGACCTGTGCTATTTTAATCAACACTTACCCTATCTTTAACAATAGTTTTCTGGGAATGTTCTAATTCTTACTTAAAATAGAACATGTTACTATATCATAGCAATTATATTATCATAGCAATAACTAATGAGATACAGTAGGGTAAAAGATATATCTTTTAGTTAAACAAAAAGTTCTTTGTTAAAAGGTGAATGTTAAAGTAATTTATGTACCCCTGAGATGAGGAACATAAAGAAATATTTATTGTCAAAAATATGTTCTAAAAGCACATTTTGCCAATAGGCTGGTGAACCTTTTGTGTTTTTTAGGAATTTGAAGGCTATGTCTGTGAATAACATTGTTTGTACATTTTGTTGTGATTTGAATATGCCAGCATTAACCCTTTGGCAGAAGGCCAAAGCTAAGAAACAGAGACAAAGAACACTAAACAGAGACAAAGAATCCCCTAAATGATTGGAATGTTTGACCGCCAGGAGATAGTCTATGTCTTTAGCAAAACGGTCATCACAATGCTTTTTTGCTCTTTCTGTTTTTAAACCACCGCGGCCATAAGGGTACTTTGATGGGTTTGCCAACTCTTCAAACTTGTCGTCTTGGTAGAATGCGCGTGGTTTTTGGTGTTCTGCAGGGGCGACTGAATATGTAGTGTCTGCATCTAAAAAATGTTCTTCTTGAAGGAATGTGTCATGTCATATTTTGATCTGTTTCAAAAACATTTAAAATGATTTAAAAAATCTGGAAGGTACTGTTCCTGTCTAAGCTATTTATATATTTATATTACATATTGTGATGTCACATGAAACTTGACCAATGTTAGGTGTTCTCAGAGGGACACACACACGCACGGACGGGTGATTTGTACTGGAAGGTACTGTTCCAATCAAGACTGATTGATCCTGTCTTACCTCACTTCATAAATGGCTTTTTGAAGTGACACACCTATTTATAGGATTTTATTTCGTCATGCGTCTCGCTAGCCAATCAAAAGCATTGGTGACAACATATTGTCACGTGTCACGTGAAGTTTGACCAATGTTAGCTTGGCTAGGGGGGGGGGACACACAGCGGGACAGAACGAAAACATACTCTCCACCTCCGGCGGAGACAAAAATGCCCCCAAAGTTGCAACCACCAATATTCACAAGCATCTTTACAGAAAAAGAAGCCCAAAGTAGCTTATAATAAGCGGACATGGCAACAATGTTAGAGCCATCCTTTCCTAGACCTTTTCCTCCTTTGCCTCGTCCTGGCACTTTTTCGTTAGACATGGAGAAACTTTTGTGATTGAATGTACTTTCACCACGACGTGTATAGTTTGAATGTGTTCTGAGGACGTAAGGGAAGGCAGGCAGATTTTGGGCGTTGCCAAAAATCTGCTCCTCCCACCCCCTCCTGCACACTATTTCAAAATAGCAGCCAATTAACTGTTCTGCAGCATGCCATGACCTCACCATCGTTCTAGACCATTGGGCATAGAAACAAAACCACACAATGTCAGGAAGAGGGAAGAGCGGTGGAAAGGCTAGGGCCAAGGCCAAGACTCGCTCATCCCGTGCAGGGCACACACAGCCGATCAATAAATGAAATCTATTTTCAATTTAATATATTAACTTGTGGACAGTAATATATATATACATATAATATATATATATATATTTTTTTCTTTCTTTTTTTTTTTTTTTTTCTGGATCACTGGGATTTATTTGGGTGACAGCAGGAGAGTGCCTGCACAACTTCACAATAAATCAACTCATCATCATACAGTACACTCACACACCGGAGCAATGAGTCAAGATAATACACTCCAAAAACACCAGGGATGTGCTTAGTGATGAATAGATGGACGGGCGGACAGAAAGGGACAGATGACAATGAGAGGCGGATGGATTTGGACATGTTCCTCCTCTGATTGCTTGGGGCCCTCAGCCACGGTTGCTCAGCAAGCTCTTCTTGGCTTGCTGGATGCAGGACATGTACTGCTTGGCCAGGCTGGAGCACTCCAGGGACTGCTGTGGGTTGTCTCGGTAGCACTGGAGCACACGGCCCTGCAGCTCAGTGCACACAGCTTGAGTCAGAAGATCCAGGCCCTGTGTCAGTGCACTCACTGCATCTTCTCTTTCCCTCTCCTTCTGGGCCAGTCTGGCAAGCTGCTCCTGCTCAGACTTTCTGCGCATTTCCTCCTGTATATCTGCAACAGATGGCCCTGTTTGTATTGGAATTGGTGGTGGTGGTGGTTGTTTTTTTTGTGGTGGTGGTGGTGAAGACCCCTGGGCTTCCCTCATCCGCTGGAGGACCTCTTTTGAGAGCTTCACTCCTTGAAAGACTGAGACATTGTCCTCTTCGTCCAGTCCGAACGATACCTTCCTGGTCGTGCTTCCATTGCCTCCCATTCTGGTCTGCTGTTTAATATTAAACTAGAAAATGTGCTCCTCGGAGCGACACACCTATTTATAGGTTTCTATGTCATCATGCGTCTCGCTAGCCAATCAGAGCATTGGTGACAACAATATTGTCACGTGAAGCTTGACCAATGTTAGCTTGGCTGAGACGGGGGGACACACGGAAGGACAAGAACGAAAACATACTCTCCACCTCTGGCGGAGACAATAATAGACTAGAGAATGTGCTCCTCGGAGCACAAGTCTCCGCCAGCGGACCCGTGCTATTTTAATCAAATGAAATCACCTACCTTATCTCTAACCATAGTTCTTTAGGAATGTTCTAATTTTTACGTAAAATAGAACATGTTTACTATATTATAGCAATTATATTATCATAACAATAAGTAATGAGATACAATAAGTAATGAGATACAACCTCCGGCAGGTGAACAGACAATAATACTAATTTTCATAAATGTATTACTGTATTACAAAAATGTATATATACTATGACGCATCTGATATATATAGCAATTATATTATCATAGCAATAACTAATGAGATACAATAGGGTAAAAGATATATAGTAGTGGAGAGCTTACGGGAGGACACGGGACGGACAGAGCGCTGCTTGGGACGACAGCTTGGACAGAACCAGTCTCCTTCCGGGACAGACTTCAGTCTGGGTCTCAAACACTGCAAATGATGTCCTCGGTCACATCCGTCACACAGTAACATAGTCTCTGCGTCTCCTTTCCGTCTGCACAGTTTACAGCGAGCGTTGTGGAGAGACTTTGCCCAAATGATGCTCTTTTCCAAAGTGGATAGGTGGACAAACACTTGGGAAAGACTGGAGCAGGACTGCAGAGATTCTCTCCAACGTTCCAAAACCATCTTATCACTGGCACTGCCATTGTCACTGGACGGGTCGTCATTTTTTCTTCCTGTTTTTACCGTTCTTCTTGTCTTTCTTGGACTCCTCGCCGCCCAGAGGAACTTGGAGAAACCTGCGTTCGATTTCCTGTTCTATCTGAAACAGGGCATGAGCAAGGCAGTGGACGGTACTGTTCACTGGCGGAGAGTCATCCACCTCCATCTCCTCTCCACCATTCATCTCTCTGTTCTTTCTGCCATCAGCAGCCAGCAGTTCATATTGTCCTCTCTCCAATGCTGATCTCCATGTCTCTCTCTCCGTTATCTTCAGCGTTCACAGATTTCCTTCGTAGATTCTTTCCTCAATGTCCAACAGCATATCTCTGAGTCGGCTCTCCACGAAACTCTCAGCTGTAGCAAGGGATTCTGGGGCCTTGGTTTTATAATTATATTTGACAGCAGCAGTGTTGTTCAGTATCTGTGTGATTCTGTCTTTCTCCTGGTGTAGCGTCTCCTTGAGGCTGCTCTCTCTGTGACCTCGCGGGTTCAATGCCTCCATCAGCTGCTCCACCTCCTCCACCGAGCTGTAGAAGGCCCATTGGTTGGGGCGTATGAATGGCAGGCAACTGGCAGGGATACAGGTGGGGCTATGTATGGTGTCCATCTGTGTGTCCCGCTGTCCTTCATCCTCCATCTGTTCATCCTGTAGAGATGCAGGGTGGGGTTCCAGCATGTCCTCCGTCAGCCCAAAGTAATCATCCTCCACAAACAGAGCACAGGTGGAAGGGAAAAGCCAGTATTGTTTGTAGATTCTGTCTCTGCCCAGAGGAACGAGCGACGTACGACGGGAAGCCTTCTGGATACGATTCTGCTGTTCCTCCTCCAGCTCTTCAGCTGTGAGGCTGACAGGGGCAACTGTGGAGGAGACTGCCTGATGTCCCTGTTGTAGATGAGTATGCTTTCTTAGCTTTGGCCTTCTGCGCCTTTGCTTGACCAATGTTAGGTGTTCTCAGAGGGACACACACACGCACGGACGGGTGATTTGGACTGGAAGGTACCGTTCCAATCAAGACTGATTGATCCTGTCTTACCTCACTTCAAGAAACGTAAACGGCTTTTTGAAGTGACACCTATTTATAGAATTGTATTTCGTCATGCGTCCCTCTAGCCAATCAAAGGCATTGGTGTCAACATATTGACACGTGTCACGTGGAGCTTGACCAGTGTTAGCTTGGCTAGGGGCCATGCTCACACACGGCGGGACGAAGCGAAAACAGACACGGGACGGACAGAGCGCTGCTTGGGACGACAGCTTGGACAGAACCAGTCTCCTTCCGGGACAGACTTCAGTCTGGGTCTCAAACACTGCAAATGATGTCCTCGGTCACATCCGTCACACAGTAACATAGTCTCTGCGTCTCCTTTCCGTCTGCACAGTTTACAGCGAGCGTTGAGGAGAGACTTTGCCCAAATGATGCTCTTTTCCAAAGTGGACAGATGGACAAACACTTGGGAAAGACTGGAGCAGGACTGCAGAGATTCTCTCCAACGTTCCAAAACCATCTTACCACTGGCACTGCCATTGTCACTGTCACTGGACGGGTCGTCATTTTTTCTTCCTGTTTTTACCGTTCTTCTTGTCTTTCTTGGACTCCTCGCCGCCCAGAGGAACTTGGAGGAACCTGCGTTCGATTTCCTGTTCTATCTGAAACAGGGCATGAGCAAGGCAGTGGACGGTACTGTTCACTGGCTGAGAGTCATCCACCTCCATCTCCTCTCCACCATTCATCTCTCCGTTCTTTCTGCCATCAGCAGCCAGCAGTTCATATTGTCCTCTCTCCAATGCTGATCTCCATGTCTCTCTCTCCGTTATCTTCAGCGTTTCCAGATTTCCTTCGTAGATTCTTTCCTCAATGTCCAACAGCATATCTCTGAGTCGGCTCTCCACGAAACTCTCAGCTGTAGCAAGGGATTCTGGGGCCTTGGTTTTATAATTATATTTGACAGCAGCAGTGTTGTTCAGTATCTGTGTGATTCTGTCTTTCTCCTGGTGTAGCGTCTCCTTGAGGCTGCTCTCTCTGTGACCTCGCGGGTTCAATGCCTCCATCAGCTGCTCCACCTCCTCCACCGAGCTGTAGAAGGCCCATTGGTTGGGGCGTATGAATGGCAGGCAACTGGCAGGGATACAGGTGGGGCTATGTATGGTGTCCATCTGTGTGTCCCGCTGTCCTTCATCCTCCATCTGTTCATCCTGTAGAGATGCAGGGTGGGGTTCCAGCATGTCCTCCGTCAGCCCAAAGTAATCATCCTCCACAAACAGAGCACAGGTGGAAGGGAAAAGCCAGTATTGTTTGTAGATTCTGTCTCTGCCCAGAGGAACGAGCGACGTACGACGGGAAGCCTTCTGGATACGATTCTGCTGTTCCTCCTCCAGCTCTTCAGCTGTGAGGCTGACAGGGGCAACTGTGGAGGAGACTGCCTGATGTCCCTGTTGTAGATGAGTATGCTTTCTTAGCTTTGGCCTTCTGCGCCTTTGCTTGACCAATGTTAGGTGTTCTCAGAGGGACACACACACGCACGGACGGGTGATTTGGACTGGAAGGTACCGTTCCAATCAAGACTGATTGATCCTGTCTTACCTCACTTCAAGAAACGTAAACGGCTTTTTGAAGTGACACACCTATTTATAGAATTGTATTTCGTCATGCGTCCCTCTAGCCAATCAAAGGCATTGGTGTCACGTGGAGCTTGACCAGTGTTAGCTTGGCTAGGGGCCATGCTCACACACGGCGGGACGAAGCGAAAACAGACACGGGACGGACAGAGCGCTGCTTGGGACGACAGCTTGGACAGAACCAGTCTCCTTCCGGGACAGACTTCAGTCTGGGTCTCAAACACTGCAAATGATGTCCTCGGTCACATCCGTCACACAGTAACATAGTCTCTGCGTCTCCTTTCCGTCTGCACAGTTTACAGTGAGCGTTGAGGAGAGACTTTGCCCAAATGATGCTCTTTTCCAAAGTGGACAGATGGACAAACACTTGGGAAAGACTGGAGCAGGACTGCAGAGATTCTCTCCAACGTTCCAAAACCATCTTACCACTGGCACTGCCATTGTCACTGTCACTGGACGGGTCGTCATTTTTTCTTCCTGTTTTTACCGTTCTTCTTGTCTTTCTTGGACTCCTCGCCGCCCAGAGGAACTTGGAGGAACCTGCGTTCGATTTCCTGTTCTATCTGAAACAGGGCATGAGCAAGGCAGTGGACGGTACTGTTCACTGGCTGAGAGTCATCCACCTCCATCTCCTCTCCACCATTCATCTCTCCGTTCTTTCTGCCATCAGCAGCCAGCAGTTCATATTGTCCTCTCTCCAATGCTGATCTCCATGTCTCTCTCTCCGTTATCTTCAGCGTTTCCAGATTTCCTTCGTAGATTCTTTCCTCAATGTCCAACAGCATATCTCTGAGTCGGCTCTCCACGAAACTCTCAGCTGTAGCAAGGGATTCTGGGGCCTTGGTTTTATAATTATATTTGACAGCAGCAGTGTTGTTCAGTATCTGTGTGATTCTGTCTTTCTCCTGGTGTAGCGTCTCCTTGAGGCTGCTCTCTCTGTGACCTCGCGGGTTCAATGCCTCCATCAGCTGCTCCACCTCCTCCACCGAGCTGTAGAAGGCCCATTGGTTGGGGCGTATGACTGGCAGGCAACTGGCAGGGATACAGGTGGGGCTATGTATGGTGTCCATCTGTGTGTCCTGCTGTCCTTCATCCTCCATCTGTTCATCCTGTAGAGATGCAGGGTGGGGTTCCAGCATGTCCTCCGTCAGCCCAAAGTAATCATCCTCCACAAACAGAGCACAGGTGGAAGGGAAAAAACAGTATTGTTTGTA
Source organism: Gymnoscopelus braueri (assembly GCF_963280865.1). NCBI lineage: Eukaryota > Metazoa > Chordata > Actinopteri > Myctophiformes > Myctophidae > Gymnoscopelus > Gymnoscopelus braueri. The sequence continues at coordinate 43,002,259 of NC_137608.1, read as the reverse complement.
GATTCTGTCTCTGCCCAGAGGAACGAGCGACGTACGACGGAAAGCCTTCTGGATACGATTCTTCTTCTTCTTGAACCTTCTGCTGTTCCTCCTCCAGCTCTTCAGCTGTGAGGCTGACAGGGGCAACTGTGGAGGAGACTGCCTGATGTCCCTGTTGTAGATGAGTATGCTTTCTTAGCTTTGGCCTTCTGCGCCTTTGCTTGACCAATGTTAGGTGTTCTCAGAGGGACACACACACGCACGGACGGGTGATTTGGACTGGAAGGTACTGTTCCAATCAAGACTGATTGATCCTGTCTTACCTCACTTCAAAAAGTAAAGCCTTTTTGAAGTGACACACCTATTTATAGAATTTTATTTTGTCATGCGTCCCTCTAGCCAATCAAAAGCATTGGTGTCAACATATTGACACGTGTCACGTGGAGCTTGACCAATGTTAGCTTGGCTAACAATGTTTGCTCACACACGGCGGGACGAAGCGAAAACATATTTTCCACCTACGGCGGAGACAATAATAGTGTGGCGCAAAGTCTAGGGGAAAATAAATGTAATGAATGGGCTAAAACTGTGAAAACAAAACTTGTTTAGTGGCCCTTCATATTGGGACAATACAGTATCATGATTGGTTTACAAAGCAGTGGGTGTAGGTTTGTTAGCGTTGGTTATTTTTGCTGTTCTAGTCCATACTGTACATTGAATGAAGAGTTCCCCAAACATATCAGTAGGCTCTGATCGTCTGACTACGTGTGACTAGCCACATTTCATGTGGGCGCTGTCACTAGGCCAAAGAAGTACCTCCACACATTTACAATTTGTTCTGTAAGTCAATGGGGCTCGGATCATACATCATAGATGTATTTTGTCATAGACAACTGATGTCACAGGCTGGTGAGTGGCTACATGAAGTCACGCCGAAAACAGTCAAGCATTCAGTTTCCTGTGTGTACTCTAATGATCTGATCTCATGTACTGTTTCAGTTCACCCCCCTGGAGGATTCATACACAGCTGAAGTTCCAGAGATCAGCCTGGCTCCTGACAGGTTGCCGTTGTTCAGGCGCCAATACCAAAATAGCATCTTCACAGGTAATACAGCATCCTGCAGCAAATCACACCCCAGTCTGATTTATGTTAATCAGCCTCACGTGGTCCATGTCCAATTAATATCAGCAAAGCGGTGAGTAGTATTTCTGGGGTTTACCACGTGGTCAGTTTTCTCTCTCCTCACTGCGTTTCCTAAAATAAAGGAGACGCATTTCACAACTGGGGCGTGTAATCCAGTCAGTCCAAGTGCAGACGGCCAGTCTATTTGTATGCCCTTGATACTGGTGATGGATCAATGCACAGTCACAATACCTATGCCTCTAGTTCTATCTACTAATGGCTCATACATTATGCAAACCTGACCAGCCCAGGCACAGGCGGCCTGGTCGGATGTTAACTCGACTCTTACATCGTTAGTTCTATTACTTATACTTATGCTACTTCGTCTCTACCCATACCTGTATCTTTGTTTCACCCATACCAGGTTGCTGCTATGGCAACTACATTTCTCTTGGGATCAATAAAGGTCTATCTACTGCATCTATACAACAAGGGGTTCCTCAACTTTTCCCTGTCTCCCTGTCACAGGTGCCAAGGTACCAGACCCAGCATGTTACGGCCACACACAGTTCCACCTGGTCCCTGATCGCTATCACAGGGACAGAATGGCCAAACGTAATGAAGCAGACCAGGTGGAGGTCTTCCTCAGGGCCAATGGCATCACCAGTCTCTTCGCATGGACAGCAGCTCAGGCCATGTACCAAGGTAGGTCGTCATGGCAGAGATGTCAGATGTACAGCTAATTTCATATTTCGTTTTTTTTTTTCTCAAACGTTTGCATGTCAACGATGCCCAAATTGATATTTATCTGAAAAGATTTTGTGCCAGGGGCCTCCAATCAGAGAAGATTTGTTTTGATACATTTTTCAAAAATATTCACAATTCTTCTAAATCCTTAAAAAAAATAGACATAAAATAGGGACTATTTTGATTTTGATTCTATATTAACTAATCTTGCTCGGGCCCCCCTTGGAACCCCCTCAAGGACCCACTTTATTATTATAATTTCGCAATAGAGGTTGGCTGCAGCCAGCGACTACTATGGCTATTTCAGGGTCCATGGCATGGAGAAGTGGGGAACCCCTCATGTAGTCATTTTTTTTCTTATATCTGCAGGGTTCTGGAACTGGGCGGACGTGAGCAGGCCGTTTGTGTCCCAGGCTGTCATCTCAGACGGCCAGTACTTCTCCTTCTTCTGCTACCAGCTCAACACTCTGGCTCTGTCCGTAGAGACGGACGCAGACAACCCCAGGAAGAACCTGTTCTGGGGCACGGAGAGCATGCGTCTGTACGAGGGGGTTGAAGACGGCACAGTGGTGGGCCTGGACGACCGCGTCCTCAAACTCCTAGTCCAGTTCCTCATGAACAAACCATCTACTGTGTAGGTTCTTCCGACTAAGGCGACGGTTCCTGTTTAATTTCAAGGACCCCCTGTTTGATATGCATCAGGACCCCGATCTGCACTGTAAAATTCTCAGTGTTCATTTATCTCTTTAGAGTGTGCAAATGGAACCAAATGGACCTGTAAGGGTGGAATGAAATTGATCCAGTATGATCGATCCCTCTATCACTGACCTGCCATTAGATGGCACTGAAGTGTTTCAGAATGTAATGCATGCTGTGTTTCTTCAGCATTTTACAGGAGTGGGCCTCAGCAAAGCAGTAAATCCCTACATAGTTATTAAATACATGTGACGCTCCAAGGCCTCTTAACTGATTCACTGCCAATCACGTAGATCTACGCGAACATATTTAAAGCCGCCACGTGCCAATCACGTAGATCTACGTGAACTAAAAAAAACAAAACAAGGAGATATGATTTTTCGAAGATCTAGACTCCTATCCACTTCCTTGTTAACTTAAAACTTAAAAATTCTGTATCTCGGCTCCTGAGTACTCTGGCACTGGCTAAAAAAATATGAAAATACCTCTGGCAGTTAATGGGTTAAGCAGCTGTGACATCCAACAAGTTTGATGAAATCAAGACTATGTATAAGGTTCTTGATGATAATACATTACCTGTGAGTGTTCATGGTTAGGGCCATTCTTATTTACCCATAAGGGTCAGTTTGGTTCCATTTGTACACTCTGAGTTACAGACCCATAAGGGTACATTTGATTCCCAACTATCAATCATTTAGCTTGTTCAATAACACGGGACTCGCCATCTCTCCAGTAAACAGAAAATGCATACAAAAATACATAACATTTGAACAACATTTGTTTCACTTCACTTATGATAATAAAATAATGCTGTTTAAATAAACTCACTTTACACTCAAGAGAACAAGGAGTGTTTTGGACTTGTCTGTGCTGCAGAGAGGAGTAGACGCATAAAATGTAATCACTATGAACATGGATACATCTGATCTTGTGTTGGAGAAAACCAACATGTCAATCTATATTGTACATGAATCACTGCTATTGTGTATGTATTTATGCAGAGAAATAAAGTAGGCTTTTCATAGTTTTCAAATGTTCATAATTGTGTCAGAAATGCTACTTTTCCAGCTCACAAGTCACTACATACTTTGGGTAGGGTTTCGTTAGATTATAGTTCGACTACTCATCCACTAGGGGGCACACAGTCACATAAAATAGCCGTTTACAAAGTTCTTTGACACAAACACAATTACCATGTTGCATTATAGGTTTAATTTTTGTGTTTGCAAACATACCTTAAATATTCATATTATCTTGAACTTTGTGAATGCAAAACATAAATAACACATTTAGGTAAAAGTTTAACTCAATGTAGGTAAAGTGCAGGTAAAGGTGTATACAGTCGATAAACTTGTATGACACTTATTGCAAACCAACAGTTCTATGGTAATCATGTCCCTTCTACTTTGAGAAGATGAGTGATGGTCATTTAACCACATGAACCCTGGCGTCCCTATTCTGGGCATGGCAAAATAGGTGAACATTTGGTGGAAATAGATCTACAAGCTCACAACGTGTCAGCTATCTGACATACAATTAAGTATATAGGGTTTAAAGTGGTTAACTGTATTTGGTGCTTGTCTACACCAGGATATAGTTCATTCATAAATAGGTAATTCTACTCTTAAGGACAGTACTTCAAGCAGGTACTTCATAAACGTGGGTCATCACTAGAGATGAATAAAAGAAACCTACTTTCCTTTTAGGGAAATAGTTGATGGCTTTTTTTCTTTATAGAATAAGGCACTGCACACGAATCATATGTGTATTGTCAAGCAAATGTTTTGAATAAGTAGTTGGAAAGTAATGTGGCAGGAAGCGTGAAAAGGTTTTGTGGCAGATGACATGACTAAACCACACTTTCATATCAGCAAATGTCTTCCACAGATGTTAGTCAATTGGTTGAAGGCAAACTAAGCTAAACTAAGCACTATTTGTTTAGTTGTCATAGCCTCTATCTTGATACAAAATAAACATGATCTTCTATAGTCAACATGGAAAGACATATAGTGGAGTGGATATATTGTGGTGAAAATACGTACATGCCAAGATGAGTCAATACAGATGAATATTTGGTGCTACTAGTGAAAATTGTTTTTTGGTGGACATGTTTTGATTGCACATCCTCAGTGTACATTTACCTCAGAGAACTTGGCAGGTCATTGTAGGCAAAATGTAGATGGGCTATGTTCGCCGCAGGGCTTAAGTGGTTAGTTATTGTGTAGTAATATTGCTACATTATTGTAGCCTATTGCTGCATTAGCTCAATACCAGTGCATCCTCATGATTACAACATTAATCGGGCCAATTTCACAAACGGCAGGAAATATGCAGACATGGTGAGAATCATCTGGAGAATGGAAGCTGTCATCTTCACTGCTTCAAACCTTCCGTTGTCTCATTGTCGTCTCACTATTCTCTCCTTGTGTACTGTACAAAGATTGAAAAAAGACAAAAATATCATGAACAGAGATTAACTGTAGACAGACAGACAGACAGAGGGTTAGTTCATAATCAAGCCTCTGAAAGAATATAAATAGATCCAACTACTTACAGCTGGCTAGTTTGCTCAGTATTTGTCCCATCTTCTGAGAATAAAAAGTGATGAACACACAATTAAAATGGTCATAGAAATATGGAATTCAATTAATCATCTCCGACTTGAAAATGTACAAAAGAGTCTTTATACAATAAAGTTCATGTAGCTACAGTACATACCTGTGGCCTCTGGTGTCTTTTTGCTACTCCTCTCATAGAGCAGAATGAGGACGACGAGGATGATGACCTCGATCACGATGGCTATGAAGGGCTTGAGAGGCTCCATGAAGGTGATGACCCTCAGCTCCGCGTGGCTCAAGCTGGTGCCCACCTCGTAGACGGCACCGCAGTGGTACACGCCAGAGTCACTCTGCGTCACGTCATGCACCACCAGCTTGGTCTTCTTTTGGTCCGCTTCGTTTTTGATGACGTAGCGATGCTCCACGCTGGTGTTGATGAGTGCCTGGTATACGAACACATAATTAACCACTTAAACCCCCATATGGTTGACTGGAGCGGAGTCCCTCAGGGGTCTATACTAGTGTGTTTTCTGTTATTGTGGGGGAAAGCTTTCGTTGAAAATAGCAGATTTCTTTCTTTCTTTCTTTCCCCACAATGCGGATGCTGGAGTTTTAAGTAGTTAATTAACCACTTAAGCCTGATTTGTATATTCAAATCAAAATAAATATTATACACAAATGAAAAAAAAAATATATATATTTTTTTTTAATAAAATAGGTTTAGGTTTAAAAAGTAACATAAGAAAATATTATAAAAAATAAATATTAAAATAAGACAAAACTATTATAAAATAAAATGAAATAGGTCTATGCTATAAAAAAAATCATATTATCAAAAATTATAAAACAAATATGATATTTATATTTTGAGAATGTGTGCATATAATTACAGTACATGCCTGAAATAGGGACGCCAGGGTTAACGTGTGAATGAACATGAACATGTAGGCACGATAATATACTTCATACCGTCAAGTCATTTTAAGTCATTCAGAGGTAGCCTATAGCCTACAGTGGTCCTCAAAGTGGGGTCCAGGGACTCTCGAGGTTCCTTTAGGAGTTTAGGGGGAAATTGACCCTTACAAGTCTGTAACTTTGACAGTATACAAATGGAACCAAATGGGGTCCATTTGGTTCCATTTGTATACTGTCACAGTTAAGGGGAGACCTTGAAATGTTAAAGTTTGAGAACCATTGGCCTATTACACAGGACTACAGTGTATCCCACACACCTTGTCTGTTCCGTTTGGTTTGTACCATTGCCAGGTCGTGGGCGGTGGTTTGGTGTCTTCCATTTTACATGTAAGAACCACAGAATCGCCCACATAGCTGACAACGGGCTTGTCGTGTACCTCGCCCATCTGCGGAACTGGAAGAAAGGAGGAAATGGGTAGAATGAGTGAGAGGATGCAGCTCAGTGTAGCTTACACATCCTGTATTACCACATTCACCGCCAAAGTTTTTTCATAATAAAATCACCCACTGCCAGGGTTTTAATCATTTTTTTCTAGAAACAATGTGAATTATTTGACCGTTTATTTTTTAACATTGAAGTGAATGGATTTTTTTTTTTTTTTTTTAATTCGTTAGGGTTAGGGTTATAAATTTATACTAAAAAATTAGAGAAACTTTTTAAGAATTCAAAAACAGAATAAAAGAAAATAATTAAAAGGGGAGAATTCTCCCCTTTGGCGGTAAAGACCATTGACTGAAAAGGGGAGAATTCTCCCCTTTGGCGGTGAGTGTGGTATGGGTTTCTGGGGGGGGATTTAAAAAAAAAACTTAAGTAAAGGTATCAAGAATACAGTTATGTAGAAATACTCTGTTCCAAGTAAAAGTATTTTTAAAATAATTCAACATTTACCTTTAAAAGTTCAAAAGTATTGGTATCAAAATGCACATAAAGTACCAAAAATAAAAGTACTCGTTATGCAGAATGTCCCGTTTCACAGGCTATCAAATGTCTAAAATGTATAGAAATCCTTTGAAAATAGCCGATCTACAAGCTCACAACGGTTCGCATCGCGACGCGTTGTGAGCTTGTAGATCTGCTGTTTTCAAATAGCCAACGTTTACATAGGGCTGAAGTGGTTAATACATGTTTTGTAATAATAATCTAAATCTAAAAGTAACACATTTTAGTAACTAAAGTTTTCAAATAATTATAGTGGAGTAAAAAGTACAATATTTGCCTCTGAGATGTAGTGGAGTAGAAGTAAAAGTATTGAAAATACTCCAGTAAATTAAAAGTACCTCAAAATTGTACTTAAGTACAGTACTTGACTAAATGTACTCAGTTACTTTATCAGAGGGTTTCTAAGAATTGTGTCATGGAGAGCTCGGCATTAACATATCGATATTACTTTTCCTGGTTTGACCCATTTAAGCCTCGTTTTATACATAAACTATTTTTTATTTAAATAGTGAGAATAGCAGATAAACAGCACAAGCTTGTAGATCGTCTATTTTGGCTATTTTTGAAGATTTTGGAATAATTAAAAAGAAAATGTATATTAGCAATATGACGATATCAGGGTATTACCAAAATATTGTGATATTTGATTTTGTCCATATTGCCCAGCCCAGATATAATTTCCTTTTTGACTATGGTATGTCTAATATACTCAACAGTCTGTGTGTAGCTCCCCAGATGTTGGGATATTGTAATACTCCCTAAGCTCAGAGCAAGATCTTTCTCAAAGCTGCATGAAACACTGTACCTGCGAAAATAAAGTCTATTTTTGCGTCCCCATCAAAGACACAGGTGTAATTTCCGAGGGTTTCATCACCAACAATGCTGAACCTGTAAATTAAAATTACATCACTCAATATACAATATATAATGAAATTCCATGTACATGAACTCAGCAGACAAGACTTTGAATTAAATTGTTAAAAGTGTGATATGGTCAAACATAAGTATCAAACATATCCAACGGTCTACATCAGTGGTTCTCAAACTTTTTCATGTCAAGGACCCCCAAATTGACACTTATTAGCCCGCGGACCCCCATTTCAAAAGATATGCCAGGGACCCCCATAAGAGAAGATTTTTTACGGCTCTAGCAGCGATTCTCAACCACTTTAATTTCAAGGACCCCCAGTTTGACATGCATTAGGCTATGGACCCCCATTTAATGGCATTTATATCTCTGGAACTCCAATTCATATTGTAAAATCAATGTTAATCTAACTCTGAGAGTGTACAAATGGAACCAAATGGACCATAACGGGTCCATTTGGTTCCATTTGGTTTTAATTCGGTCTGACCTGGGGATATACATGCATGTGTCAATGATTCATAAAATACTTACTCTCTTTTGAGGTTGTATTGGTTATTCTCCAATGGTACCGTGACCTGGCTGTTCTCAATTTCACCCCCATTCTTTGTCCAAACCCCAGTGATGTTTGGTAATTTGCTTTCGGTTCCAGTCCAGGTACACTGTAGCTCATATCTGACGGGCTTCAACACCTCAATATACTCAACGTGACTGTTCCCTGTGGTGAGAAGTGTATGGGAGAGGGAGGGGTTTGAAAACACAGTCAGACAGCTGTTCCTTCACAACACAGCTGCATGTTAATGAACAGAATTAATGATCACTTTTGATGAAAATCCTTGTCCCCGTCATAAAAAGAAGAAAAACTTTTTCTCTACTGTAACTACCTTGCTTTAAAGGGGCATTTCACTTTTAAAACACTTCTGGAGTCATTGTAACGTATACGCTGGCTTTTGTGTCTTTTTTATTTTTCCTTTTCATTGTCAAAACATAAATAAAAAAAATGGAGGGGGCCCCATGCATTAGGAGGATGTTAACCATGTTTGGTTAACATGGAGTTTTTTATAATTTAATATTGAATCAACTGCACATAAAAGCCAGAGAAGGCATTACAATGACCCCAGAAGTGTTTTAAATTTCCATTTTCTGAAAAGTTTTTGCATATCATATATGGACACCAGGTTAAAAGTGGTTACCAGCGTCAATTGATCAAGATGAAACGTTGGGAGATATAATGTAATATGGTGAGACAATTAAAGACAATTGAACACATTTATCACACACATACTGACTGTTAACAGGTCGTTGTGGTCAATCAAACAGGTCTGTTTACCTTTTAAGACCGCACTCCTCCGGACTGGTTCACCGGGGACCACTGGGGGGCCAGGTGGTTCAGGGGCCTCTTCTAGAAAGAGACACAGCAGAAATTAATACTTTATAAAACGTAAAGCTGCAATCTGTACATTTCAAATCCTCTCCCAATGGAGAGAGAGGATTCATTTGCAATGTTAATGACCAGGATTAAAAACCCCAGGTCTCTTGTGTGGGAAACCACATTTCCACCCTTATATCCCCACTTGGCCGGGTGAGATATTGGCTCATGAACTTCGGATAGTACTACTTGTCAACAGTAGACATATGGAGATCACCTCCAACCACTGCAGATATAGTTATATTGTATTAACTCTACCATACGGATTGGTTAAAATACTCATTATGCAGAATGATCCATTTCACAATAATATCATTGGATTGTAATTAGTAATGCCTTAATGTGCAGTTGGTAGGTGGGACTGATTTTAATTACTTTGTGCTGAGTAGCTCAACCTATTATAATAATACGGTACATCAATTTATCAGTTAATGTATGCTTTGAATTAATATTCTAAATTTGCAAAGTAACTAAAGCTGGAGTATAATAAAGTATACAAAAATGGAAATACTCAAGTAAAGTAAAAGTTCCTCATAATTCTACTTAAAGAAGCACTTCCCCCATTTGCAACCTTATCTTCAGATCATGTGTCCTCACTAAGGCTGATTATTGGTACCATTTCTGTCTACTGTGTACACAGAAAGGGCTGCGGACAGTTTAGAAACCCTGCCTACCAATGACATCAACCGTGTTGATTCCAGGAAGAGAGAGGCTGTAATTTATATTAATTTGTAAACCCCATCGATGATGTCATTGGTAAGCATGGTTCTGAAGCACTCCTTTAATTAAATGTTTCGAGTAAATGTCCTTAGATACTTTCCACCACTGGTTAAAAATGTTTTATTCATTAAAATAAGTCCGGATTGCAGCAATAATATAATGTTTCTTAATCGTACAAGGGGTATAATATACAATATACTATGATAATTCAATGTCAGCATCAGAACACCAGTTCAAACAGAAAATGACATCTCTAGAGACTCAAACACTGAAACTCTCACACTGAAATCCTCAGTGTTAATTTAACCGTTTGTAACTCAAGAGTACAAATGGTTGTAACCAAATGAACCCTGTACGGGTCCATTTGGTTACATTTGTACTCTCTGAGTTAAAATAACATTTTGGATGGATGGATACAGTGTAAACAGCAGAGCAGAGCTACAGAATGCTACTCTGCCAATGCAGTGCATTAAAAAGGATACATGACCTCCCCCTGTTTGCAAGGTCACACATGATTCAGCAACAAGCCACAGAAAGTGGTGGCAGCACAACACGCGTGCACACACACACACACACACACACACAGTGTCAGTTACTTGTATTGATGCCTCTGGAAGACAGGAGGAGGAGGAGGACTTGAAAAGGGAGCCGGGTCCACGAAGCCAACATGATTTTTCTCAATCCGTTCTGCTGCGTCTATATTCTGCCACAGCGTTCTCTCTCAAACAGAAAGTAGGTACAGCAACCTTTCCACGGGCTGTTTGTTCATCCGAGGTCTCTACGTAACAGATCCCCTTCACTCTGCACCCCCCACTGGCCCAGCAGCAGTATTCAGTGACGCAGTCAACCGCTCTCCTCCTGCTCTGTGTGGGCTGGCTCCCTCCTCCTCCTCCTCCTCCCATCCATTATTCAAACAGACACACCGTACGTGTGGCTCGTGTCCTGTCAAACACTGTCCGCTTAAACCCTCTATTTATAGTCAAAACTGATCTGAGTTGCACCTGTACTTGGACCGCTTTTATTCCCTCCACGCAAAATGTCTTCACCAAAAATAGCAGATCTACAAGCTCACAGTAGATCTGCTATATTTGGTGAACAGAATAGGTAACTCTAGAGAGTTGTGAGGAACAAAATATGAAATATTGCCTTTATTATAAAAAAACGATTTAAGATTATAATATGTGGCGTATTAATATTCCTACGCATGTACAGTGTGTGTCTGTGTGTGTCCCTGTACATTTGCAGTGGTATTCTGTTGGTTTAAATGTGTGTGTCATGATGAAGAGTTGAGATAAGGTCGGGCGTGGCCCAAGTCAGGCTGTGGGTAGTGTGTGTGTCAGATGAACGCAGAGGGTACCATGTGCTCAAATACAGATTAGGCAAAATGACATGCTTTGAATATATTAACCAATTTAGACCTGAAGGCCGATTCTACAAATGTCTTCTAAATAGTTGAGTAGTTCTCAAAATTTTTCGTGCCAAAGACCCCCAATTCGATGTATTTGACTGCGGACCCCCATCTGAAAAGACTTTGTGCCAGGGCCCCCAGAAGAGAAGATTTGTGTTCAAAATAATTCAAAATTATTAAAAGTTTTCTTAACATTTGATATAAAAAAAATAAAAAAAACATAACAAATTTACGTGCCGTGAGCTTGTATATCTGCTATTTTTTAGAACCATTGTTCTAAACCCGTCCCCATTCTGGGCATGGGCGAACATTTGGCCAAAACAGGTGAACATTTGGCAAAAATGGCATCCATCTACAAGCTCGCAGCGTGGCTATTTTCAGCAAAGAGATTTGTTGTGGAGGGGGAAAAAAGGAGAGGGCCAAGTCTAGAGCCCTGGGGCACCCCAGTCAATGAAGTATACAGGGTTTAAGTGCACAGAAATGTGTGCTAGAGTGGAACACTCACAATATGAGACCATAGCTTCTCTTCACTCGTTGCTGCTGGCGAGTTGCAGGCTTTCAGTCTCAGGCTCCCAGTTACATTTTACATTATGCTGGTCCCATGTGTCAGTGGTTGTCAAAGTAGGGGTCGGGGACCCCATCCTTGAGGGGGTTCCCTACAAAATCAGTTAATATACAGTAGCATCACAATCAGTTTAACCACTTTAACCCTATTTAATATACAGTAGCATCACAATCAGTTTAACCACTTTAACCCTTCAGCTATTCAAAAATACTACTTGAATAGCTACTTGTTCTACTTGTAGAACTGCCAAATTTGGGGGTCCGTGGGGTCCGTGGCCTAACGCATGTCAATTTGGGGGCCCTTGACATGAAAATGTGTGAGAAACAGTACCATATGTATGAGGCTGAGTACAGGCTTAGATTCTCAGATAGGGCTTTCTTGGTTGTTCCCAATCTGCAGCAGAATCTGTCTTGAGAGATGAGGTTGTTCCTAAAGCTGGCCTCATCACCTATGGGGTGATCAAGCTCTGGAACGCCCCTACCTGAGGATCTAAGGCTAGCAAAGTCAGTGTCATCATCCTTTAACTCATTACTGAGGCCGATTCTACAAATGCCTTCTAAAATCAGTAGTTCTCACACTTTCTTTTTCAAAATGTAAAAGATTGCAGATGTACAAGCTCTCAGCTGTATATCTGCTATTTTTGAATAATAACCTACTTTATCCTTTTCAGTTTTCTTCCTTCTTTTATCCATGCTCTTTTCCTTGTATACCTTTTCATGTTTGTTTTAAGTCGTTTAAACCGACGTTAATGTTTTTTATTGATATCTAATCTATCCACTGATTTTTACTCTACTGTAAATGGAATTTTTTGTCATGCTACTGTAAAGCACTTTGAAACCCTGTTTCAAAAAGCGCTTCGTAAATAAAACAAATTATCATCATAATCATGGACCTAGGCAGAGGGTAAGTGCACAGAGAAAGGATATAGGCCAGGGCGAATTACTTTCTATTAGAAGCCTAAAGCAATTTGCTCAGTTAAACTGATTATTTTCTTCAACGTTTAACCACATGAACCCTAGCATCTCTATTCTGGGGGCATTAGTCAAAAAAATTGCAGATCTAAAAGCTCGCAACACGTTGTGAGCTTATAGATCAGCTATTTTTGGCGAAGATATTTAGTGTATAGCTAAATTGTCAAAGTGTTGACATGGTGACATGAGATTTTTTCTTCGATCAAACCTTTGTAGAAGTACTGAATTCAACTGGATTTTGTAACTGCCTGCTTGTTTAATAATTTCAGTTTTTCATACTCTACTAGTACTAGTACTAGTAGAGCCCCCTTGTGGCCGTGATAGCAATTCAGTTCTAAAGTATGTTTTTCTTGATCACCAAGGGAGTAGAATCTATATATCTATACAGTAATCAATCTCTCTCTCTCTCATACACAACCAACAATATACACCTTAAAAATATATATATAAAAAGGGAAATAATCTTTTAACTTGGTCTGGTGGCCAAGTGGCCAAGTGTCAAGGTCCTTGACATGAAAATGTCTGAGAACCAGTTGTGAATTTGAACCAAATGTATCCATACGCAAGAGAGTGTTACATTTGTGACACTTTCAGAGTTAAATGAACACTCGGGACTTTACTGTGTACACAACAGCACAAGACAAAGTGTCCTCTGTGTTCCTCTCCTCTCACTGTCTTTACACAGTCAAATCCCCAAGTGTTCATTTAACCATTTCACCACAGCGGGTTCTTCTCCTCTCACTGGTGCTGAAGCTGCAGACTGTCGATGAACACGGCCTGCAGCTCGTTGATGTCCTCCGTGGTCTCGATGGGGATGCTGGGCCCGCCCGGGGAGCCCACCACCACCGCCGCGTCACCGGAGGTACTGAGGTTATCGTGATGGCGGCAAAAGCCGCCGCCGCCCCCCATAGCCCCCTGTAGGGGCTCGTAGACCTCCAGGTAGGGACTGGGGCAGTGGGGGGACAAACGATCATGGGCTAGCTGCTGCTGCTGCTGATGATGGTGATGGTGATGGAGGTGGCGTTCGGACCCGGGGCTGTGGCAGGGGCTGTGGGACGGGCTGTGGGGCATCAGGCAGGTCTGCAGGCAGCTGTTGCGGCGCATGGCTCGGTGCAGGTCCAGCCTGGCGACGAGCGGCTTGCCGATGTCGACGCTCCTGGTCCAGTGGACGGTCTCGTCTCCCAGGGCGGTGAAGGTGCCCTGGAGGCACACGGTGAACACCAGCTCCTCCTGCACCAAGGACATGAAGTATCACATGCCAGTAAGTAAGTAAGTAAGTAAGTAAGTAAGCCTCCGAGCCATGTGGTCAATAGGTCAGGAGCCTAGGGCTGGGCTAAATGACTTCAAATCAATATCACGATTATATCGTTGCTGTCGGGCAGAAATCTCCATATTCTAACTTTTTGTGTTTTTTTTTCCGTAAAGTAATGCCATACTTAATCATCCTACAGTGTCACACAGTCTGCAGACGTAAAAACGGATGATGATGAGCGGAAAGAGACAATATCAAACTTTTGCCTTGGTTACGATTAATGAACAATAAAAAAAGAAGAAAGAAATAGTGAAAATAGCAGATCTAGATCAGGAGTTATTTTTCCCCGATTTGGAAATCTGGTTGCATCACACACTACTACAGGATAATCTTAGAAGATTATCTTAAACATGCACACACTACACGTTTTAAACATAAAGCTGCATCATACACTACAGAATTGTATTAACCCATTAAGGCCTGAGGCCGATTCTACAAAATGTAATTTTTTTTAAAGAAAGCGTATGTTGCTATTTCAGTGGTTCTCAAACCTTTTCATGTCAAGGACCCCCAAAATGATATGCATTGGGCCGCAGCCCCTCATCTCAAAACATTTTGTTCCAGGGACCCCCCAGAAGCAAAGACTTGAGTTACAAATGTTAGCTATAAAAATATATACAGTATATTCAAAGATTAGCAAAAATGTTCACGATTTTTCAAAAATAGCAGATCTACAAGCTCATAGCGCGGCACTCGGTGAGCTTGTATATCTGCTATTTTTGAACAGCCAAAGTGTAAAATAATGCTTTTTTAGCTCAAATCAAAAAATGACACGTCCGAGGTCTTAAAGGGTTAATATTGTCGGACTTGCAGGAGCAACGCAAACATGGGGGAGGTCGCGGCCTGAAAAGTTTAGGGCACCCTTGCTGTAGTGTGAGCCCAGCATTAGTGCCACTAGGTGATAATGAGCATGTTTTGTACCCGGAGCTTCTGTAGGGAGCTCAGTCTGGTGTAGAGGCAGTGCTGGGGCAGGTCGCTGGAGAGGAGGTAGATGCCAGTCTCCTCTGGAGTCTCTCTGTTCATCTCTTTAGGATCCACATCAAGGTCCTGGAGAAAGAAAGGGTGGCTGTTAGCTCTTAAATTCAATGTACAAGTATTCAAACTCTGCTTGAAATGTGCTTGGTGATGATCACTATAGGGCTGCAACTGTTGATTATTGATAAAATAATGTACAGTTGCAGCCTCTGCAACAGTTGCAGCCTTGCAGCCTCTGCTTCTCACCTATTCGTGCTTCTCACGAATAAGTGAGAAGCACGTTATTTTAACTTAATATAACATTATTAATATGCAACTTAATAATCAATTAAATTGATTAGTTCGATTAACTGTTGCACCACTAGAGCAGTTATTCTCAAAGTGGGGTGGGGTCCCAGGGGGTCCCCAGCAAAATGTTTTAATACAGCATTGCAATCATTTTAACCACTTTATCGATTTATATGTTGGCTATACAAAAATGATGAAAAAATATCAAAAATCTTTTCATAAATATTTTCTTCTAGGGGGGTCCCAAAAACTTTTCAGATGGGGGGGTCTGCGGCCAAATACATATCAATTTTAGTGGTCCTTGACAGGAAAACGTTTGAGAACCAGTGCGCTAGAATAATCATTGTTTAATGAAATACAGCTGAAGGCCCGTCCGGGGGGAGTGTCTGACCAGGGAGAAGTCTGTGACGTGAGCCTGGCAGAAGGACATGTCGTCAGGCTTCTTCACGATGTGCGTGTAGATGATCAGCACGTTGGAGAACTCTGCTGCGAAACCCAACTTGATCTGAGCTCCACAGTCAAAGTCCAGACGCATGGTCTCAGGGAGCTCTGGGACAACAGACACAACAAGACCTGGGTCAAAACCACTTCAAATCCCCCTGACTGGAGATCAGTTAGAACAGTTAGTTCTCAAACCTTTTTGGCTTCAGTAACCCCTTTCCCAGATTTTTTAACCCAATTACCTCCTTTACCTGACTACACGTTGCTTAGAAAATGGCAAGAAATCCATCCCTAGCATATGAAGCTATGAATTAATTAATAACCCACCTTTTGAAGAATATAACATAACAAATAAGAAATATAGTGAAAGAGTTGCAATTCGTGCCTCCAAGAAGTCCAGAACAGATTTATTTTAATCTATGGCCATAACATTTCGGTAAGTCCAGTTTTGCAGTCAATATGTTCAAAACAATGGCATCATACAATTAAGTAGGCTATTGTTTTCTATTGAATAAAGTGCAGCTATATAGATATCGTTATAGTTATCGTGCTTGGTAGGAACTGGCCTTTACCAGTTGTACTAGTCACGGTTTGATTCAATATGGTTTTACACTTTATACTGTAGTAGTATTGTTTGTCAATGTTTTATCATTAAGAATAGTAAGTAAAATAATTTTTCTATTTTCTCTCAAGTAGCGTACCTATGCATACCTGTTGAGAAACACCGAGTTAGAATATCTATACCTCTGGTCGATTACAGAAACTCTAATGTGACTAAACTCCATGTTAGCTTCATGTTTTATAGAGTAATAACATCCACACAGATAGCGAGTTAGCACGCATGCATCTCACCGTGGACTTTAGCCCACTGGCGGCTGTGTGCCAGGGTCATGTCAGCGCTGTCGCCAGGCAGAACGGGATCGGTCAGAGCTCTCCTCTCCGATAGGCTGCTGCGGATCTCCAGGGCCTGTTTCCCCTTGGTGGCGTCAAACTGACCCATATCTGGACTCAGAAGGTTAACATAATTCACATCTTCAAAGCAATAAGACTTCATAACCACATTACTAAGGACTCCTGCACTGTTTTCTTAACCCATTAAGACCTGAGGCCGATTCTACAAATACCTTTTAAATCAGTAGTTCTCACACTTTTTAAAGAATGTTCAAAAATAGCAGATGTGCTGTGAGCTTGTACGTAGATCAGCTATTTTTGAATAGCCAGCGCAAAAATCTAAAATGACAGACACTTTCTCGGTTTGAATGGGTTAAAAAAGGTGCAGTATGTGATATTTTATTGTTAAAATACGTGTTAAATATCACTGTAATCTCCCTGTCTCAACAGCTATAGTATATCCACTCAGGAAAGAGAACTCATACAGGATAAACAAGTGACATTGGAAGCGATGACACAAAGAAATGAGCAGACACAATTGGAACTGGAACACAATCAAATTGAAGCTGATAAATGGGGACTCTCTCTTGAAATTGGCAACCCATCTGAAATTTTATTTTCAGCAAGACTATAGCAAAAACCTTTGTTTTAACCATAAAATATAACTTAAAATACCTTTTACTTGCAATAATTCTTTTTTTAATCTTTATTTTTAAACATTCACCAGAAAGAGCCGATCTACAAGTTATTTCCGGCAAAGAGATTTGGTTAAGATATAGATAAAGGGTTTAAGTGGTAAAAAAAAGAAAACCTTTTCATGAAACTTATATGTAGGCTGTCGCAAAGAGATGATTCACTTTTGGTTGTCGTCAAGGTCAAAATGACTATACCATTCATATACTGTATCTGAGGTGGAAATTACATATATTTGGTGGAAGTGATATCCAACAATAGCATAGTGTTGGTGGAGGTATGTACTCTACTGAGTGTTAGATAATGTCTCACTAATGTCTAATGTCTCTAGTGTAATCTCACCCTCAGCTACTCTGTCCAGCACCACTGTAATCTTCTCATCGTCCAGAAGACGCTTCTTCAAAAACTTGACAAAGACGCCGTTGGTAAAGCCACTGGAGCTCAGCTCAAAAGCTTCAGCGTCTTGGCAACTGAATAGCGATAAGAGACAATGATTACAAAACAAAGCATCTTGTATACTTTACCCACTATCACACTTTCAAATAATTGTCAACATTTTTTAAAGTGACAAAAACTGCTGATCTTTTCACCATTTGTCATAATGATGAAGTATATAACAGGGCTTAAGTGGTTAAAAAGTGATTTGGTCATTTATTACATTTTTTTCATTCATTTATGATTGAAGATAAACTTACGTAGCGTATCCGAAGACAATGTTAGCCGTGACCCTCAATACAATGTTTGGAGTGGTGTCATCGTGAATATTCCTGAAATAAATGTAAAAAGAAACATTATGCAGAAAAATTAAGTTTAAAAAATAAAGGATGTGAAACTGCCTTCCAGGCTGTTTTTCACTCACCTCTTCCTGCACATGTCCAGGAGGAACACATTGAGGCCTGTCTCTTTCTCCTGCATGAGTTTGAGGATGCTCTGCACACACAGGCAGTTGGCAGAGCGGTATGGGTTTGGTGCGTCTACTGGCACCATAAAGCTGTTACCATAGTTTTCATACCCATGGCCAGCGTAGTACAGCAACCCTAGAAATACAATTTTCAATTTAGGCATTTAGCAGATGCTCTTAATCCAGAACGATTTACAGTAAGCAGGGTAAACACAAGGTAATACATCAAATGCATACTGTAGAGACAGTGTAGTGCCTCAGTAATCTAGGATCATAGGTAAACCAGTCTAAACATTATAATATCAAAAGATTCATAATATGTGCATTGAAACTATACAAACTATAGGATGGCAGGTCAACAAATGAACCTGGAATCGATCTACATAACATGCATCTAAATCACATTAACACTAGCGTCCCTTCTTTGGGCCATAATAGGTGAACATTTGGAGAAAATAGGTGCAAATAGAAGATCTACAACCTTAACGCAACATGATGTGAGCTTGTAGATCGGCTATTTTTCGCTATGTGACGTACAACAAAGTATATAGGGTTTAAGTGGTTAAAACAAATCACTTCCAGTTAACTTTAATTTCTTACTGGTTACATATTTTTCAAGATTTGTGATTTAAGAGTCAAGACACACAAGACTAAGATTCTATTGTTTTGGTTCCTCAACATTGTAGCAGAAATATCAATAACGAAATAATAAAGAATAGCAGCAATCGTAAGAACAATAGTGAATTATGTGCGTTAGTCATAGCATACGTTTTACTCTCATTGTAAGTTGCTTTGAGTGTCTGCAAAATGCTTCAAAACTGGTAAATGTAAATGAATCTACTTGTCAGCGTTGCTCAGTGCTATAGAACACTGTTTCTTAACTTCAGATTTGGTTCCATTTGTACACTCCCAGAGTTAAATAAACACTGAGGATTTTACAGTGTAGATTGAGGCCCCAGAGATTTAAAAAAAAGAGGCATCTAATGGGGTCCGTGGCATTAAAACGCATCAAACTGGGGGTCTGAGGAAATTCAAAGGGTTGAGAACCACTGCTATAGACTACTGGCTCCATACCATACACTCCCTTGTGGAGCAGCAGCAGAAATTCATCCACGGCGTTCCTCATCTCTGACTCGGTGAGGTCCAGCAGAGACACAACCTTGAAGTTGAGCTGCCGCAGGAGGTTGGTGAGGTCGTACACATCCACCATGGGAGCTTTGAGCTGGGGGTGGTTCAGGTAGGACAGATTGCCTATCAGCAGTGCCACTTTGTCAGCCGCTAAACACAGGACACGGGAGAGACAGAAATAAATAAATGGGTATTAGTGTTGATCCCTGTGGGGGGAATGACTTTTCTGTATTTGCTAGCCCCAGGGGGTGCTTGGGGGAGCTCTTATACGTTCAGTGTCTTGCTCAGGGACACTTCAACACAAAGCCAAGAGGAGCCGGAGATTGAACCCGGAGACCATCCGGTTCCCAGATGACCGCTCGATCACCTGATTGCTCTACTGTTAGAAAGGAAAACAAGTTACCCACAACAAAGACATTTATGATCAGAATAGGTTTTAGAACGGAACAGTGACCCGGGTGAGACAACAACTGTTAAACAGCAGATGTTTAGGGGTTGCTTAAATGGCTGATCTATAAGCTCACAACGCGTTGCATCGCAACAAATTGTGAGCTTAGAGATCCACTATTTTCACTATTTGTTTGGGAGGGCAGGTTCAAAGTGGTTAAATCCAGGCTACACCATCCCCAAACCAACCAGTAGGGGTCAGCAATATTCTGACCAGGACATTATTCACTCCCAGGCTGAGAACAAAAAAGTAGCGCAAAGCACTCACCATAAAGTTGTTGTTCAGGTGTGCTATTTATGAAGAATTCATTGGCACCTACTGTAAGAATGCAATAACACAAATAAAACAATATGATAACACAATAGGCCTTGATCTTTGTAAATGTATGATCACAAATGATGTTAAACAAAGCCTTCAATGATTAAACTGCTACTTACTTGATCCAAAGGCATATATGTCATCTAGGGAAACAGAAACAGAAGTATAAGTTACTGAACGTTTTTGATAAATAAATAAAGTACTACTACTACTACTTTCTCTGTCTATGGATGAGTGCTTAAGTGAGTAGGGTTGTTAGAAATCAAATCTGTGGATGTGTGATTAAGTGAGTAGGTAGTTAGAGCTAAGGCCCACTTCAGATCAGCGGCAAGTGAAAACTCAAAGGCCATTTTTAAAAGATGATTTTCATTATTCAAACCCAGAGAAAACAATCACTCATGCAAAACAAGGAGATCCCACCATTTGAGCACTGTGCTAGTTAGTATTATGAAGAACCTTGACCCACATGCAGCTACAAAGTTAACACTTTAGTGTGTCGAGTTACCATGACACATTCGAAGTGATTACAGTTGTTATTGAGTGTACGTGATGTTATTTTTGTAAAATTTAAAATAAAATCAAAAAAGTTAAAGCTTTATATTCTGATAGTAATCATTGCTATATAATGTTTGTTCAGTAAGAGGTTTTATCCAATCAGGAAAGAGAGCTCCATTGATATGATCCTATGAGTTCTGTCTCCTGGTTGTATAAAACTGGTATCCTGACTTTAAAATGTTTTTCCTAGAGAGCTGGAGAGGCAGGGAGGCACCTGTTACTGAATAAACACGCTATAGCAATGATTGCTTTCAAAATATAGAGCTGTTTAACACTACTTTCAACAAAGCAATATCACGTACACCCCTTTAACCTTTTCATGCAGCATTGTCTCAAAGTTTGAGCCAAGTGCCAGGCTCTTTTCACTCTACCTTCCGAGCACTCCATTGCCCCTGAAACCTGGATAGATATCCTTGGTCCTTACGGTCAAGAAGAAAGTAAATTAACCATTTTGTTTTGTTAATTTCATTTGCTAAGCTAACACAGTGATATTGCCGTTTGATGGGACTGCAAATGATGGAAATTGGGTGGTACAAGTGAAGAAAAATCCTGACTGTTAAACTGCACTCAGGATTTCAGGTTTCTACCCGAGATTCAAACCAAGGTCCCCCACGCAAGTGCTGACTTCTTATGTTTAAAAAGTTTCATGGTGTAAGTTTTTTTTGGGCATATCCTTATAGATGAAAATGTTCAAATAAGATCTAAACAGATCTTCAAGCTCACAGCACGTTGCGATGCAACCCGTTGTGAGCTTGTAGATCGTCAATTTTCACTGCACAACACTATATTTTCTAGCGAATTAATCACATGAAAGAAATGCCTGCAGTGTTTAAGGACCTATTAACATGTAGGATTTTACAGTGCACAATATAACATAACATATGTACCTATCATAACGTCCACTTCACTGCTCCACATTCTCTCAGTGCTACTGCTGATCTCACATCGGTATCTCCCCTGGTGGTCCTGCATCACGAACTGGATCTGTGGAAATGTCACATTCTCTCCAGTCAGACCAGAGTTAAGCTTAATTTATGCTCTGTCGAAGGACCCTGAAAATAGCAGACCTACAAGCTTGTTAGGCCTGCTATTTTCAGTATGGCTGGCTTTATGATTTGTTTTTAAATGCATTTTTATTTTTCAGTTTGTTTGCTTTCTGTTTCGTTTTTTGTTCGTTTTACGATTGCATGAGTGGTTTTAGTTTTAGGAATGGATTAGTTTTAGTTCAGAAAAATTGTCTATATTATATACGATATATAATGTCCGAAGCTGAGAATAAACAATGACATGTATGCAGGCGGTGAGGTCCTCCCCTCACCGTGAGTTTCCTCTTAGAGGCGTTGGGGAGGGGGACTCCGTTCCTGTGCCACTGGTAGCGAGGGATGGGCTTCCCTACAGCTCCACACTCCAGCTGTAAAGTGTCCCCCAGCAACAGGCGCTGGGCCTGGGGTTGGACCACCACCCTCAGTCTGCCTTCCAGGGAATGGTAGCTCTGACCTGGGTGGCAAGGAGGAAGAAGACCACCTGAATCACATCTGTTACATATGCCATGACCCACATCTCTGGAATCCAAACTGTTGTTGTATTTGATTGATTGATTGATTCTCCATTCTCAGTCAACTCCGGAGTGTTTGCAGTTTGTTTTCCTGTACATGTTAAAAACGGCATAAACTGCAAAGATATGGCAGGCTAGAAAGCAAAACAGCTGCAGCTATTCAACAGTATTGTCAATGCTTGCACATTGGCAGACCTAAATCTAACACACTCATCATTATTCATTTGATCAGCTGTAGCTGTGTTTTACCATTGTGCAGTTTTTAACCTGAACCGGAAAGCAAACTACAAAATCAGTGTACAGTTTCATGCCCCTGAGAATACAAATGTACAAATCGAACCAAATGGAGTGTTGGAGTTACAAAGGGATAAATTAAATGAACACAGAGGATTTTAGTGTTGTTGTGTTTTTGTAGCTTATTATTTCCTGTTCTTGCTATCACCTGGAAAACAAAGATATCTATTTCTTGATTAAAAAAAACTAAAAAACAAAACAAAAATCTAATCTTGCACTAATATTATTGGGAATTTCCACTACTATTATTGGGTAGCTAATATCCAGATGTGGACTAAGATCTCTTCTGGTTATTATAGAATTTGTCCAGTGGTCCTGCCTCATTAATGCTGCACTCCGTAACTTTTATGTTTTGAACCCAGGTTGAACCCGTGTGAGAGACGAAACATCTACCACTCATCCAAGAGGGAATATCCACTTTTGAACAAAATCACGAAAAAGGTTCAATATCCCTCGTTCTCACATCTACAGATTCTTGCCGTTTCCTTTCAGTCTCCACCACCCAACAGTCTATTAGACTCCATCCTCTGTATAAAGGCAGGCATTTACTCTCAGCCTCATGTCGCCAATGATGAACAGATGCATAGCCTACTCAACTCACTAAATTTACCAACTCTCACAGCTGATCAAAACAAGAATTTAAAGTCACTAATATCAGAAGAAGAGATTTATTCGGCTATAGCCAGGTTGAAAGCTAATAAGTCACCAGGTACGGATGGATTTAGTTCAGAATGGTATAAAGCCCTGAAAGAGGTTTTGACACCTATTTTACAAAAGGCCTTCAACTGGGTCCTGACAAAAAATGAGATTCCAGCATCATGGAATGAAGCGATTATCTCAGTCATACCTAAGGGAGGTAAAGACAAATTAGATTGTGGAAATTATAGACCAATTAGTGTATTAAATGTGGATTATAAACTGTTCACATCAATTTTGGCTCGAAGACTTGAAAATATCATACCCGAAATTATTCATTTGGACCAAACAGGTTTTGTTTCATCCCGTCAAACTCATGATAATATTAGAAGATCCATTCATGTTATTAATCATATAAATCAGAATAAGATACCAGCTATGTTGATAAGTATTGATTCGTTTAAGGCATTTGATTCCGTCCGTTGGAAATTTTTGTTTAAAGTTATGGAAAAATTTGGATTTGACCAGGTGTTTATTAAGACAGTAGAGTCCCTTTACAGTAGACCATCAGCTAGATTGAAAATCAATGGTGAGCTCACAGACTCCTTTTTGTTGGAAAGGTCTTCTAGGCAGGGTTGTCCGATTTCGCCAGTATTATTCGCAATTTTTATTGAGCCTCTGGCACAATGGATTAGACAGAATAATTCGATTAAAGGTATATTAATGCCAGCAGGTGAACAAAAACTGGCTTTGTTCGCGGACGATATTTTGTTGTATCTTTCGTGCCCGACAGAGACCTTGCCTGCATTGATGTCTGTGCTGGGTGAATATGGGTCATATTCAGGGTACAAATTAAATGAACAAAAAACACAGGCTCTCTGCATGTATTACAATCCCCCTCAAGACCTTCGCTCTAGGTACAAAATTGGGTGGGACAAACAATCTGTGAAATATCTAGGCATTATACTACCAAAAGATTTATCCAAATTAGAAGAGTTAAATTATGACCCCCTCAGGAGGGACATATTAGCCGATATCAATAGATGGGATTTAATTCCATATTTAAATATAAGCTCTCGCATAGAATCTGTAAAAATGAATGTTTTACCAAGACTTTTGTATCTATTTCTATCAGTTCCTATTGGAAAACCAGAGCAGTACTTCTCTGAGTGGGATAAAGTTATCTCTAGATTCATTTGGGCGGGGAAAAAACCTAGAGTGAGGTTCAAGACATTACAATTATCAAAGGAGAAAGGGGGATTGGCCCTTCCATGTTTGAGGGACTACTACAGAGCAGCTCAAATCCGACCACTGATTGGATGGTGTAAGCCGAGTTATAGATCAAGATGGAAGGACATAGAAGGTTCGATGGGGAGGGGTCTACCTATTAACATGTTGGTAGGAGACCCATCCTTAGTTAAACACCTATCAGACCCTAAAAATTTGATGATAGCAGGTTCATTGAGGGTGTGGAGTGAAATAATTAGGAGGTATCAGTTGAAGGATAAAATTGGAATTCTCAAATGGTTTGCACATGACTCAGACTTCAGGCCTAGTATATATGACATGAGGTTTAAAGGTTGGATTGGGAATGGCCTTTCTGCATATTGTACACTTTTAAAGCAAGGTAATGTTATGAGCTTCCAGGACCTGAAAGACAAGTTTAATTTACAGAATCAGGACCTTTTCAGGTACCTGCAAATCCGAGACTTTATAAATAGGAAACTATTGAGAAGAGAAGGTACACTGGGAGTAGAGATCATTGAGCTTTTCCAAAATGCATATGAAGACTCTACTTATCAAAAGATAGTATCAAAACTATATGTGGTCCTTCAAAATTTGAAAGGAGATAATACTCTGAATATTAAAGCAAGATGGGAAGCAGAGAGCAATCTTACAATAACTACGGAAGAATGGGACAGGATATGCAAACACCAATGGAAAATGACTAGTTCCCCCACATGGAGAGAATTCAGCTGGAAGAATGTGACCCGTTTCTTTTGCACTCCAGCACAGAAAAGAAGATATTCAATATCTGATTGTTGGAGATCATGTGGGGAGACGATGGCGAACCATTTTCATATTTTTTGGGATTGCTCTTCTGTTGTCCCATTTTGGAGAAGTGTCCACAGTGTCCTGGAAGCTGTTATAGGAATTGAAATCAATTTTGATTTTAAAACCATGTATCTTGCTGACTTAGAAGAACTGCATTGTACTAAGCAAGATCAATATTTGTTAAGGGTATTACTAGTAGCGTCAAAAAAGGCGTTAACTAAAAAATGGCTTACGAACGTTATACCAACTATAAATGAGTGGATTGATTTAATCTATAATATATTTATTATGGAGAGAATTACATTTAGCTTTAGAGGTCAGACTGAAGTCTTCATGGACAACTGGTTTAAATGGCTTACTCATGTCTCTACATTAAGACCAGATTTTATTTGATGTCAGTTATTTTTATTGAATTTCCTTTCTTTTTCTCTGATTGACCATATTGAATAAGGTGCACGTCGAATTTGTCCCATTAATGGACCTTTTGTTCTCCGTTTTTGAAGATGTGACCAAGTGTATGGATTATATGTATGCATAACTAGTAAATAAGTGACCAAGTAGAGAGACAGTTTCCTCCCCTTATATGTTTGTATTTTTATGTTTTGTATGTTTGTTTTGTTTGTTAGTAATGTGCTAGTCTTTTCCTTTTTGTGTATGTTTGTTTTCTGAAAAATCCAATAAAAAGTTAATGGAAAAAAAAATAAAGGCAGGCATAAATTGGCACAATATACTGCTTCCTGAACTCACATTTCATTTACCTAAAGCCTGTTTTATACTTATACTATACTAGGGAATAGACCATCTCTACAAGCTTACAATGCATCACAATGCGTTGTGAGCTTGTAGATCAGCTATTTTTTCACTGTTTGTTCAAACATTTTTGAACATTTCTGCCTATAATGATATTCCCAAAATTGAGACGCCAGGTTGACAGTGGTTAAGCGAAGGACACTGTCGCTCAACATAGTATAAATCACTGGTTCTCAAAGTGGGGTCCGGGGACCCCCAGGGGTCCTTGAGGGCGTCCCCAGCTAAATGATAGATTAGGCACCAAATGGACCCTTATGGGTCTGTAACTCTGAGAGTGTACAAATGGAGCCAAATGGACCCTAACGGGTCCATTTGGTTCCATTTGTACACTCTCAGAGTTAAATTAACATTGATTTTACAATATAAATTGCAGTCCAAGTGATAGAAATGCCATTAAATGGGGGTCTGTAGCCCTAATGCATGTTAAACTGGGGGTCCTTGAAATTAAAATGGTTGAGAATCACTGCTAGAGCCGTAAGAAATCTTCTCTTATGGGGGGGTCCCTGGCATATCTTTTGAAATGGGGGTCCGCGGGCTAGTAAGTGTCAATTTGGGGGTCCTTGACATGAAAAAGTTTGAGAACCACTGGTATAAATGAGCCTGAGTGAGCGTGGTAGCTCACCATGACACATGGCAGTATCCAGGATATCCACTTGAGCCCACTGGCTGAACTCAAACGCATCTCCACAGTTGATCCTGCAGATGTAATGGCCGGCATCCTGCAGACGGACAGGGCTTATCATCAGATCCGGGAGGAAGCTGTTGGGTACCTGTGGCAGGTGAAATGTCGATTACATTGTTATTAAATGGCAGTGTAAAACAGAGGTTGTCACATTTTACACGAAGCTGAACAGAAACATATGAAAACGCCCAACATGAACATCCAAACTCATCTTCTATACACAAATCCACGGAGCGCTGCCCTGCGCGCAGCCATTGCTGCGGTGTCAACGCTCCACGGACGCGACACCGCAGCAATGGCCGCCTACAGGCAGCGCGTCTGTGGATTCGTCTACAGGATAGAGGATATTAATCCTCATGTCACATTCCAATAATGACTATTGCGATAAGTGACGACTGCAAATGCTTCGAACCCATTTCAGCGTATCAAAATGCACAGAGATGCTAAATAGGATAGAATAATGTGCACTGGGTAAGTATAGCTGAGAGTGTACAAATGTTTCTGAATGGATAAATTAACACAGAGGATATTAATGTTTAGCTTACCTCCTCTTTAGTCTTGAACCACTGGTATTGTACAGGAGTCTTTCCAACAGCGTAGCAGCTAAGGCGAAGCTTGTGGCCAGAGATGACAGACACAGACTGGGGCTGGACGAGGATCTGAAGGCCTGTGTGTTCACAGTGTTATCCTTTTAGCGCAACCTTTGACTGTACTACCTGTACTGTTAAAGGGATAGTTCACCCAAAAAAATACTTTTTTACGATCGCTTAGTCACCCCATGGGGACTTGAATTCATGGATATTTTTTGTTTTTGTCGCATTCCAAAGCCAATAATTTGATGACCAGCGGACCGGTAGGCAGCGGTTCCGGTAGGATATACAAAGGAGACTCTTTGTGTCTCCTACCGGAACCGCTGCCGGTAATCAAATTATTGGCTTGGGAATGCCACAAAAACTAAAAAATATCCATGAATTCAAGTCTCCATGGGGTTACTAATCAATTAAAAAAAAGTCATTTGGGGGGAACTATCCCTTTAACAAGCCTGCTAATAAAGTATTCAATCAATCAATCACAGACTCTACATTAATGCTATAGGAGAGACATGGTCAAATTACTCTATTTGTAGGAGAGAGGAAAAAGGACTTAAACCACTTTCAAAATGGCATCATATTGCTGGTCTTGACGAGCCCTTCTCAAAATGATAATTAACACACAATAAACATTGTATTAGGCTACACAATTGCAATACAAATGATGCTCAATCAAAATTCTGTGAGATTCCCAAATGTGGTTGAGAGTGCAGAGTAGACAATAAAAAAGTGTGAGAAAGTAGGGTTCACCTGGTGGCTTGAGACACTGGACTGCCTCCGAGTTGCCAATGGTTTGCATGCAGTCCTGCAGGTGACCCATGGTACATCCTCGCTCTCCCAGGAGTCTGAGCAGCGCGCGGCTGGGACTGCCCTCGATGTCCAACACCTTCAGAGAGCACATCTCCATGTCGCCTGAACTACAAGGAGAGATTCAGCAACAACTTTAGAGCAGTGGTTCTTAAACGTTGTCATGCAATGGACCCCCAAATTGATATATATTTGGCCGCGGACACCCATCTGAAAATGTTTTGTGCCAGGGACGCCCAGAAGAGAAAACTTGGGTTAAAAAAATATTCAAAATGATTCAAAATGAAGTTTTTGATATTTAAAAAAAAAGCCTCAAAAATAGCAGATGTGCAAGCAGATGTGTGAGCTTGTAGATCTCGCATTCCAAAGCCAATAATTTGATGACCAGCGGACCGGTAGGCAGCGGTTCCGGTAGGATATACAAAGGAGACTCTTTGTGTCTCCTACCGGAACCGCTGCCGGTAATCAAATTATTGGCTTGGGAATGCCACAAAAACTAAAAAATATCCATGAATTCAAGTCTCCATGGGGTTACTAATCAATTAAAAAAAAGTCATTTGGGGGGAACTATCCCTTTAACAAGCCTGCTAATAAAGTATTCAATCAATCAATCACAGACTCTACATTAATGCTATAGGAGAGACATGGTCAAATTACTCTATTTGTAGGAGAGAGGAAAAAGGACTTAAACCACTTTCAAAATGGCATCATATTGCTGGTCTTGACGAGCCCTTCTCAAAATGATAATTAACACACAATAAACATTGTATTAGGCTACACAATTGCAATACAAATGATGCTCAATCAAAATTCTGTGAGATTCCCAAATGTGGTTGAGAGTGCAGAGTAGACAATAAAAAAGTGTGAGAAAGTAGGGTTCACCTGGTGGCTTGAGACACTGGACTGCCTCCGAGTTGCCAATGGTTTGCATGCAGTCCTGCAGGTGACCCATGGTACATCCTCGCTCTCCCAGGAGTCTGAGCAGCGCGCGGCTGGGACTGCCCTCGATGTCCAACACCTTCAGAGAGCACATCTCCATGTCGCCTGAACTACAAGGAGAGATTCAGCAACAACTTTAGAGCAGTGGTTCTTAAACGTTGTCATGCAATGGACCCCCAAATTGATATATATTTGGCCGCGGACACCCATCTGAAAATGTTTTGTGCCAGGGACGCCCAGAAGAGAAAACTTGGGTTAAAAAAATATTCAAAATGATTCAAAATGAAGTTTTTGATATTTAAAAAAAAAGCCTCAAAAATAGCAGATGTGCAAGCAGATGTGTGAGCTTGTAGATCTGCTATTTTTTGAATAGCCAACATATAAATGGATGAAGTGGTTAAAGCGATTGTGATGCTGTATTAACACATTTTACTGGGGACCCCCTGGAACCTCCCCAAAGGACCCCTGGGGGTCCCCGAACCCCACTTTGAGAACCACTGCTTTAGAGAGAACATCTCCAAGTCTTCTGAACCACAAGAGCAGATCCAACACCTAGAGAGCACATCTCAAGAATCAAGAATCAACTTTATCACTGGTTCACAGGTGTAAAGCAGTGGGTGGAATTCGTTGACATGATAAAGGACAAGGAATTTAACGGGGCAAATTCTAATAAACTATGGCGGTCTTATACCTCAGTGGTTCTCAAACTATTTTGTGTCAACGACCCCCCAAATTGAGTTTTAAGAAAGTTTTAAGCCCCAGGGCCCCATTAAAAAAATACTTCTACCAGGGACATTTTTCGTTGTTAGATTATATTTAGTAGACATGAATTCTAAACTGTCTACTCAGACTCTACTCTATATTATAGCCTGTAGGAGTGGAGATAACAGTGAAACTAACCTCTTAATATAATATTCATTCTTATACAGTCTCTCATTAGGCTATAGTCTATAATTTGACTATTAGATTATTTCACTGCCCAAAGTATTAAGCTTTTCTTCATCTTGCTGGGGACCGACCCCCTCAAAGACCCCTGGGGGTCTTCTTGGACCCCACTTTGTGAACCACTGCAACTTACACCCTCCAACAATCTTTGACTGTATCTTAAAGCTAAAGTCATACTGTGCTATAGCTGTAGTATACAACCCTCGTAGACGTATTTATGATTCTGACGTTTTCAATCTACGAGAGTTGTAGGGTTCACGCCCCATGGAGACCTGGACTTTCTGCACTATGCCCCGCAAAGTACTCCAAACGTGTACAAATTGAAAATAAAGGTGCTTACCTCAAAGCCCCAAATGTTAACTACTTCTACGGGGTATTAGTTTAATGTAATAATCGATATCTTTCAATAAAGAAGTGTTTTAATGCCGTCTGTGGCCGAACGCCATTTTTTCACCCTCGTTTACTTCCTGTTTACATTTAGTGTAATTCCGGGTTTCACCGGATGCGCCCCCTCACTACCCGTCACTACCGCCCATTGGGAACTTCCGACAGAATCGGCCACAGGCGGCATTAAAACACTTCTTTATTGAAAGATATGGATTATTACATTAAACTACTACCCCGTAGAAGTAGATAACACTTGGGGCTTTGAGGTAAGCACCTTTATTTTCAATTTGTACACGTTTGGAGTACTTTGCGGGGCATAGTGCAGAAAGTCCAGGTCTCCATGGGGCGTGAACCCTACAACTCTCGTAGATTGAAAACGTCAGAATCATAAATACGTCTACGAGGGTTGTATACAACAGCTAACTGTGCTACAAAAATAAATACATAATAATAATATATATTTTTAAATAATAAAATAAAATAAATAAAATCTATATGAATCACTAGATTAAGTTCAACATTTAGTTCAACATAATAAATAAAGTTAAAAAAAAAAGTTTACCTGACTCTAAAGCGTCTATCACCGCCCACCACCTCCCCGAGTTTACGCCATCCTTTATTGTTGGTAGCGCCAGTCTGGTCCAGGATCTCACAGAGCCTCCTCAGAACGGGCTCCTTCAGGAGGCTGAGGCTGGTAGAGCGGTCAATAGATGAGTCCGTCATGATCCAGGCTTTAAACTATCGATCATCAGTAATCATCAATAAACTGATCACTAAACACAACCATACTTCAAGTTCAAAAAGATTCATCCACTTCCTGAAAAAAAAGAATCAGTGTTGCCAGATGGTGTGAGAGAAATAAGCAGAAATAACCATGACAAATACAACAACCAAAAAAAGACAAATACATATTAATTTGGGGGTCCTTCCTTGACATGAAAATATTTGAAATGCACTGGTTTAAATAATAATTAAAATGTTTTGGAAACAAGCCCAAATAAGCAACTGCACTTTAGAAACAATTGAAGCCCCCCAAAAAACGCAACCCGCAACTAAACCAATATTTACAATCAACTTTACAGAAAAACAAGCCCACACTCGCTTATAATAAGCGGACATGGCAACTCTGAAAAGAATCACAACACGCCCACACGAGTTGTTTCTCCGGCGGTATCACGGTGTGCGAACAGTGCGATGCTGGTGAAAAAGCACTGATCTACAAGCTCACAACGCGTAACGTTGCGATGCGTAGTCAGCTCGTAGATCAGTTTTTTTTTCACCAGTGGCAGCAGCTTCTGCGCATAGCTTCTACGCTCACCAGTGGGACGCGCAGGTACCACACGAGTACCACAGTCATGACCACAGTGCATATTGTAACTAATCACATAGCCCGGAGGGACAGTCGGTCGTCATTGGCTGGCTGGTTGCCGAGCAACTTCTGGTTTTAGTTGATAGATTTTTTTGACATTATTGCCCTTGGTTGGTGTGTATAACCTTAACAGATTTTGTTTGCAAAAACTAGAGCTTGAGTATACATTATCATTAGTTTAAATATGGACACCAATGGAAATAAGCCATAGGCTTTTTGGGGTTTAATCCTTTGCCTTTTAGCATCCTTTTTATATAAATGTACCTCTGTGCTTTTTTTGCAAACTGTTAATAAAGCATTCAATCAATCAATCAATAACTAATTTTAAGCTTGATTTAATTGCATGATTAAATAAACTGGAACGCTCAAACATTAGTTGGTCAACTCAATACATGGCTTCACATAGCTCTGTTACATAGCCTATAGAGTGGAGTTCCTCACTCCACTCTGCTATGTAACAGAACTAGGCTTCACATAGAACAGTGATTCTTAACGTTTTAATTACAACTAAGAACCACCCTTTTATATGCATTAGGCCATGGACCCTCATTTGATGATATATTTTTATCTCTGGGACCCTAAATTAAGAACATTTTTATTGTTATAGACATGAATTTGTCCGATATGGTCGGTCATTCGCCCCAGAATTCCTATCTGTGTAATGTAACTCATAGCCATTCTCATACATTCTCTAGTTGTATTTATTTGTACCTGTAACAATAGTTAAATTAACTTTAAACCATTTAGCTGCATGGAGAGCACCTGGAACCCCCTTAAGGAGCCTTTGGGGTCCCCAGACCAGGACCACTGATGGTTTCATCATTGACATTATAATATACAAACACAGCTGTCCATGGATAGGCAAACCAACTAGCCAATCACTGCTGGGCTGTATCATTTACCTGCCTGATGTGACGTCAGTGTCACTGTCACAGGCTCCACCTTGAGTACTGTGGACGTTCTCCACACCTGAGATGTTAGAGTTACTTTACAGGAAGATCTGTGCAGGTAGTTACTGCTATTCTATGGCTGATGTAATCACCCTTTCTTTTGGTTTCTCAGTGCAGTGGGTTGCGGTGCAGCTGAGAAGACTATAACATAGAGATCAAGATCTCCATACCATCCAGGTGAGTGAAGAATTACATCTCATCTCATTGCTTGCATTTTGCTCTACTACTGCTCTGTTAAAAAAAAGTGCAGTTTAACCTCTTACGCCCCTATATAGGCTACTTCATTGTATGATATGTTTTTTAATTGGGGCCCACCACTGGTGGCAGGCAGGCCTGAAGTGAAACTCAATGTTTTGACTCAAGTTGCAACTTATATTTAAGAAAATGTATGTTTATTTATTTTAAGGGTTTTAAAGTTTTATAACAACACAGACACGACGCAGGTGCATCTTCAACTCATCCTCATATAAAAGTTGCTACTTATGACACATAATACTACAATACAGTAACAAACCAAAAAAATAAGGCTGTTTCAGACCTGATTAATATGAAAATCTTGACTTATGATGCTGTTAAAAACACAATGCTCCTCTATCTATAACAATCAAGAAAACTGTAGCTCTCCACACTGGCTGCCCTGACCGAAACAAAAACAAACAAACAGGAAACATAAACTTAGGAAATAAGTTGCAACTAGTATTTCCTAGATAGTACAGTTAGGCTGACATTACAATTGAATATGACCTATTTTCCCATTTTAAATGAACACAGTAATGATATTGTATGATTTCAGAGGTCACTAGTGAGGCAATATCATTTTCCGTCTTCATAAAGCGCTATTGGTTGCTCTTTCTGGGTCAGTGTGTCAAAATGAAAGTTGAGAGGCGTATAGCAATAGATAAAACTTGTCTAATGTCCATGATTGTGCTCGCCTCTAAGCTAACCATTAACCGTCATGTCTTCCTTAAACCCTATATAGTCTACCTCATTGACCAGGGGTCTCTAGTTGGGCCCACTCCTTTTGTACCTCTACACAAAATCTCTTCGTTAAAATTGGCTCAGCATGGCATATTGTAACTCGTCGTGAGTTTACAGATCTGCTATTCACATTGAACTTTCCCACAATGTTTGCCTATTATGGCATGCTGCCCAGAGAGACCCTATAGGGTTCATGTGGTTAAATAAAGTATAGTCAAGCCTACAACACTGTGTTGTAATGTCAATGTTGTGTCAATGTTGTGCTGTCAGTCAAATGATGATAGCTACAGCAGCATAAGTCCAATCCAAAATATATATTTTACATTTTCCACCTATATGCCAGTTAGCCCGTATGTGTGCAACACATACAGAGACTTATTGTCTGTGTCACTTGTTTTCCCTCCACAACTATTGTTTCAGGTAGCAACAACACAATCATAACACCTCATTAACACCGGTGGTGGAAGAAGTACTCAGATTGTTTTTATTTGAGTAAAAGTAGCAATACCACAATACAAAAATACTGTGTTTACAAGTAAGTATGGCAAGTATGGGCATCAAAATGTACTTAAAGTACCAAAAGTAAAGTACTCATTATGCAGGATGTCCCATTTCACAAGTTTTTTCAAGTTTTAAAAATGTTTCAAAATCATTTAGAAATAGCAGATCTACAAGCTATTTTTGAATAGCCCAAGTATACAATAGTGTATATTTTTGTCATAATCAAAAACAGCAAAGTAACTAGCAACTAAAGTTTTCAAATAATTGCAGTGGAAGATAAAGTACAATTTGTCTCTGAGTTGTAGTGGAGTAGAATACTGTAGAGTACTGAAATATCTAAATACTCAAGCAAAGTAAAAGTACCTCAAAATGTTACTGAAGTACAGTATTGAGTAAATGTACTTAGTTACTTTCCACCACTGTCATTAACACATACCAGCCATGTCACTTCCTTTTTCTTCCAGGGCATATTGCATATTGCAACAGCTTTGTACAAGGATGAGAGGAGACCTTGGTGTGAAACTGTTGTTGTGGCTTCTATCCACAGCTCTAGGATGCAATTGTGAGTTGAAGGATTTCGACCAATTTATTCGCATGGTGGCCATTTTGCTTTTAATGCCGCAGACCAGAATGTATTATAATGAATAAAACTGCCATCCTTAACATATTATTTGTATGACATAACCGCAAAAGGCCACCTATAGGCCTTTTGCCCAGGTGGAATATGGTTGGGCTAATTTCAAATGCTATGGTAATGGTTTTCAAAGTGGGAAGGTTTTGGGGCTAATGTTTATTATTTTGGTGTGATTGGCAGGTGTATCTTTCCCAGGGAAACCAGTTCTCATCAATTGCCGGTCCCCTGAAAAGGAGACTTTTACCTGCAGGTGGGAACCGGGCTCTGATGGGGGACTCCCCACCACACATCGCCTCTACTACCAGAGAGACGAGTGAGTGATATAGATGCCATTACCAAAAGTGCTTCCATTTAAGGGCCAATGCATTACTTTGCTATGCCAATTTGAACACTTTCTGATAAGCTTTGCAGCTGAGTCAGCGGAAGTCAAAGTGAAACAAATTGTCAGTGGGAGACTGGGAGCTTGCGG
Source organism: Gymnoscopelus braueri (assembly GCF_963280865.1). Lineage (NCBI taxonomy): Eukaryota > Metazoa > Chordata > Actinopteri > Myctophiformes > Myctophidae > Gymnoscopelus > Gymnoscopelus braueri. The sequence goes on along the minus strand of NC_137608.1, from coordinate 42,966,732 downwards.
GGGAGAGTAGAACAATACTGACTGATTTGTATTCGTTCTCAGTCAACTGAGCAGTGCACATAATGTTATTGTTGAGCAAGTTAGGCCTGACTTCAGCCACACACACTCCTGTGGGACCCACAGTCCACCTGCATCTTATACAAACAGCCATCCACACACAGTAAAATACAAAGCATTAGCTTATAATATACTTTGTCGTATGACGAATAGCGAAAATACCGATCTACAGTAGCGTCCTACAAGCAGTGGTTTCAAGTAACTGAGTACATTTACTCAAGTACTGTACTTAAGTACAATTTTGAGGTATTTTTTCTTTACTGGAGTATTTCCAACTTTCAATACTTTTACTTCTACTCCACTACATCTCGGAGGAAAGTATTATACTTTTAATCCACTACAATTATTTGACAACTCTAGTTACTAGTTACTTTGTAGATTTATATTATTATAACAGAACATACATTAACCACTTCAGCCCTATATACTTTTCGGCCATTCAAAAATAGCCGATCTACAAGCTCACAATGCGATGCGACTGGTGAAATATAATATATAATGACATATGCCCAAAATAGGGACACCAGGTTGACAGTGGTTAATACAACTCTCAAATAATTATAGGTCCGTTTTGACACTTAAAAATGAACGCTCCAGATTTGATTGTGTACTGTCACTGTGTAGGTGTGTGTCCATATCAGCTACTGTCACTGTGTAGGTGTGTGTCCATATCAGCTACTGTCACTGTGTAGGTGTGTGTGTGTGTCACTGTGTAGGTGTGTGTCAGCTATCATCGGTTGTCTATTTCTCGCACGCACGCACACACACGCACGCACGCACGCACGCACGCACGCACGCACGCACGCACGCACGCACGCACGCACGCACGCACGCACGCACGCACGCACGCACGCACGCACGCACGCACGCACGCACGCACACACACACACACACATATAACAGAGAAGTTACAATACCGACCTTGCGGTATACACAAAACGCCCTGGGCAGCTTTTCGCCCGCATCAGTGTCGCTAAAGGTCTTGTTTTGTATATATGCACAGTTTGGATGGAATACACGAGTGCCCAGATTACCAGTCGGCCGGGAGGAACTCCTGTTTCTTCAACAAGGGTCACACCAGGATCTGGGTCAACTACAACCTGACGGTGGTGGCCTCCAATGCCCTGGGGAGCGCCATCTCTGACCCTCTGGACCTGCTGGATGTCACCGACATTGGTGAGCTGATGCTCCAGATCAGTGGTCCTCAGACGTTTTCATGCCCATGGACCCCCGTCTGAAAATAGTTTGTGCCTGGTCACCCCCATAGAAGATTTGTGTTGTTAAAAGATATAAAACGATATTCAAAATATGTCACATATGTATTTGTTATGGATATAGTTGATTTTTATGCTATATTAAAACATTTTGCTGGGGACCCCCTGCCCACAAGGGGATGAAGGATGAGCATGCTAAATCTAAATAAAGCCAAGGTGACCTCATTGACCTCCCTAGAATACCCTGCATGTCTTAAAGCTTGCATTTAGTTATGTTTAGTCATGGGTTTGGTGTGGTTTAATACATTTAACTTAATATAAAGGCGGTGTAAGCGATGTGTTTCTTTGTTTAAAAAAAAGTTACCCTGTGAAATGAAGGGGAAGTATATAAGGGGGACCAAATATAGACTCATTTTTCCCCTCTACACCAAATCTCTTCTACGAAAATAGCAGATCTACAAGCTCACGTCACAACGTGACTCATAATCATATTATTGCAGAAGGTATGCATTCTCAAGATGTTTTTTTTGTGTGTGTGTGTGTGTGTGTGTGTGTGTGTGTGTGTGTGTGTGTGTGTGTGTGTGTGTGTGTGTGTGTGTGTGTGTGTGTGTGTGTGTGTGTGTGTGTGTGTGTGTGTGTGTGTGTGTGTGTGTGTGTGTGTGTGTGTGTAGTGCAGCCCAGTGCTCCTGAGAATGTTACAATGATTGTGGAAGAGGAGAGAGGGGAAAGCCCACGTCTGCTGGTCAAATGGGAGCCCCCTCGTGACACAGACCCCCATTCTGGTTGGGTGACCATTATCTATGAGCTACGAGTCAAACGAGAGGACGACAAGGAGTGGGAGGTGCGTGAAACACAAGTAAAGACTGTTGAAAGGGCATGGTCACTATTACATTATTTCACTGGCTGGAAGTTAGCCCAATGATACAATTGTGCCGTACAAGAATGGCTATTCATAGGTTTCACTCTCTCCCCTGTTATCTACTCACGTATTAGACCATTTTAAAATTTATATTGCCCTTTATATTTGAAACAAATATCAAAGTGCTACAGTACAGAATAAAAAACATTTGCATAAAACAAATAAAAACAATAAAAAAAAACAAGGGGGCAACCAGAACACCTGCTTTATTAAAAAGGAAAGTCTGGAGGGCACGGTGGCGCAGACCTTCACAGCTAGAAGGTCCTGGGTTCGATTCCCGCCGGGGACGCTGTGGGTGCTGGGGGCGTGTCTTCTCCTCCGTGTCATCAGCGCCCATACCCTAGGTGGGGTTGGCGAAAGGGCCTACTCTGTGTGGAGTTTGCATGTTCTCCCCGTGTCTCTCAGGGTAGTTAATACCCTCACAAAAACATGTAGCAATCCTGGTCGCTATACCACCTCCCCCATGACAGCCGGGGCGCCTGATGGAGGGGAAGGGAACTGGTTGGAATAACGTGTTCCTTCCACGCGCTACGTCCAACCAGGGAAACTCCCCCCTGTCAGGTGATAAGAAGGTCAGTTGGCTCTCATGCATTGAAGGAGGCATGAGCTCGGCCCTGGCCTCCCTAGGCTGGTGAGGGGAGTGTAGTGCCCAGGATCACTTAGAAAATTGGCACTGGGTGAAAAATAAGGGTTACAAAATCGTGGGATAAAAATTATATATAAAAAAAAAAAGGAAAGTCTTTAGTCCTCTCTTGAAAGCAACAACAGACTGTGGAGCTCTTAGCTGGTCCGGGAGTGAGTTCCACAGTTGAAAACACATACATTTGGGGGTCATTGACCTGAAAATGTTTGAGAACCACTGATATACCGTGAGCATCAATTTCGTTGTTAGTTAATCCACGGTATATCAACCACATAGACCTGCAATAATGTTTTTACGTTTTTGAAGAGGTTTGCCTATAATGACATGCCCAAAATAGCTGTTTTGTTTGTCTCTCTAGGAGTACACGTCAGGCAGGCAGACACATTTCAGTGTCTACAGCGTCCACCCCGGTGATGTGTACGTGGTACAGGTGCGCTGTAAGCTAGACCACGGCTACTGGAGTGACTGGAGCTTCACCACCGACACAGCAGTCCCTGAACGTAAGCCTCAATCATTCCTGTTGATCTTTGATAGAACCTTGGGTTATACCTGGCCATATATTGTACATCATTATCGTCATTTCTGCTGCTTCTGTGCTCTGAGATGGAGAAACCATAGTAGTGATTCTATTCACTCACTGCATGGTGAAACAGGTTTCATCAAATATTTGGACTAACAGAACCGTCTATATAAAGTTGTGAACTTTGAAGTGAAGTGTGTGTGTGTGCACAAATTCCAAATATAGACATGCCTGACGTCAGCATCAATCGCCGTTGTAAGGCAGCAGCTAGCCTTGCGAGCCAGGCTTTGTCTCTCTAGCTACACATTGGGCAGTGGTTGACTTCAGCGCAGAGGGTTAGGCAACGTTTTTTCTTGTGTCATATCAGATCACGAGAGAGAGAGAGGGAAAGATAGAGAAAGGGAGAGGGGGAAGGAGAGGGAGAGAGGGAGAGTTGGAGAGAGGGAGGGAGGGAGGTGGAGGGAGAGAGAGAGAGAGAGAGGGAGGGAGGGAGACAATTCCATCCACGCAATAACCAGTGATGGGTAACAAAACCATCACATGCTGATCGGCACATTGCTTTGTGACAGCGCAATAACGGATAAACCCAGCAACGCCAGGCAAGTTGATAACTGCTGGTATAAGTAGAGTACAAGGTTCTGCCAAAATTCAACATTAGCTTAAATCCCTCTTTGGATCTATAGTAAAGGAAGAAGATATTACTTTGTTCTGATAAGATTTCATTATTATCAAATGTTATTTGAAAAACTATTTTTCAGACACTGTTAAGGAGAGGCCAGAGAGGATTTTGCTGTCCATTTTTACATTTGCACTTTTCGCAGTGGCGTGCACCTTGGTCATGAAGAGGAAATGGTATGTATAAAAACAATATCTAACTCTACTGTTTACATAAAGCAGAAATTTGGAGAAGAACGTGACTCATGACTTTCTATTTCAGTGTGAAGCAATGTCTTCTGCCGCCTATACCTGGTCCAAAGATAAAAGGATTTGACGCTGACCATCGGAAGGTAACATAATTTATTGTGCATATATTTCTTGCAGCTCAGAAGAAAACAAAAGGCTTGCCCTGATGTAATTCTATCTTTTTTCCCCAGAGTGGATACTCAGAAGATGTTCTCAGTGCCTTGATCACCAACCAAATTTTTCCTCCTATGGTGGCCTGTAAGGATCAGAATGAGGAGCATCTGATAGTGTTGGACAGTGAAGACAGCCTCTGTCTGAGTTCCCAGAAGAACCAGAAGATAAGGAGAAGCCTGATCACTCCCAACTTATACTCTGACACCTACAGTCATGTGCCAACCACTGTCCAGAGCAACATGGAAAAGGTTGTGGCGAAAAATGAGGCACACTTTCCAAAAAGCAATAAATCTCCCCCTGGGAAAACCTTGTCTGCATTAGAGCAACTGAAGCTATTCACGCCACAGCCCTCAGCCAGTGAACGGTACACAGAGATCCAATCAAACGATGGCAGTAAACACAGCATTGACTGCATTGCTGAGCAAATTGTGGGCCCTTTTACAGACAATGGTTATGTGGATGTTCAGACAAATGAGGAAAGCGAGAGACAGGAAGACTATAGTAGAGTCAGTGGAGTGAACAGTGACAATGCACTGTTCCTCCAGAGAGAACCTGCTCCACTCAACATCACATGTAAAGAGAAATGCCACCTTGCAGATGGCTTCATTCTGATGCAGCGCAGTAGGCCTCATGTGACTGTCAGTTCAAAAGACGGAGTATGCATTGGACTAGATAATGGCTATGTGGAAACTATTCCCCTGTTGCCTACAATGTAAAATGATATGTCTTTGTGAATAAATTGTCCATTTATCAAATCATCCATATATTGCCATTTTCTATGATGGTGTATAATTTGGGAGACTAGCACATAGCATAACCTGGTTATGAAAAACATAACTTCATTTTACATTATGGAACAAGTTCAAAGCATGTTTGGTCACATCCTGATGCCTATACATTTCCCAGTCAACAATCAGCCACCTGTAGATTATTTGGAAGTATAGCATGCAAAAACCCCTACTGAGAGCAGCCAATAAACTTGTGAGATTATGAACAGGACCAGAGTGGCATACTCAGATATGACAATGTTTGGCAATGTCTAGCATTAGGCGGGTGCATATATATGAAAAAAAGCACCTTACCCCCCAAAAAAATGAACAAAAGGTTTCTCAACTGTTTTTTTGTAGTATGTGGTGTCCTGAATAACATACTAAAAGTTTACCAAAGTTTGACCACTGTTAAGGTGTTATTTCCAAGATGCCCAAAAAAAACGTTAAAATAGCTTCATTCCTTCATTATTTATCCTAGACAAGTACTTTTGTGTCTAATGTTTTGGGGGCCTGTGAATCCATTGGACTTGTCCAAATTGCAGAGATACAATTAGATAATTGTGAAATCCAATATTTTGTTTGTGACTCTATTAAAACCCTCTGAAATGGTCACCCGTTTCAAGTTAACTTAACTAATTATATAATAAATGTCCAACAACTTTTTTACTGGAACAAGGCTTCAAGATATCCTCAAAACACAACACAACTAATAGTCACAATTTGCAGAAGGTGGTGGCAGAGAATATTGTCAGTTGATATATAGTATGGTTTTCAATATTGAAAGGTTTTGGATAACTCTGTGGATCAAATTTAGCCCAAACTAAATTCATCTTTGACTATACATCCCACCCCAAAAAGGTGGGATCCCCTTACCCACCCCACAGGAACTTCATAACTCCTACCCTACATAGACGAGATTATTTCTTTTTCTCGTGGACCAGCGCATCTTGTAGACACAAGATTTTGAAAAACATGAAATAGATGTTTATAGAATTTTTCAACACATTAGGAAGGCAATCAGTTTGAGTGTGCAAAGAGGGATGGGGTGGTTATGGAGGTTAGTGTAGAGCTGTCAGAAGTTCAGAACTGGGTGCCTAGACAGAGGGGAGTATGGGGGGTGGGTCTGGTCTAGAGTTTAGTGGGCTTAGGATTCCCCTCAGGTGGGTAGAGGGGAGTATGCGGGTCACTGGATTGCTCCCTGGGCACTTGGAGCGCAGAAGAGCAAAGTTAGGAGCCAAGGAGACCATGAGCTTCTGAGCTCCCCCATGTCCGATGTGCAAAACCTCCAACAGAAATGATACGCCATTTCAACGAAGACAGTTCTGCAAACGATACATGAAAGATAAACTTGTATCTTTGCCAGATCTCACTCCAAGTGGCTTAGGGAGCCTGCGCTCTCCTCGTTCTCAGCTCCTCCAAAAGCAAATTAGCATTTGGGATGCAAACTATTTCTAAGTCACGGCACGCTGGAGGAGGAGAAGGCAGAAATTAAGGTATTGGAATTTAGCTAATGCGTGAGGCTGAGAGGAGTGTCCTTATGTCGCCTGGCTCACTGGATAGTCCCACTGGTCCCAACGCTGGCTCCCGAGATACTGTAGGCACTACCGAGATAGGCACTCTTGAGTTAGCAAAAAAAGAACAAAAAATTGATGTATGCCGAAAGCAATGCTTGTTTGTTGGATAGCAGCAGGGACACAGCCACTTATGGGCGTGGAAGTCAGTTAGATTGGGATTCTATGGGGAGACTGGATCCCAGGGCCCAAGGTCAAGGTTCAAGCGTATTGCCAGCAGTACCAATCACAAAATAAAGACAAATTAATTTTGCACTAAAACCTCACACAACTACTATAGTCACAGGAATAAGGAGATGTCTGTGACAAGCAAATCTGAACCTTATCCACGCCACACTCCTCCACCACCCCTGGCTAGACACCCAGTAGAAGACACTAGATAAATGTTGTGATAGCTCTGTACTGACTTGCACACCATCTCTAGGCCAATAAGGGGCCATTTATCTCCACTGTATCCCCACTGAGGAGTCCATCTTCCCCATAGACCAGACAAGTGGACATTTTTTTCCTACTGAGTGTAGCGTTGTGAGCTTGTACATTGGCTATTTTCACAATGTTTGCCTCTTTCTTACCGTATATTTGAGATAACATTGAGTCTTAAGAGTAATTCAATTGTAACTTTAGAAATGTGCAGATACCCTGTATACACTAATACTGTATGTTGATTTGTTTACTGTTGAGTGAGAAAACAATGTTGCACATTAAGCTAACCATCTGGGGACCCCCAAAAATATTTTGGGGGACCCCCAGATTGGGAACCAGACACCTTTACAAACAAATTGGTGAAGACATTTCTCTGTAAGGAATTTCTTCCAAGATTTGTGTAATATTCCCAGTCTATCACTTGGCAGCCATGTTTTTACAAATGTCACAGTACCACCCAGTAATTATTAATTTAATCCTTATTGGTATCCAAAGAAATGTTGAAAGCTTCAACAGAAGGTGAATTACATGTATAGGTGATGAATTCACCAATCCTGGGCATTATGGCATGTAGAAAAGGGAGAAATGTCCAATTACATTGTTAAATATGCTTATAAGTTATAACCAATTGCTTTAATATATAATTGTACTTAAAATCACTTGACTATAATTTATATAAGCTAATTGGATTCCTAGATCACCAGAACATGGGGTTAGGCACCAAAATTACTTGTGTAGGGCAAATAATGCAGGAGTAGCCTAATGGTCTTTTTAGGAACTGGTGGCGCAGCCATCTTGGAACTTTGACATTTCTAATGATCAGATTTCGTTAAACTTTTGATATGTTATTAAGTACACCTGATACTACAATAAACCATTGAGAAACCTTTTGTTCCAATTCTTTTTGGGTCAAACCATATTTGCACCTGCATACATGGGCATATTTGACATAAACATATAATAAAAGAAAAGAAAAGAAGGGAAATTCCATGTATAACCACCACCATGCTTGCTGCAGTTCTGTCTGCTGGATGTAGTAAACTCTAGTCTAGAGACTGCTTGCATAAGTGATAAAACACTCAAAACCACTTAAAACCATTAATTTGCATTAAAATCACACCAAACAACCTTTGACTGGTTGGGGGCGCTGTCAAAACACACAACAGAATCTGTGTTCCAAAATCACTCATGAACCCTCACTACTCACTACTCACTAATCTATATAGTTCTATGTAGAGAGTGAGACGGCAAAAACAACAAATGTGTTTGGAACACACTAGATTATCTCACAATCTCATGTCTGTTGCAAATTAATGGACCTTTTTCACATCACACATATTTGATGGGTAAATGCAGGTGAAGGTAATAAGGTTAATTGCCAGTGCTTCATTTAGGTTTAGTGACAGTTTATATTAGCATAATGGCCTGGTAGTCTGGATTACAGACAGAAAAAAACTGTTGTTTTCAACACTTGTCTTTCAGCACATTGGACAGCGACCTTGGGCACCCATCCCTCTTTATTGAGATACAGTAGGTATCGGGTGCGCCCCCGCAGACCTGCATGCATTCTAAGGATTCTACCTCCTCCACCTCCCTTTAGTTTCCCCATAGTGTTGTAAAAGTTATAGGCAATAAAATATTTTTTTGAAAATAATTTTGTCTGCTCCTCACACAACAATAACTGACTCGTTGAGCCTACAAGTCTGAAAGTTTGTAAAACTTTCAGATATAGTGTGGTTTACAAATAAGGTATTTGTTCTCTCACGCACAGTCACACAATATCATGCATTGTGACATCAGATGGACAATCGCAATTGTGTTTCTTCCTTATCAAACTTACCGCCATGGAGACCATGCAGTCATCACACATTCCATGGCATCCACAGACCCTATAAATTTGATTCCCTTCAATCCAGCGACACACTCCAGACAACACGCTCCAGACGACACGATACTGATTTCAGGTAAAATTTTGTTATTAATCTGTTATGAACATAGGATAGGCCAGGCTTAAAATTGTCTGCGTCTTACCAGGTAAAGAATAATTCTGATGGGTGGGGAGGGGGGGGGCGACACGTTCAGGATAGATGGCCTATGGCCTATGGTTTATTTTAAACCATTGCTTTAATTCAAAACGCTCTAATTCGGTGTTTGAGCAGCGTTCTATATGTTTCTCTGATCCGGTCCATCAAATTGACTCTAAAGTCTCGACAGGTCACCAAAGTATTATTAATTATTATTATTCATGTAATGTTTGGTGTAATTGCTTGTAGGCCTATCCTTGAGTAGCCTACTGCTACTCGTTCATGCCTGTTCTGCACCCAAAAGTTCATATTAGACAAGCTGCTCTAAGAATAGGGTTTTAAAGGAACTACAAACATTTGATAAAAGGGTAAAAGGGGCACTGTCCCATTGGTGCTTGGTTCCTTGGTTACCAGTGGTGGAAAACGTACTAAATTAATACATTAATAATACTAAATAACTAAAACTAGCACTAATACTGCAATGTAGAAATGTAAAAGTCCGGAATTTACTTGAGTAAAAGTACAAGCTATGGCATTGTGAGCTTGTAGATCGGATTTTCAAATGGCCGAAATGTATATAGGGCTGAAGTGGTTAATGCATGTTTTGTAATAATAATCAAGATCTATAAAGTAACTAGTAACTAAAGTTTTCAAATAATTGTAGTAGAGTAAAAGTACAATATTTGCCTCTGAGATGTAGTGGAGTAGAAGTAAAAGTACAGAAAATTGGAAATACTCCAGTAAACTATAAATACCTCAAAATGTTACTTAAGTACAGTACTTGAGTAAATGTACTTAGTTACTTTCCACCACTGCCTGCTACATAGGTGTGTTAATATGGTATTGCGGCGTTCTGTGTAGCCTATGCATGTGCCTGCAGTTGAAAATAGTTACTGTGCTGTCAATCTGGGAACCCATAGTCAAACAGCGCCCTCTGCTGTTTTTTCCCCCTGAGCTCTTTATCTGTCTTGAGAGATTACTGTGGTGTTGACTGCAACTGCAACTGCCCAGGGGTTGGGATGGGACTTTGTGTCCAGGGGGCCCATTTTCTCATAATACACCTATGTTTGCCTATAATGGTCTACTGCCCTGATTGTCAACATCAGGTCCAGGACCACCAGGGGTCCAAATGTAGCTATACCCTTAAGGGTCTGTAACTCTGGGTGAACAAATGGAACCAAATGGACCCTTACACGGTTCAGTAACTCTGAGAGTGTACGAATTGAACCGGCCTAGAATCTTCTAGGCCCTAGGCAAGTGCTAGCTTGCTCTTTGACTTGCTATAGCGCATTGATTGATAGGTGATAGCCTAATTTGATTGTGTTTCATTTTACTTATTGTTTGTTGTCGGTGCTTAATTTTACACATTGTTTTTAGGAGCATCATTGTGTAGGCTATATACTGTATGTGACATGTGTGTGGATCTATGGGAAGAGGAATGACGTTTATTTTTAATCAGAAGATCCAAGCCATTACAATATTATTGTTGCACAAATTATATTGTGCAATAATGTCATTTTGTTGGCTGACAGTGTGTGTGTGTGTGTGTGTGAGAGAGAGAGAGAGAGAGAGAGAGAGAGAGAGAGAGAGAGAGAGAGAGAGAGAGAGAGAGAGAGAGAGACTGTACTGAGAGACGTGTGTGTGGTTTTAAAAAGGAATCCTATAGGTAGAGATTTTCTCTGTAAGAGACCCTATTGAGGACACAATGGGTCTGCCTGGAGGTGACTCCAAGCGTTTGTGAATTTTGGGCAGCGTGTAAATGACTGGGGTGACAGGGTATTTGACTTTCGTAAACTCAAATTCATTTTTATCAATTTCATGATTGTCCAAAAAATGCTGCAGTTTTCCATGTAATTCAGTTTTGAACTGGACTGGATGGTAACTTTCTATAGAACGATGCGTCTCCTAGTTGTCTTGTAATTTCTTTTACATAGTCCACCCGGTTCTGAATCACTATAGCACCGCCTTTATCTGCGGGTTTACAATCACATTCACATACTTTTTCAAATCAATCAAAGCATCTCTCTGTTCTTTTGGGAGGTTATTCATTGTTTTATACTCCCGTTTTTTATTCATGATTGAGGTTACATCTTTTTTCACCAATCTACAATAAGTCTCTAGAGAGGGGTTCTTATTCCTAGGTGGACAGAAAGTAGACCTGGCACGGAAAGGATGCTGACTGTGCCCTGATCACATTCTCATTAGCAGTATTTTCATTTTCTGGCTCATTGGGGGTGTGTTTGGGGCTAAATAATTCCTTTAATCTGAGAGTGCGGAAAAACTTGTGAAAATCAATGATGGTGTTAAAGTCATTGCATTGTGTGGTAGGGACAAAAGAAAGGCCTATACTTAGGGCCAACTTACATGGGGTACTTATGGGTTTATTAGACAGAATAATCACATTCAGTGATTCTGGCTGCGTGTCCAGTAGTGGGGAGGTGGCCGTCTTCCTCTTGCTCCTCCAGCATTTTCTCCAGGGCCTCTCTGGCCTCTCCCTTTTTGTGGTGCCGACATACCTCTGCGTCCACCTCGTCTGCCTAAAAAATGGTCATGGTTGTGGACTCCGTCGCTGAATTCCGAGTCTGCATCGAAGGATGAGGTGTCAGAATAGGGAGAGTTGTGTAGCCTCGATCTCCAGGCTTTTATTAACAGCAGATCCGAGAGGAATCTCTCTGGTCCATCACACAGGTTAACATTTCCCTCTAGTGGCCAAACAATGGCCAAAGCACCACATGCACATGTAACTCGATGATAGAACATTCTCTAGATAGATTGGCTATAAATGATGACAACATCATTGTGGGTGTCCGCATAATTAGCACACTCGTGTTCTCCTCAGCTTTTATTCTTTAATTAATCCTTATGCTTTTTTGTGACTCAAAGTCCATTTGGTTCCATTTGTACACTCTCTGAGTTAAAGACCCATAAGGGTCCATTTGGTTCCTAACTATCTATTAGTTGGGGACCCCCTGGAACTCCCTCAAGGACCCCTGGGGGTCCCCGGACCCCACTTTGAGAACCAACAGTCTAGCAAGTAGGCCTATAACTCTATACAGTATCTGCCTCTGACTTCTGTTGCATTTCCCATTCTTTCTGCTATTGCACTGTCTGTCTGCCTATGTATAAAAATATTTTTAAATTAGCAGACCAGCTCACAATGCCTTGTAGCTATACCCTTACGGTTCAGTAACTCCTAGCCCGGAGCCCAGAGTTCCTGGTTTTTGATTTTTTGACATTGCCAACTCTCACATGTACATAAACGTTCAAGTTTCAAATATAAAGTGCTTACCCAAGTGCCACGGATGTTACAAGGCGATCCGTACCATGATAAGTACCTGTATCTCCCGTATTGTTCAATAAAAAGCATTTTAATCCGATCGCTGGCCATTTTCTTATTTTTTGTAATGTATCAGAGTGCAACACAGCTCCCAACCATTAGTGTCGCATAGTTGAAAGCAACGGAGAACATTTGAAGAAAATGGCTGGCAATCGGATTAAAATGCTTTTTATTGAACAACACGGGAGATACGGGTACTTAGACCAGGTCGGATCAACTTGTAACATCCGTGGCTCATGGGTAAGCACTTTATATTTGAAATATGAACGTTTATGTACATGTGAGAGTTGTCAATGTAACTAACTGTAACTAACTAACGAAAACCAGGATCTCGGTTCCATGTGAACCATGGCTAAGTAACTCCGAGAGTGTACGAATTGAACTGGCCTTGATCAATGTTTCTCTACGGCGGGTCTAGGGACCACCAGGAGACCCGTACGGGTCCATTTGGTTCCATTTGTAAACTCTCATTACATTAGCACTGAGGATTCAGTGTAGAATGCATATCATTATCGTGTGTGTGTGTGTGTGTGTGTGTGTGTGTGTGTGTGTGTGTGTGTGTGTGTGTGTGTGTGTGTGTGTGTGTGTGTGTGTGTGTGTGTGTGTGTGTGTGTGTGTGAGTGTGTGTGTGTGTGTGTGTGTGTGTGTGTGTGTGTGTGTGTGTGTGTGTGTGTGTGTGTGTGTGTGTGTGTGTGTGTGTGTGTGTGTGTGTGTGTGTGTACAGTACAAAACAAAACAATGATGTCATACTGTACATCTTTGCCCTCCTGACTCCCTAGAATAAACTCCCCATTGCAGTCAGAACTGAGCTACTTAACATTTATTATTTAAAAAAAAAGATGAAAAAAAAGGCAGCACCTTTAACATCAAATATAAAATGCTAAATGTAATGTCTGTGAAAAGCTGATTTGAAAGTGTTTTTCCTCATGAGGCTGTGTGTGAAATGGCTTGTTTCCACCGTCTAGGCCTACAGTATGTCCCATAGGAACAATGTTTCAGGTTGAATATCTGATTTGAAGTAAAGCAAGGTCATGTCCGCACACAGTATTGCTCTAACATTTCACCCATGACAGTCTTCATTCGGTTCTGATTTGATATTTTATGAGAACATAACTAAAGCTGTTATGTCAACTTATCATACAACTAAAATACACAAATTGTCTTATATCAGAATGTGGAATATGGAAATTATATCAATGTATATCCACAATGTAAAGTAATGATTACAATAAGCTACACCTTCCCACAGGTGGAATCAAACAGGTGTATATAACAGCAGATCCTGCAAAGGAATGAATCTCTCTGGTCCATCACACAGGTTAACATTGCCCCCTAGTGGCCAAACAATGGCCAAAGCACCACATGCACATGTAACTCGATGATAGAACATGTTCTAGAATCATAGATTGGCTATAAATGATGACAACAACATTGTGGGTGTCCACATAATTAGCACACTCGTGTTCTCTTCGCCTTTTATTCTGTATTTAATCCTTATTCTTTTTTGTGACTCAATGCCTCGCACTCACAACAACTTTCAAAGTCTCAAGATTGCTGTGCAGTTAGTTCACTGTGCAACAAATAAATCATCCTTCTAAGTTAAAATTGTACCTATGATAACATGACCTAATTGCTTGATCTAACAGCAATATTAAATAAGCAATATCTGTTTTGTTCTTCTTCATAGCCTATAAGATCACAGAACAGAAAATGATGTGTGTGCTGTGCTGTAAGTTTCCCCAGGTAATCAGTATATGAATTCATTACAGAATATTTGTGTGCTTTTTAAAGGAACAAGGTGGACTGTGGAACTACAGTTGAAGGATGAAGAATCTGGTTCTCATCTCAATGCTGCTCTATGCTGATGTGATAAGTGGCACAAGAGGCAGGCTAATCTTTATTGTACATTGTGTTGTTGTCACACACTTTATTTCATTAGGTTCTGATATACAAACTGTTTTAATGTTTTGGTTTGAACCATCTCACAATTCATAATGAAATATTTTTAGAAAATAAGAAAAGAAAATGATATAATTTAAAGATATTTGCTTATAGGCTATGTCTTTGCTTTAAACAGATACTGATAATGGTGAAGTTGAGGGAATCCTCTACGACAATGAAGACCCCATAACGGCTGAACGTGGGACCAGTGCTGTAATTAGCTGTACTTTCACCCATCCTGCTTCATTCAAACCCACATCTGTAAGACTGCTGTGGTGTGACTCTAGATCTGCATGTGGGAAGGATGACATCATTTTCGACTCTGAGGATGTCAATGCAACTACGGGCCAGTTCAGGGGTCGAGTGTCCGTCTTGGAGCCAGATCTCCGAAAAAAGAACTGCAGTATCCGCATCGATGACGTCAGCCCCTCGATGTCTGGATCCTATGAAGTTGAAGTTAGAGGTCTAAAAGATGGACGCCCTAGAAAAATAATGTCTGCCTTCAAAAGGCTCATCAAAGTTACAGGTATGAATTATTGTTACTTTTATTCAAATGTAACTCTTAAGTCTGTACAAATAACCAAACAAACCCGTCTGGTTACATTTGTAAAAGTTAAATTAACACTTATTAACATTTATTTTCACTATTTTAAAATTTTCACACTTCTATATCCTACACATTTCTCTATCATGTGATTTTATAGTGCAACTTTGCTTGTTTGCAGACTTTCAAAAGATTGTTCTGACAGTCATTCTCACCACTGTGGCTCTGGTTGGTGCTGTGGCTCTGACTGCAGCTGTTTTCAGGTAAAGTGTTACAATCTCTCTATAATCTCTCTTATGTTTCAATTTGAATTTTTATTGAGAAATATAAAACAATATTTCTTAATCATTTAACTAAACAATTGTTGAGATGCTTTTTTTTCTTTCTCAAAATGTCTATTCAGATGCAGAAAGCGCTACAGAGAACTGAGAGACCAGGCCCCGGAGATGGTGATTCCTCAAGACCAGCAGGTATTTTTCTTTATATCTAATTCCACTTTGTACTGTATACCATTGATGTTTGAGACGTTTCTGAATTTTCGTTTTCACTGAACGTTTGTGTTAGAAGAAAGGATTTGTCATCATCACCGACTTGCTCATGTCATTTCCACATTATGTTCACAGACAGAAGGAGGACAAGTAGATGGTTTCGATGTGGATGAGCAGAACTTCCATGAGGGAAGAGGTAAGAGCAGTTGTCGACAGGGGGAGGTCCCCGGAACCCTAGCGAAACGCACTCCCCTCTGAGGAGGAGAATGTTTTTAATGCTATTATCCCAGTTGATAATAGTCAAATCTCACACATGGTTTCATGGCTAACAGATAAACTGACATGGCTTTATTCCAGATTCTGCTCAAGTGCTCAATAATAACCCAAAAATGGACATACATTTCTTGTTTTTAGTTTCTTTTTCCCCTGTTAATGATGTCTATTTTGTGTTTATTTGGTGCTTTAGTTGTTTAGTTCTCTTTGTTTTGTTATGTCCTGATTTGTCCCAACGTTGTATTTTGTGTTGTCTTTGTAGTCATATGACTACTCACTGTGGTGCCCATATGAAAAAAATTTAGTATAAAAAAAATAAAAATGGACATACATGCTGTTTTTATCGATTTCTCATGAGATTTTGACACAATAAATCTCAGTCAACTGCTACAATCTATGGCAGACATATCTGGGTCATTGAGTAGGTTTATCTAAGCATACACATAAAAACACATTGGCCCCTGCATGGGGCCATCCGTCAACATCGCTGCCATCGGGGCAGCTTGCCATAACTCTGCCTGAGATGTATGTACCTGAAACAAAAACTTTTCTCCCTGTTTTATAACAGTTAATGATATTATCTACATATAATTTTTGGTATGAAATCCCAAATTTTTTATTTAACCACTATCCTATAACAGTTAAAAAGTGCGCTCCTCAGAGCTCAGATCTCTGCCAGGCCCGGTTGCCTACCCAGGGCTATGTGAGTCGTGACCTGCCATTAGAGGTGCAACAGAACTAACAGGAGTGTGAGGGAGCTGTCAACCAAACCTAGTCTGTGCACACGCACATAGCCCTGAGAGGAGGTTAATGACACAGAGGAACACTGTATGTTCTGGACCTTTAAGAAGGGATGACGCACATTAATTAATGTAACATTAATGTTTCAGTAAATTTGCCAATAGGGAAAAGTTTGATCTGCAATAGGGCATTCAGCACAGCAAGTGAAACAGACAAATAGAAAAAAAGTATACTTATGTAGATACAAAGGTTACAGGTAATGATAAACAAGCAGCCCCAAGCACATTCTAACAGCATCAACAGGTGCTATCTATCCTAATGAAAATTCCCATGGGGCCCTCCAATGTGTGAAAGGTCTGGGAACACTTGAGGACTTTTGGGGCCCTTTTTAGTTTTTAAACATGCACTACTCAGCACATCTCATTGTGAGCTCCCATTAAATAATATCTCCTAACATGTTTGTTGTTCTTATTCTGTATGTCCTGTAGTGGCCGAGGCCCTGCCCTTCCTTCAGCTGCGTCGTCTCTCCGCACAGGGAGAGCTGCCTCCTCCTTCCCCTTCAACCACATCTTCTGCCTCCACACCCCCGCCTGACTTTCGACCCCCGCCACCCCCTGGCCGTAAAAACCCTGCCCCTCGCCCCCCACCTCCATCTCCTTCCCCTTCAACCACATCTTCTGCCTCCACACCCCCGCCTGACTTTCGACCCCCGCCACCCCCTGGCCGCTCAAACCCTGCTCCTCGCCCCCTAACTCGATCTGCTCCCCATCACTCCGTGGTCACACCCCCTCCCCCTGTTGCGCCAAAGCCCAGCAGAAGTGGACCTCCTCCTCCTGTTGCACCAAAGCCCAGCAGAAGTGGACCTGTTGCACCACCAAAGCCCAGCAGAAGTGAACATGTGTGTTCCTCTGCATGCCCTTCTCCCCCTGCAAGCCCTCCTCCCCCTGATACACCACCAAAGCCCCTCAGAAGTGGACATGTGTGTTCCTCTGCATGCCCTCCTCCCCCTCCATACCCTCCTCCCCCTGTTGCACCACCAAAGCCCAGCAGTAGTGGACCTCGTTCCCTTGTTGCACCACCAAAGCCCCCCAGAGTTGGACATGTGTGTTCCTCTGCATGCCCCTCGTTCTCTCAGTGAAACTTCTCACTGTCAGGTGAAAAGAAGCAGCTGACTACTAAAGTGTCAGTGTACAGTACGTTTTAACAGCGGGCGACTCTCGGGCGATCGCCGGGCGACATCGTCCAAAAGATAAAGAAAATCCATCTTTCATCGCCCCCCCGCCCACTTCGCCCTATCGCCAGTAGTTGCCGGCTCTCATAGACATATAATGCACTTCCGGAAAATACTATCCTGAATCGCCCGCCGTTAAAACGCACCGTAAGAATAGTGTGGCTTTAACCCTTCTGCAGTGTTCGCTACACCCCCTTACTTCAGTGTTCCTGGTCAAATTTGACTGACCTGTTTTAACTGCTTTTAAAATTAAAACACATAAATCATCATTTCCTTCAACCAGTGCTCAACAGGTAGCCTGGTAAACCCCTCCCTCAGGAAAACTCATTTCCATTTGTTTTCAGAAGTGAGTCTGGCCTACAGGCCTGTCTGGGCGTTTCTCCGGAGCTCATAACATGAACTCTCTTATCAGCATCCTCGCTCAAAGTTCTGTGATTGACAGCGAAGGTTGGCCAATCAGGTGGCGAGTTCGAGTGAAACCGAATGGAACCGAGTGCAGCCGACGAAAATGGAACGGCCCGCCATCTTGTCTGTCCGCTATAAAACTTTTCGCTTTAAAACTTTAAAACGCTCTCAAACTTCTTTTTTGAGGCACGGAATTTACTTTTAAGATAGCGTTTGGATAGAATGTAGTTGTTTAACTTCATATATGTGGTCAATTAATCATGACAGAGCCTATTTTTTTTATTTTATTCAGAGAACCGGCAGGGGCGGGCAGTGACACGTCTGTATCTAAATAAAGCAACCTATTTTCGGCATAGCCCCTTCAAAAGTCCCCTTGCGTCATACTTGGCTGGGGATGGGGAAAATGAGCTGCTGATTGGCTGAAGGGGTTGTCAGTCAACTGTACTAATCCAGCACAGCTCCCAAATTGTCCATACAGGCCTGTAGACCAGACTCCTTCCTGAAATCAAATGCAAATGAGATTTCCAGAGGGAGGGGGGTTTACCAGGCTACTCAACAGGGGTCTCTCAGGTGATTATATAGAACAGACAATGAAAATTATTATCATAAATACAAATTGAAAATGGATACCATAATTTGTATACAGAACATCAACACAGTCGTCTGTGTGTCTATGTGTCAAAGAGGGATACTGGACACTGAAAGCAAAGTTAAAAATCTACAAGTCTAAATGAAATGTACATGATGTATTGTTGTGCTGATTTATTTCTTAAGAACATGAAGGACACTGTATCATAAATCACCCTGCTTATTTGCTCTGTCTGGTGGGAGGGACCATGGGGTATTTAATGTGTGAGCTGTATTTCTGATAGTCTGTGTTGTCTGTCTGCTGAGGTGCTTAGAATCTGTCATTTCCAATGAGGTGAAGTGTTTGGTTAAAATGCATTTGTTATTAGAATTTGGTTGGCTTAATCATTTGTTGTATTTATTTTATTGTCTCCACTAGGCTAAAATTGTCTTGTTTGCAGGAGTACTCCGTTTTGAACAAAATGCCTCAAATCATGAACACGGCATGCAATTTCCATGAAACTTTGCACACACATTCCCATTAGGCCGAGGAAGAAATGCCATTTGAAATATTTCAAATCAGCCTCATGGTGGCAACTTTGTATGCACACTCCCTAGAGGCCCAGGTAAAACCTTTGCCCTGCATTTTTCACATTTGCCTTTATAGCGCCACCAGGAGGCCGACTTATGTAAAACATATTTTTTGATATTTGATATTAAGATTTTACCCAAATTTCACGCTATTCGGTACACGTGATCTCTATAGTTATGTGATCAAGACGGATCTGTTAGATGTTTCATATTCCATCCTAATTGGCTAAGATTGACATCTAAAGTTTGCAGGAGTGGCCCGTTTTGAACAAAATGCCGCAAATCATGAACGCAGCGTCCGATTGCTGTGAAACTTTGCACGCACATTTGCACTACGTTGAAGAAAAAATATCACCCTTTTAACATTGCCCTATTATAGCGCCACCAGGAGGGCTATTTTTGCAACAATTTTCTTTTTTATATTACTCATACAAATTTTGTCCAAACATCATGCCAATCGGTACACATTATCTCTATAGCCAAGTGATCAAGATGATTCCGTCCGATTTTTCATATTCCATCCTGATTGGCAAATTCCGAACATTGCTGGCCCACAATAACCTACCTGACCTGGCGGAGACCTGTGCTCCGAGGAGCACTTTTTCTAGTTTTAATAATACTTGATTTATTTGACATATTTGTTTTTTGAATATTTTTCTATTTACAGATATCTGGTCTCCTTTGTTTTTTGCCACTTTATGATGACATTTTGAGAAAATAAATGATGTAAAAACCTCCCGCTCTGTGTTCTTTGCCATCCATTGATGTCTAGTCGTGCTAAGAGGTTGCACACTACCCTCACCCGAGACAGGGGTGTGTGACAGTCATGTCAGTACCATGGTCAGTAGTATCATAGTCAGTAGCATGGTCAGAATGTCAGTATCATATCACTAGCATGGTCAGTATCATGGCCAGTATGTCCGTATCATAATAATTATACATACATTTTATATAGTGCTTTTCTGAGTACTCAAAGTCTCTTTACAATGTCAGTAGCATGGTCAGTATCATGGTCAGTAGTATCCCCAAATGTGCCATGGTAAACATACTAATCTTTTATATTTTATTTCAATTGTAATGTTGGGCATGAAAACTAAAGAAGGATGCTGTAGAACAATGCACATAGGCATTTTATTACCTGCCAGCCCCTGTACTAGGTCCAGGGTCTCTATGTGCGCATGTACCAGTATTGTCAACAGAAAGCCTTGAATCAACTAGTTTCTATGAGTATTAATAAAATTCATGAAAGAAAACAAGTCTTATTGATCACAACAAAAACCTCCCAGTTTCCTGTCAAACTATGGAGCACATAACCGGAGCATGCTTACCTTTTACTTCTAAGTGTAGGTTCAATTATTAATAGCCATTAGCATTAGAACTGTTTCAGTGATGTAGCATTAACTGCATTAGTGCCATTTCTCTCTTAAAATGGCACTGAGACTAGGCCGGTGCTGTAAAAGATGTATGGCCCTTATGCAATACCCATTTTACTCATTGTACCAGTCTGTGTCCCTTGTGTCCATATATGGATATCTGTCTGTGTGCCTGTATGCCCACATATGGAGATCTCTGTATCTATCTGTCCCTTTTATGCCCATATATGGAGTTCCGTGTCAGCCATGCCCAAATATGGAGTCCAGGCCTGTCTATGACATCAGTACTATGATGTCATATTGATGACACCAGGGTACTCCATATATGGGGATTTGCAGATTTATTGATATGCTGATCCGACTTCCCACACAGGCTACTCTCTCAGGTCCACGTGATATGCACGCCGAGTTTGAAGTCGGTTGGTTGGGCGGTTCTCAAGATATACAGATGACACACTCACTCACACAGAGTTTTTGTGCATTCATAGAAGGATAAGAACGTCTATGGACAAACTGCAGGAATGCCTGTGCAAAAATCGGCATCGTTAGGCATCCATGACAACGGTCTGTGTTGTGTATGCCCCTCAGCAGGCTACGGGGAAGGAGAATCAGTAGGACCGGCTCTGTGGAAGGTAGACCGCTAAGGTAGACCCTGGCAGGATGCCCGGAAACCCATATAGAGGGATAAATGACCTATTCAGTCCCGACCTTTAGTGACCTATTCAATCTCAATCTTCCCATATATGAAGATACCCATATATGGAGATAACCGACCTACCCAAGTCTGACATCAGAGACTCTCTCCTAGACTTCTATATATGGAGATAATTAACATGGTCTAGCTCTGACATCAGAGATCTCCCCCTGGAGCCCTATATATGGAGCTAACAGAAACATCCAAGACTGACATCATAGACCCTATCTTTGGGTATAACTGACATCACTTGCTCCATGTATGGATATGACTGACATCACCATGACACTAGCACCACAGCCAAACGTATAAAAGGCAAAAGACTCCACAGGTTAACTCAGTTCCATCAGCGACAGACCCTCAGCGACATTAACTCTCTCCAGAGGAAGCAGCAGCAATACAAACCACAATTAACTGGCTTTACAGCCCAAATAGACACCTTGCACGGAGCCGGTCCCACTGATTCTCCTTCTCCGTAGCCTGGCAAGGGGCATATCGGTTCACCTCCTGCTTGGATACCATCACAGCAGCTCTTGGATCGGGTAAAACAACCAGTCGAGTGGCCAGCAGAGATAGAGAATTGAGAAGATAAACTGAAGAGAGAAAAGTCATCTGGCGGGTTCAATACTTAGTGAATAGGCTCCCAGCGTATTCATTGACAACAAGTGACACAGCACAGAGTCCACTGTATCTGCTGTAGAAATAAATATCCAGAGACCCAATACACACCCTGTACGCTAGACGTAATGAACGCCGTAGGTGTCCTCCTGTGCTTCGTGTTCGTAATGTGCCACTTTGGCCTTGGAACTCCAGCACATATAAGTGACATCTGCTGTCCAGGACCACAATATAATGATCAAAATATCGTTTTGATATCCAGTCCGGATCGATATCCCCCTTTTCTATACGGCGATAACCTGCGATTTAGTTGCAAGCCTGGATCTGGCAGAGTCATGGTCGGCGCAAACGTTGTCACCTGTGACATTAATGGTGAGTGGTCACCTCCGCTCCCAGAATGCAAACACCCTGCCCACTGTCTCCCACCAACAGGACCAAACATGGTTTTGAATGATGACGACGTCGTAAAGCCAGTGTTTGAGCAAGGCTCTTCAGCCACACTTGTCTGTGATATTGGTTTTGTGAGTAAGGGAGGCAATGGGACTGTCATCTGTTCCGCTGGCACTTGGAGTTCTGTCACACTCATGTGTACGCCATGGTATTTGTCATGGTGGTTTGCCTTGCTTGCCTTATCATTTGTTGCAGTTCTCATTGCCGGGTTTGCCTACATGTGCTACAAGTACAAGCCCAAATGTGGAAATTGCATTTGCTGTTAAAAGCAAGTGTCATAGGCCCGGACGGTTGGCGTAACCGTCTGGGCACCTATTTCAGCCTGAAAGCATGTCGTGGGTTTGACGTTCCCGACGACTTTTGCTGCGTGTCACCCCCCATCTCTCTCCCCATTTCCTGTCAGCCAACTTTACTATCTCTAATAAAGATATGAAAAGCCACAAAAAAAATCTTATGAAAAAATAATAAAAAAAGCAAGGGTCATATAATGAATAATGTCTGTGTTCAAGCAGTGGGATGGATCCAATTTCCCATTGTGAGTTTTGTTTTCTGTGACTTTGGAGCATATTGTGTTTCTTTTAATGATTGCTGTGAGCTGTACGGTCAGTGTACACCTAATGTTGGGTTTTAATCTTTGCTGTGCACTATGGAGGCGATGGACAAACGATTGAACTGCCATCTCACAGCACTGTTTAGCTGTCAGGAGCTGTCAAAACAAAGGCGCTTGTGGCTAATGAGACACCAGCTGATCAGGGCATTCATTTGTCACCCTCCGACTCCACTCTCACCTGCAGCTCTCCAACGTTTTTTACAGACCAAGGATCCCTTAGCTGAGAAAGACACAAAGCAGGGACCCCCACTACATATATTGTATAACATTGTGTTGCATATTAAAGTGCATAGAGATCTGAGATTAGGCTCACCCTGCCAAGCCCTCAAAATCTCCATCAGAGGCTTGGAACAGAGCAACCCTGTAACCTCTGCGGGACCATCAATGCCTCACTCCAGCATGTCCTGTCAGGATGTAAAACAGCTCTGACACAGGGTCGGCTCAGATGGCGGCATGACCAAGTGCTCAGGAAGCTGGCAGAGGTGATGGCAGAAAAGTCGCCTGGAGGCAAATAACCAGAGTCCATCAAGGAGCCAACAGATGATCCACTTCCTCAGGCAGGGGGAACTGCAGAAAACTCCAGCAAGAGATCACCACCCTCCAAGCTGTTAACACCAGGAGTGGAGTGTATAATGGAAGTGGACCTGGGTAGACAGCTCCAGTTCCCACGGGAAATCTGCACTCTGCAGCACCACTTTAAGACCAGACGTGGTGTTGTGGGAGGAGGGACTGGAAGCTATCTTAGAAAGAAAGATGGCAAAATACGCAGACCTTGTTGCGGAGTGCAGGGAAAGTGGATGGAGCGCGAGGACGTACCCGGTGGAGGTGGGAGCTAGAGGCTTTGTTGGCAGCTCAAGGACGTGGGGCTACGGGGAGCCAGACTGAGCAAAGCCATGAAGAACTCTCAGAGGAAGCAACCCACTGGCTCTGCCTGAGATGACGAGACAAGCGTTGATTAGCTGGAAGCTGTTTATGTGTAGGGTCTACTTCAAAAAAGTTTAAAAAGTGCCCGCAACTTGATGCTTTGCAAGTATGCTTCACAGCTGAAACAAAATAAAACACAATTTAAAGTTAAAACAATTTACCCACAACATAAAATATCCACTGTGTCAATAAAGACATAGTAGGCATCCACATAATACATATTTAGGCTACAACACATATTTTAACTGGCAAGTTGAGTTGGAGTTGAATGTAGGCCTACAGATCTAAACTATGGTAAGGCAACATCTATAGCCTATGAAGTTAAATCGCTGTGTAACTTTCTCAGTTACTTTTTATATAATCTTTAAATGGTATATTTTTCACAAGAACCATTCTACTTAAACAGTCGTGTGCTAAAAATAATTGATCAGCCTGATCACCAGCCTATCTATGCACATGATTAATGGAATCTATATTGGTAGATTTGCTGTCATTTCAAATGTTATGACACAACATAATCCACTGATTAAAACAAGCTTTTTGACTGTCTTAAAAAGAAAACTGTGTGGTATGGATCTATCACCTTTATTTGGTGGAAAATCGTTCACTTTACAGGACAAAGCACAAGGATTCAAAGCAATACAGCCACAAAACATATTTTAATGTGATGGTGATAAAATGACAGTAGCCACAAGGCTGTTTTCATTGAACAGAGTGAGAGTATTGCATAGGTTGTTGTGACTCCAACAAGTCTCTAGTGTTCCTAAACAAAATGTAGTTCACTCATCTCTGTTCCTATTGGCGAAGTGGATAAATTCAGTGGACAAAGTACTCTCGAGTCAAAGTATTCATACTCCTGGTCAAATATTACTGAGTCAAATGTGTACTTTAAACTTAAGTACTGCAGTACACGTTTTTTTTAATATATGTTTTAATATCAATGCAAGGCTGTATTGAAATTTACCCATTTCCCCCTCCAAGATGCAAAGATTTTCCAGAAATGTCCCCAAAATATCAATAGTGAAAATAGCAGCTCTACGGGCTCATGAGTCGCATAGCAACATGTTGTGAGCTTGTAGATCTGTTATTTTCACTATATTTGAAATAAGGCTTAAGTGGTTAATTCATAACATACCTTTTCACTTCCTAGAAATGTAGTGGAGTCAAAAGTACATTGAAATGTAGTGGCGTGAAAGTTATACAGTAAGTATCCAAAAATACAAATACTCAAGTAAAGTACAGATACTCAAAAATATACTTAAGTACAGTACTCAAGTAAAGGTACTTTGTTACTGTCCACTACTGCTAGTCCCTAAACAAAATGTAGTACACAAATTTCTGTTCCTATATTGACAAAGTGGATACATTTGATGCATTTTCATTTTATTTTGCTTAAATGGTCAATCTGATGGTTTTGCTTGAAATGTCAATGGAAATGATTATTCCCAAGAAGTTATGAGATAGCTGCTCACTGTGGCCACGACTGAGATACATGGCACAGCAGCGAGACACCCAGAGACACCCTGTACACAAATACTTTCACATTCAAAAAATGATGTCGTAATTTTGACCCTTTGTAAAAACAAACTAAAAACAATTGAATTATTTCAGTAATTTGTATCATTCAACTTTCAGGTCACCTAAAACATTTGTCATAAGAGAAATTTAAGTGTTTGGCTTCAATTATAAACAATACATAGTTCAAGCTAATTCTTCTCTTTAAAAACATTTAAATATGTTCAAATATTGCATTTACCAAACCATGTTTCATGATGCTCCAACCCATACACATTATTATGGTTAGTCAAAGCCATTTTGTTTTAAATCCCAGATTAGCAGATGAGTAGAGGTTTGCCTTGGTGGCCCTAGAAAAAACAATGCCTCCCTGAGCAGAAAGTCACATCAATACCACATTTCAAAGATTGAATAGAAACACTCAAGCTTGGCAAAAACACACACCACCCTCCAAGTTACTTTTATCTCACAATAAAACTGAGAAAGGCAAAAGCTCAATTTATATGCAACCGCATGACTGTGTCGCTCACTGAAAGGAACTGATTTATCCTCAGGTACCCATGCGTTGTTTTTTTTGGTAGCCAACATGCAACATTTGATGCATGGATAGCTTGTAAATCGGTTATTTCCGGCAAGCGACACTGTAGTGTGATAGAGTATAAATTAGGCCCATTGTTAAGTAGCAGTAGATTTTTACAGTATGCAATGCAATGGGTAATATTTATTACAGACACACAACCCAATGCATTTCACACAGTTCTAACACTCAAATCAAATATAATTATTACAGGTCAAAGTAATTCCATTCCCTAGCTATTGCACGGATATACATGGTGTCTTTGTAGTAGGTAGGTCTACATCTTAATCCTGAATTATCCTTACTTGCGTGCGTTGTGCACCAAAAACAGCGGATATACAAGCTCACAATGCATCACGCTGCAAAGCCATGTGAGCTTGTAGACTTGATATTTTTGGGTACGCAACACCCGTACGCAGCTACGCAGAACTCAGGCATAACTCGTCATAATAGTGAAATTGTGGTTTGACAGCATAAATCTTCGTTGCTCTCAAAGGAAAATAGCCACGATAAGACAATGCTAGATTTAATCCTTTAGTACTTTTAATTAGTCCGAAGATACTGTGGTATGCACCTTAGTTGATTGATTCTGTGGGAAGAGGAGATGATGCATCTTCACTCATTCAACTTGGCTCAGGTTCCTTTGTCATCCCACGCTGCTGCAGTCCTCTAAATTTAGAGGCATATTCTTTTGTCCAGTGAACAGTATTCAGAGGTGTGAGTAAGTGCTAAATGGTTGCAACATGATAATGTGACATTCAAGAGCACACTGACAATTAAACATGTAGGTCTGCAGGTAGTATAACTTCTGTTTTGTAACAAACATGATCAAGACACAAACAGACTGCGTGGTGTATGTTTTTCCCCCTTCAAAAGGCAAAAAAATAAATAACTAAGAAAGTCTTTCTAGGGTGGTGGTGGCTGATTTAAACAGTCAGAACTGTTCACAACTGGCCTCAGTTAAACAAATTTGACTCTAGGCTGGGTGTGACTAGACACCTTGATGCACATCAATGCACACGGGATAAATCAGCCATCCCCATACAGAATCAAGGAAAGAGCCGTTTTAACCAGATGTGACTGCTTATATCACCCGCCACCACCCTCTACAAAGTAATAAATAAATTCTCAAAGAGCACAAAGACATGTTCTCCACTTAAAAGTCAGGAGTGTGATTTACAGTGACCAGACAGGGGTCCTCTCAAAGCACAGACCACAGAGATGAGAGAGGTGACGTGTCTGAAAACCCACATTGGATGACCGTAACAGACACTCAACATTTTGATATTCACTTTGGGGCCCTGGATGATCGGCAGGGCCATTTCTCCTAGGAGTGAAAATAGAAAACCAAACTCGCTGATAAGGAGAGGAAACCCCCCCCAAACATTCACCTCGTATGAAATGAACAATTTAAAGCACAATTAGTAGATGTTTGAATTGTGTAGTTATTACTGTACCTTCATTAGAAAGAAATAGTCTGCACAACAGCCAAAGGCTCCGAAGAAATCTACTTACTGTTCAAACTGCAAACATTTTGACCCAATTGTCTGGTTAAAACGTTGTGATTTGGCAGTTTGCACAGTAAAATCGGTTTGGGAGCATTAAGGGCCTTTCAGACGGGGAGCGACAATGCCGGCGTTCTCGCCTGGATCAGCGGGAAACCTCGTGAATACACAGACACACAACCACTGCGCGAGTAAACGACAGGCGTTCCGTCTGAAAGTTGACCACAATCCAGCTCGTCGCGGGCAGGCGTGTGCGTGAAATGAGCACGAGAGCGACACACATTCACAAGATCGCGTCCGCTTCAGATTGCCCGTGGTCTCCCAACTAGTTGTCATTGAAAATTAATTACTAAATGCGTCAATCGCTCCCCATCTGAAAAGCCCTTATAGACTCCTTGTGCTGACTTTTTCATTTCTGATACTGTTACTCAAGTCACTCATCTTGTCCTGGTTGCACCAGCAACAAACATATGGATGTGCACAACATTGTTCTTTGAATTTGTGTAGTTACCTTACCATTATGTAATTCCAAATATTGGTGAGATATATTCAGTAATTGTGCATTGTAAGTCAACGGGGAGAATATTTTGGATCTTGAATTTCTTAATCTATAGAAGAACTATTGAGGATATCTCATCAATATTTGGGGTTACATCATGGCAAGGTAACTGCACAACCTACCCTTTAATTGTGCTTTAAAGAGACAAAACAATTATAATTAATATTTAAATATTGCAAAACATACAAAAAAGAAGTGTAAACATTGAATTGATGCCTATTGATGTCTTTTTTTGCACATGGAGAAATTATACAAAATAAATCATGTCTGTCATACTCATAACTACAAATTGTTCTCATTAAAATGTAAAAACAACATACTAAATTTTAATTATCATAATAATGTTCATGTTAACATTTATTTTGTATAAGTCTTCTTTTTTCTCTGCAACATTATAAATAGATATATACTATATATATATATATATATATATATGTATATATATATATATATGTGTGTGTGTAACATCTCTTTAACAGACCCCACAGTTCTTTGACTCAGGCTGTGTCTTTTCAAGGCAAAAACAATACTTGCCGCTTCCACAAACACCCGTACATCCCCACACACGCACTCACACACACAGACACACAGAGTCAAACTGGCTGCAACAGTCACACAGTGGGATCACCAGGTGACTCTACGTGCGATTAAGGGTCTGGAAGATTCTGGAGATTTGGAGCATGACAGGGCCCGTCTCTGGGTCATTCATCCACTGGGTGCTGTTCAGAGGGTTCTCAAGCATGTCTTCAAAGGCTGCAACAGACGACAACAAACGACAACATATCTTTATAACTACTACCTTTAACCACTAAAACACTCTAGGACTTACAGTAGTAGAACAGACCCAAGTTGGCTCAAATATCTTCACTAAAAATAGTCAATCTACAAGCTCACGCGCCGTGAGGTCTTCACACACCAGAGAGGTGAGGACATTATCTGAAAATGTGTTGGTGAATATTTCACATCAGACAATTCATATAGTTGATGCCTCATTCATACAGGTTTATGCCATTGTTCGTGGTAAAATAAAATCGACCACATTCTAGATTGTGTTGCGTTATTACCGCATAATATTCACGTTCTGTGTGGCTGTACTCTTGACACAAAAAGTGCCCTTGGTTTCTAAGGAAAGAGACAAAGAAAGAAGCGAACAAGACCAAGAAAGACTTCTTGGTCCTGTGGACTGGAGGCAGAGGGACTGTCCTCTGCCTCCCAGTTTGATGGTGTTACAGTTCCATTTTTAAGACCCTACTTATGTTTTGGACGTTTGTTTTGCTCACTAATTACATTCCTTTTTGTTTCACATCACCCTATATAATGTTGTAGTAATTTATTTCATATGAGCCATAATTTAAATAGATTTGAAACAAACAGTCTGCCAACTAACTTTGAAGCCAATACATGCGTATATATAGCTCTTTTACACACTATATCAGCTGACATCATCTTACGGTTTTGCTGTTAGGCGTGCGTACCATGATTGCAGAGAAGTTGCAGTCTGAATATTGGCTTGGAAAACATGTACATGTGCATTGACACCAAGGTGGTGTCAATGCACATGTACATGTTTTCAAAATAAAGGGGAAGGACACAGTATTTGGATACAAAGTGTCTTTTAGATCTGCTATTTCAGTTATTTTTCTGTTCTGGGTTCCTAGGGTTGAAACCGAACGGTAGCGCATGGAAACGAATCCAGAAACTGAAATATGTTAACAACACAGTACGGTTTGCTTGGTTCTTGTAGCCTAAAAGAGCCGTTAGGTACCCAGCAGAGTCTTGGGGTTGGTGAGTCCCAGCTGGACCACAGGGTTCTCCAGGATGGCTTGGAAAAGAGGGCTATTGGTGTCGATGCCTTTGTCCAAATCCTCAGGAGATGGTTTTCTGTCACCCAGCAGCCATTCACACTAGAAGAGGACAAATGACATTTCATGACAGCATGAAAACTTGTACAACTCTTAAACCTAGCGTGGCATTTCTTCCAACATCTGTGCTGGAGGTGTCACTAGTCTAAAACCTTTATTTATCACTTGGGGACATGCTGAGGATAAACTCTCATTCATAATTGTGCAGAGTTGACGATGAAAACAACACATGAAAGTACAAATTAGGAAATAAAATACCAAAATAATGGCAATAAAAATAATTTATGTTAAAAGGGGAAGCAATGGAAACTGAGTGGACATTTTTTGAATAACTTACAAAAGAGAAAACAGCTCTCACACAGTTGGGCTCTGAAACGTCGTCTTTACTGCACCCACGAGTGCCTGCGTGACTTTTCAAGCTACATGCTCTTCATCAGACAATGACACCTGTCTGTTAAAGAGCATGTAGCTCGAAACGTCACGCAGGCACTAGCTGGTGCAATAGGTTCTGTGCACAGCAGCCATACTGGAAAGAAATTGGGCCTCTTCCTTACTTCCTTCACAGGTTTGACCAATTATACTAATTTAAGGCTCTGATCCATTTAGTGTAGCACAGTGGTTCTCAAACTTTTTAATTTCCCCCATAACTCTGAGTGTACAAATGGACCCTAAGGGACCACTTGGAACCATGAGCGTACTTGGACCACACTTTGAGACCCACTGGTGTAACAAGAGTGTTTCCAGTGAGCCAAGATGCACAATATCAGCACCCTGACTCTGTTTGACCAGAAAGAAACAGAGCCTTCATTAGTATCATTGGTAACGCCTGTGAAGGAAGTAAGGAAGAGGCCCAATTTCTTTACAAAATGGCTGCTGTGCATAGAGCCTATAAACAACAATGTTTCAACTGGAGCTCAACTGTGTGCGAGCCGTTTTCTTTCTTTTTGTACAGTAAGTCATTGTGTTTTCTGCAAAGCACCTGCCTAATTGGGGTTTGGACGTGCGTGTTCATCCTCATCATTTTCAAAATAACACCACTGAACATACAGAATATTGAATTTTCCTCTAAATGCATCCATCCTGTTGTAGAATTATGGTTTAACAACCCATTAAGACCTGGAACGCATCTGTGTCACTTTAGATTTATTTGGCTATTCAAAAATAGCAGATATACAAGCTCATAGCTATGAGCTTGTAGATCTGCTATTTTTGAAAAATCTTGAAAAAAATGTTTAGATTTTTTTCAAAAAACTGTTAGGATTTTGAAAACATTTTTAAAAATCGCCTCAGGTATTAATGGGTTAAACAAAACAACAGGAGCATGGACTGCAGTGTGTTGGTACCAGTAGAAACGTACAGCGGCATCTTGCTGGTTGTTGTTCACTCTCAGCGCGTCGATCACCTCCTTCTCGTCAAAGCCCATCTCCATCAGTGCCATCACCGCCTGCACAAGACACAGTCAAAAACACACAGGCTGTTGACTAGGTCACTTCAACAAGTCACCCTGCTGCTCACAACAGCCCCATGCACTTTCACCTCCATCTTCTCAAAATAGCATGTTGTTGCGTTGTCGGGCAGAAACCTCTCATCTCCATAATTTAACTTTTTGTGTTTTTCCGTAAATTAATGGCCTACTTGATCATACTACAGCGTCACACAAAAGCATCAAAAGTAGCAGTTCTGCCACTTTTGCTAATTTGAATCCTGAAAAGTAACAGTTTTGGTATCCACCCGTATTTGGTCCAAATACGGTGTTGCAGATCAAGCAGATCTACAAGCTCACAACGTGCTGTGAACTTGTAGATTGCCCATTTCCCTATTTGGCGTACAACAAAGACGATATGCTTATAATTGGCTAAAAGAAACAACCACCCACTCTGGAGTCGGGCCTGAATTCTCGTTTCCTGCGGATCCTCTTGAAGATTTCGGTGAGTTCGTCTTGCCTGCTGTCCTCTACGGCTGCGCTGGACTGTGAGAGGCTGCGGAGGAGCTGGGCGCCTGAGACGGAGGAGGCTGAAGCTGAGACGGAGGAGGCTGAAGCTGAGACGGAGGAGGCTGAAGCTGAGACGGAGGAGGCTGAAGCGGAGATGGAGGGGCCTGCTGCGGCTGCGGCCGTGGCCCCCGCTACACCAGACGAAGGGTCCTGGCCAGGTAGAGGAGAGTCCACCGTGGGGTCGTCTACATGCTCAATGAGCCACTCCATGGCCTGTGTCACTGACATGCTGCTGGAAAGTAGGAGAGGAATGAGAGGAGGCCGCATATACTTTTCAAAGAATAGTGAAGCTGTGTGTTTGCAGTCTTGTTTTTTGCAGTAAGTTAAAGGGTCTACACCATGAAAATCACTTTTTTCTTGTTTTTTTGTATTTTTTGGGGTCCCCAGTGTCTCTTGTTTTTTTATTCAGTCATTCCTTCTCATTTCATGGATTTCCAGAATGGGCGTGTCTGAACAGGCGATCTCAGAATGGCAATGTTTATGAGGTCATAAACATTTTTGATGGCAAACCCCAATGTTAAATGAAAAGTGCCCGAATCGCTCCGAAACTTTTTCTACCCCCCCTAAGTGGGGGTCTACGAACAAATACTTCGGGCTCGGATTTTGGCTCCGCCCCCCGGAAGTGGGTGAAACAGGCACCTCAAACACTTGGTGGAATTGTTCAAAAATGTTCAAAGTGTTTTTTTTTCGATTTTGTATTTTTCTTAGATGCTTCTTTTTTATGCAGAATTTTTCCAGTTTTTTTTTTTTTTAAATATTTTTTTTAATTAACTGAATTTATTAACTGAACAGAATTGCTCAGTAGCCCCCCCCTGCCCAAGTGGACGTTTTGGTATTGCAGCTGAAAGTGCTGTATAAGCCAGAGACAATTGACTTGGGATGAGTATATCTGAGTGATGATTTAGGCTCAAACCTTTTGAAAAAGGTTTGAGGGACATACACCATATGATATTAAATATCAAATATTTTTTTTAAATTCATGGTGTAGCTCCTTTAAAGTTCCAAATACACAACTAAGCGAAACTTTTTTTTTTCAACCAATGAAGAAGAAATTTATTTTCCCCGTTCCACTTTTTTTCCTCCCCCAACAAGAGAAGTGACCATTTTTATTTAAAATGGAGATAGATTTAAAATACATAGTGTATTATTTTTTCCAATTCAGACATGACGTAACCTCATGTCAAGTCTGAATTGGAAAAATAATATACAACAATACAATTTTACTGCACGGTCGATTTTAAGCTGATTTATCTAACAATAACACAATTCTTCCACTGCTGAATTACAGAATTGCATTGGATTTCAGGTCTGACTTTCCCGAACCTTCCCGTTATCGTGCTGGGTTACACTTTAAATAAGGCTTTGCACGAAGCAGACACTCTTGACTCTTATTAGTGAGTAAATAATCAGGCCTCCACCTACAGTATCTACAAACAAATCGCTTAAATCTATATACACAGTATAAAGCTGTTATGATGTATTAATAACATGTATTTAACATATTAATTAATGCATGTATGCCACAATTATTCATAGCATAAGCATACTGATGTACACTCAATGAATGCAGATCACAGATCAGTGCCTCTCAAAGTGTGGTCCTTTAGGTCCAACAGGCTTTCCTTCTTAGTTCAGCAGCATAATGTGTGGGGGACATGCAGGTTTCAATACCGGGTAGGACGTAAATTGTACGTACGGATTGCACCTTTAACTTAAATATTATAGTGGAAGTCACTGCCGTTCAAATCAGGCTGAAACCACACTTCCTTGCGGAGATACAGTATGCACTCCACTGAGTGCATGAAACTCCCTACTTCTAGCAATGTTTCCACTTTGCATTACACATTGCACTTCTAGAGTAAATATTGCACAAACAAAATACTTCTTTAGAACAAGAGAACCATCTTGCATGGGCGCATTGGAGAAGATAACCAATCTGACAACTTCCCTTTAATATATATATTTTTTTCATTTAAGTTAAATTGATACAATTCACTCTCTACACTCTCTGATATGTCCAACTATATCAAATTAAGGTCAAGTAACCAACATTATGTGTTTAACGTATAATGTGCGTAATATGTGCAAACAGTCCATAATGCTGTGTATTATCTACAGCAATCCATACAGTTATTATTAGTAATGAAACTATCTCTGTTACAATAGTTTACAATGAATCAGTACTATGGTCATATCAGACTGAGGTGTCAGGACAAATGAAGCAATTACTGCCGTACAATAACTATCATCATACGGGATAGAACACAGCCAAAGCATCAGCCACAATATAATCTATATGCTACATACTGAAGCTGATGGGTTGAAGGATTCGTGCTGGTCTGGAATAGACCCTTTAACCACTTATAGCCTCTATACATTGTTGACCGGTGTCCCCCAGGAGTCTGTACTTGGCCCCCTCCCTTTCCCCCTCAGCACCAAATCTCTTATAACCAATCGACAAGCTCACAACGTTGCAACACGTTGCGAGCCTGTAGATCTGCCATTTTCGCACAATGTTTGCCTATTTTGCTCATCTATTAGTCCATAAATGCCACCATCGGTTTTATGGATACAAAGCAGCCTGCAGACCAGAGCTGAGCAAATGAGGAAAGGTAGACTGAAAGTAGCTAATTAGATAGATATTACAACCTCATGTATACGACAATGTATGTGATCTGTGTTCACTCAGTGTCCATCAATATGCCATGGATAACTGTGGCATGCATTCTACAACTTAACATGATAACAATAGCTTTATATATACTATATCTAGATGAAAAGAGGTTATAGACAGGTAAAGGCCTAATTATAGCCCTATTATGCATAACTGTGTTATGAACGTGAAGAAAATCGTGATAGATTTTAGACTCATTATGACTGTGTTACGAATGTGGTTAATGTAACGCATCGCCCACTATTAAAATACAATAATGTGATTCCTTTGAAAATCTGCTTTGTGCAATGGATTTATTGTGGTTTGACTCATTCCGGTGAATAGATTGCAGAGATTAAACATATAGCACTATACTGTAGTAAATAATGGCATATGGCTGTAGGGGGTGGGAAACTGTAGAACTAATACATTTAAGAAAGTGGTTGACTCACTGGTTCAGTCGGAGAGCTTTGATGGCTCTGCTCTCAGGGAAGCCCATCTCGGTCAACTGCTGAAGGGCAGTCTCATCTACCCGGTCCTCTTCATCCTCATCCAGCATGGCTACCAGAAACAACAACAGACATAAATATAGATCCATAATTGGCTCCGTGCATAACTGTAGTCCCAGTTTTCAGGAGATGACATACCCGTTTCCTGTTTCAATAAATTTTCCCACAGCCTCATTTGATTGGCTCGGCATCAGATTTTTACTCGAAACACATGTGAAGGTGTCGTGTGTTTCCGGTTCAAACCTGCTGCAGAGCCAAACAAAAAATGAACCGAAAGAGGAAACAAATATGCCACCTTCTGAAAACTGGGACTACAGTTATGCACACAGCCGATTCTAGATCATCTACCCACTGTACATCTATATCGTGTGAATAAACCCACTGCAAAATAATTCTGGACATGTAAAACGTATCGTAAAGTACTGCTGAGATCACGGACATGGGCTTTTAACCACTTAAACCGGTGCTTGGAAGTGCAGATGTTCTTTTATCACCAAATAAATTCATTCATTCAATAAAATATAATTCATTGACCAGGGGAACTATACATGTTCGGTCCCCACCTTTCACCTCTCTACACCAACTCTCTTCAAGGACACAAGGTGGCACATTGTGTGCTATGACATGACATGACATACTATGACATGCCCAGAATAGGGACGCAAGCCGTTCGTGTGGTTTAAAGTCTCATGTGTTGGCCTCATGTTAACCTCACCATTGGCCTTCTTGAAGAGTTCAACCGCATCAGGGTTCAAGGCAAGAAGCTTCTGGGCCACCTCGATGAGAGAGACCAGGATTTTCCGAAGCTCCGTCTGGAACTGGTGAAATATGAACACGCACAGTATAAATATACACAAGTATAAATATTCAATATACACACAACCCATTATATACAATTTAGTCTTTATGCCAATTAACCCAACCCACACATGTTTGTGTTGCCACTGCTGCTGTATCCTACGGCAAGCCTACAGTACCTGGCAGTGAGGAGGCCCCACCGGGAGGACATGTCTGTCCTACTCCTCCTGTTCAACAACCCCCCCCCCCCCCCCCGGCTGACACCCCAGCCTGTAGATTGCCCTCCCCGCCTGGCTTCCCTCTCCCAAACAAGGCCAATTGTGTTTGCATAGAGCCGGATTCACCGCAGTGAATTCCAACCCCTGTCCACCCAAGGTGGTGGACAGGTACTCTACCCCTGCGCCACCCGAGTGCCATACATGACATTGTGTGGAGCTCAGCTACACCCGATCAGCTGAAGCGATCCATCCTGGAGGAGACACACACACACTTACGTCTCTGATGTTGTGCTGGGTGACGGTGCGGTCGGTGTGACGGGTAGACAGGCTGGTGGTGGCTTTCAGGATGGCATCCTTATCTGGAGCCTTAGTATCCTGCTTCTTCTGAGACACAATAAGGTAATCAATGTGGAGACAGGCAGCAAACATCTTGGACACTGGGTGGGGAAATGCACATTTTTCAGTGTGCAACATCTTTTTTGGGGCTTTTTCTGCCTCTATTGACAGAACACAGTAGAACGACAGGAAATGGGGAGAGAGATGGGGGAGGGCGGGGGTGACACGAAGAAAAGGTCGTCGGGGTCGATTATCAGCCTAGGTGCCCAGACGGCTACGCCAGCACTTGGTGTTATTTTACATAGAGTTTAGAAAGCAGAGAGGTGGGAGACAGTGAAAAATAGGGACGGCAGGCACCAGTGCCAGTGGAATCCCCCTTATATGTGGATCTGGAGGCATTTAAGGACACTAATGTCCTGGGCGACAGTGCCTCAGGAGATGACACTGTCTGAACCCCTAACTGCTCCTGATGAGCAAGTAGGTGCTACGACACGTTGTGAGCTTGTAGATCAGCAATCTTTTGCTATTTGTCATACAGCGAAGCATATAGGGCTTAACTTGTACGTTGTAAACTCTTGTTATGGGATCACTCCAGTTGAGTCTTAATGAACAAATATATCTGGCTTACCTTCTCCTCTGCAGCTATGTCTGCCATCTTTGGGGGGGTCGGTGGCGGTCTCTTCTTGATAAGCAGCAATACATCTAAAAATAAATAAACAAGTGAAACAATGATCAGTCAGTTCACACCATTAGGATAGGATCACCGTTTACGTAATAAAAAAGGGCAACACACCTTTATCTTTGAGATTTTCCTCGGCGACTGTTTTAGTGTCATTAAGGATCCTCTCTGTAGCAGCGTGGATAAGTTTATGGTGGGTAAGTGTTTTGGGGTCTTCTAGGCTTCCGTGCACATACTATAAACAAAAAAAAAGAAGCACAATGGAATAAGCAGGTAACAAGTGCAGCTCAGTATCAAGCTACAGAAGGTAGTTAAAGTATTATGAGAAACCTTCTCATGGTAGAATATTAAGCGCAACAATTTCACGACCCAGGAAAGATACTATGTCGGAAGTATTAAGATAATTTGAACGTCTGAATTTTACTATGTCATATATGTGTAATAATAATAGGGAAAACCATCTATCACTAAACTATGGAAGCCCATTTCTGCCAACTTGATGAAACAAAAGTTCCTCTCTCTCTCTATATATATGAGAACCTTCGACTGAACAATGACTTAGGATCTCAAACTAATGAGTTAGTATCTAAAAAATAATGCAGAGTGATAACTCAAAATAATGAGCTAGTATCTAACATAATGACTTGGTATCTCGAAATAATGAGTTCATGAAGTATCAAATTATTTTGAGGTATTAAGTCATTATTTTTTTTACCAAGTCATTGTTTTTGAGTCATTAATTTAAGGTAACTGAGCCATCAGTTTGTGACACCAAGTCATCAGTTTGAGCTACTACAAATCATTAAGACATTATGATTTACTGTAGTGACTAGTCAATAGGATCTCTGTATTCCCCCATACATATCAGACGCAGGCTTGCTTAGGGTGGGGGGGGGGGGTGTTGACATGTACTGTATAGGTAACGTTAAAGTGACGCTCGCTGGAGAGCCGACTTGTTAAATTATAAATAGCAAAGTCTACCCGGTGACTATTTATAGTGAACCGCTGACACAGACACTGGCTGCCGGGGCCTGGGCTGACTAGACCCGGGGCCACACAAACAAACAAACAAACAAACAAACAGGAGAAAGGGGGCTGACAAACACTTAAAAAATAGCAGATCTACAAGCTCACAACGCGTCGCTCGGCGACGCGTTGTGAGCTTGTAGATCTGCTATTTTCAAAGCAGCTCATGCCCCCAAAGTAGAGGATGGGTCGGTTGGGGACAGTCAGCCAGACAAGAGAGAGAGAGACACAACCGGTTGGTGGCCCCGGCCTTATCGAACCTACATGTTTATATATATATATCTTTTTTTTAATAATAAATAACAATTGTGATAATAAACAATAAAGTAAACACAGCTATATAAAAAAACCTACATGTTTCAAGCACTTCTCTTTGAGCTTCTCGATGGTCGTGTCTTCCGTGACCTCCTCCAGCCACTCGGCGCCCTCCATGGTGCAGACGTGGATCTTCAGCACCTTCCCGGCGAAGATCTTCTCCTCCTGCACGAACATGGTGTCTCTCGTCCCCCTCCTGAAGGAGGTAGCACCAACCACTAGTCAGGTCCCACTGGATGTCGCTGCTATAGCTAGCGAGCTTAGCGTGTTGCTAACGCTAGCAACTGTCTAGTCTTCTTCCCTCTCCGTTCCGAACCGAACCGACCCGGGGGCCCCGACGACACAACGGTGCCACAAATTAGCGCACCTTTACCGGGGACTAACTGGCGACCATTTTGGGTCTATTGTTGTTGTTGTCGTCCGTGTTCCTCTCTCCCAGGTCGTGTTTGTTTATTTGTTGTAGATACGAGCGGAGCAGCGGAGGAACGGCCGAGCATAGGCGAAGAGAAGAGGACCCCTATTTTGACGGCAATGTTTGAACTCTGAACTCTCTCTCAAGGGACGAGGTAGTGGCCCCGGTGCATCTTGGGAACTGTGGTTCTTTTATTGGTTGCGTATTGTATTCTCTGAGAGACACTTCCTGGTTTTTGACCAATAAGCACCTTTGTTTGACCCGGCGCCTGGACAGCTGACGCTTCTGCGGGTCAAACAAAGGCATCACGTGACGTTTATTCCCCTTCCCCTATTCGCTCATACTAGGACATGACGTATGTGTAGGCAGCAGAATATAACTTTTTTTCTTTTTGACAGAACTATAGACACTGAAATATTATAAAACATCAGGACAAAGTGTAGTTACAAAAATAGAAATAGAAATAACTTAAATATTTTTAAAATAAATAAAATGTACATACAATACATTTGTTCGAGGTTGTACAGAATTTAGGCAATATCATATATATCACACTTTTTTTTGCTTTGATAGCTTTGGGGTTTGTACAATGTTTTACATTTTCTAAATAGGACAATAATAATATTGTATAGAATATAATAATTGTATTGTATGGAGCTCACAAGATTCAGGATTTTTATTGGTACTAAAACTGTACACAAAAGAGAGGGAAAAAACATTTGGTTGTTTCTTTAACGTTGTGTCAGCAATAATAAACAGTAAAACAAAATATATATATATGAATAATAGCAGCAGCAACAACAACAAGTTGTACGAAAAAAATAACAAAGTATGTAGTGTACACTGGTCAAGTTGGTCACATGATGAGAACCAGTGCTTTAAACTCTTCCAGTTAATGCAAGGATATTCAGGTTTACTGGTTAATGTTAGATAATAGGAGAAAAAAACAATTGCATTCAATGTGATCACTCAAA
Source organism: Gymnoscopelus braueri (assembly GCF_963280865.1). NCBI lineage: Eukaryota > Metazoa > Chordata > Actinopteri > Myctophiformes > Myctophidae > Gymnoscopelus > Gymnoscopelus braueri. The sequence goes on along the minus strand of NC_137608.1, from coordinate 42,926,796 downwards.
GGCTACCAGTGCTGTGGAATACCACAGCACTGGTACCAATGAAGTTGTCAATGTTGACAACTTCATTGGATTTTATTGGTGCTCTGTATGGACCATAGACTGTAAAATCTAGGTATAGACATACACTGATCGATTTGAACCATCTGCTCCTCTTTTCAAGAAACTAAACATTCTGTCTGTCTCTGAAGTTCATTCTTTACAGATATGTAACATTTGTCTACAAATGTTTGTATGAACAAAACAATCTACCAAATGGTTTCAATAAAGAAGTTAACATATAGCATTAGAGGGACTCCTTCTAACGCTATGGACCAGCGCTACATACAGTATACCTTATTGTCATAGGCCTATATTTCTCTTAGACAGTTCTCAATAAGGTATAGACTACTCTTTGGGAGGGAGGGATATAATGGGAGAGAGGGGAGTGGATGATTTTGGGTCCCAGGATTGCACTTGCCACCCTCTAGCATTCACATTTAACCTCAAATTCAGTTATTGTATACATATTTTCTCCTCTTTTGTTTTGTTGAAAATTCATCAGATTTTAAGAATAATTATGGTGACAACTTGAGCCCCATAATGTGATATAGGCTACAGATGAGATAAGACAGACACAGCTGAGACATATGGAGATCCCAATTAATTTGAACACAATGAGAGTGGACAGGTGTGATTAATCATTAGCTGCTTCATATAAAGCCCAGACTGAGGTGCTTGAAGTTACTCTATACTCTTTTTCTGCAAGGAACTGAAGTAGCTACAATAACACTATCTGGTGAGTGAGTGCCAATCTGGAGTCTGAGGTTCTTTAATCTGTGATGTTGGTTTGATTTGTGTGGGGTGTTGAAAGGTTTGAGGTGGAATGAATAACAAAGTTAGAATTTCATTGAGTCACTTGAGTCTTTTCATGCTGTTAAAATGTAGCCTTCATGATTCACTCCCTGTTGGTGAAAGTGTTAACAGCCCTTTTCACATTTAAAGCTAATAGTTTCATGTTTTCAACAGTGGTGGAAGAAGTACTGATGTTTTACTTGCATAAAAGTAGCAATGCCACAATATGTACTGTTCCAAGTAGGTCCTGTATTAAAATTTAGTAAATAAGTAGGCCTATTGGCATCACAATATATAGAGCAGTCTTTTTTCAGGCCAAGGAGGACCCCTAGCCCTAGATGAAATTGTTGAATGGCACTGCAGTTGCTTTATTTTGCCAGGAGATGGCACAGTTCACCATCAAACCAGAGGGTGCACATCATCTTGTGCAATATACAACAAAGTGTGAAAGAGCACTTCATCCATTTTCAACCTTATCTTATATAATTGGTCCTCACCAATGCACAATATAAGATGGCACAATTTGTCTGCTCACTTTGTCTCATTGGTGGGCTGTGCACAGTTCAGAAACCTTAATGACATGTGGTCATAAATACGATCGATTTAAAACTTATTATTATTATTAAAACTAATTGAATCAAGTACAGTGGCTTCTATTTCAGTGTGCTAACTTTCGAGGAAGAGAAAGGCTGTAGTTCCCATTAGCTTGGAATCCCCATCGATGTCACTGTTATGCAGGTTTCTGAACTGTCCATAGCCCACCATAGTCTCAGGGTTGAGGACAGAGTACAGCAACTTGCTATGGGCCCATGGTCTACAAGATTCGACAAAACATTGGGATCCCCCTGTATTTGTCAAAATACTTCCAAAAAGTCCACGATCATAACACCAGAGGCAGCTCCACGGATCATGTTCAACCCAGATTTGTCTCAACAAAGGGAATGAACTCGTTCTAATGCTATTCAACAAAAATGTGGAATGCCCTACCATAAGGAGTAAAGGAGTGTAAAGTGTCAAAAAATGCCCTAAAGATACACCTTCAGGAGGCTGCGCACTGTCATCACCATACTCGTCTGCCCTCTGCCCACCCTGGAAGATATCACCAACTTCCGCTGCCTCGGCAGAGCAAACTAAACACATCCTCAAGGACCCCTCTCATCCTCGACACCACCTGATTAACCTAGTGCCCAGGTTCAAAGCTTGGTGGTCCGAGCTAAAAGATAGGTTACTTAAAGGGGTAGTTCACCCCCAAAATAACTTTTTTTCTATGTATTACTCACCACCTGGAGCCTTGAATTCATAGATATTTTTTTGTTTTTGTCACATTCCTAAGCCAATAATTTGATTATAATAAATTTGTCCCCATTGATTCCGGTAGGAGACACAAATGCATTTGTGTCTCCTACCGGAATCAATGGGGCTAAATTTATTATAATCAAATAATAAAGGAAGGAATGCGACAAAAACAAAAAAATATCCATGAATTCAAGGCTCCATGGGGTGAGTAATCCATAGAAAATTATTTTGGGGGTGAACTACCCCTTTAACACCAACAAGCACTGAATGACCCCTCACCCGCAGCATGGTTGACAGTCTCTCTGGGACGACCTACTAATTGATCAAGTGCAATGTTTCAAATTGGTGCAATATTACATTCATCCTTGGATGGAATCGAGGAATATCGATATATATATCATATAAATATCAGATAAATATCGCTCCCTTCTATCGTTCTGGCCAACGTGCGTTCCCTGCACAACAAAATAGGCACGATACGGACATATACCAGGTACAATCATGATTTTCGTGAGGCATCACTGTTTTGTTTCACTGAGAGCTGGTTAAAGCCATCACAACCAGACTCACTCTATGAAGTCCCCGGATTCACTCTGGTACGACTGGACAGAGGTGGAGGGAGGGGTTACGGCGGTGTATGTGTGTACATAAATGATCTCTGGTGTCGATCCTTCTCCGTCAAACTTAGGATATGCGACGATCCCAACGTGGAGATCCTAGGCATGACTTTAAGACCTTTCTATCTTCCCCGCGAATTTGGGTGCATTTTACTTTTTCTAGTTTATGTGCCTCCTAAAGGGCCAGGAAGAGCTGCACAAGCAGCAAAAACCACTGCTGACTGTGTGCACGGACTGCAACTGCAGTATCCAGAGGCACCAGCAATCGTGCTGGGAGACTTAAATCAGTGCTATCTGGACACCGTGTTGCCGGGATTTGAACAGTATGTTAAGGATGCGACGAGGAAAAATAACATTCTGGACAAGTGTTATGTGAACATCCCAAATGCATATGTTGCCACGGTTGGGCCGCCTATATTGACCTCTGATCACAACGTTGTGTGCATGACTCCAGTTTATAAGTCAAAACTGAAGAGAGGAAAGGTGGAGAAGAAAGTAGTTAGGACATGGACAAATGAAAGCAAGGAACAACTGAGAGCATGCCTGGACTGTACAGATTGGGACACCTTTAGAGATGGTTCATTGGACGAAGTAACCACAGTTACAAATGATTACATTAATTTTTGTGTACAGCTGGTTGTTCCTACAAAAGAAATTAAAATCTATCCGAACAATAAATCTTATGTGACCAAGGACATAAAGAATGTTATAAATGAAAGGAAAACAGCCTTCATAAACAAAGATTTCGGTGCACTCAAATTGACAGAAAAAAAGCTAAAAACAAAAATGAGGCAGGCAAAATTGGCACATAGACAGCATCTAGAGGATGCGTTCAAAGCCAAAAATCACAAAAAGGCGTGGGATACTATGAAATCCATGACGGGAATGTCATCCCCAACAAAACCTATTGTGACAGATAATGAACTTGGCTTTTCTAATGACCTAAATACTTTCTTTGCTAGATTCGAATCATTAGGTGATTCCTCTAAGTGCACTGAAATACTTAAGGCTGTAACACCTGCCCCCTCAGACAGAATTATCATCACTGAAGAGGATGTCAGAAAAGTGTTTTGGTGTACTAACACAAGGAAAGCTAATGGGCCGGACGAGTGCAGTGCTTTCCTCCTCAAAAACTTCGCATCTGAGTTGGCTCCTGTGTGGCAACCAATATTTCAAACCTCTGTAGACACACACATAATTCCTCTGTGTTGGAAAACCTCACATATAAAACCACTACCCAAAATCCAATGTCCAAAAGAACATAAGGATTATAGACCCATAGCTCTCACTTCAGTGATCATGAAATCACTGGAAAGAATACTGTTGCAACATCTTGTAAGTATAACTAAAGACAAATTCGACCCCTGTCAGTTTGCTTATAAGAAAGGTTGCGGTACAGAGGATGCGGTTGTCACACTGGTCCACTTCATTACAAAACACCTAGATAAGTCTAATAAGAATCATGCAAGGGTGCTGTTCTTAGACTTCTCTTCAGCTTTCAATACAATACAGTCTGATATTCTGGTGTCAAAGATGGTACAGTTGGAACTGAATCCATACTTAATTCACTGGTATGCTTCCTTCCTTACTAACAGAGTACAGAGGGTGAAAGTGAACAGAACCCTCTCCGCAGCATTAACTACTAATGTTGGTGCTCCCCAGGGTTGTGTAAGCTCAGCTGTACTTTTCACCCTTTATACTGACAGCTGTCGTACTGAGGAATGTCTGTCTGAATGTCGCACTGACAAACCAGACCAATACATTCTAAAGTACTCTGATGATACAGTTTTGATTTCTCTTTTGGATAGTTCCAGTGATCCTGGACTGCACCAACACAGAGTAAATAAGGTGGTGGAGTGGAGTGATAACAACGCTCTTATCATTAACACAAAAAAGACAGAGGAGATTGTTTTTGGTGCCCCACTAGAGATACACAGATCCCCCATTACTATTCATAGTGAACAGATCAACCAGGTATGTTCGTATACATACCTAGGAGTAGTAATTGACCACCTTCTGTCATGGAAAGACCAGATTGAATCAGTGGGTAAGAAGACAAAGCAAAGAGTCCATTTCCTTCGCCGCCTGAGATCTTTTGGTGCTAGTAGACAGATTCTTCTTTTGTTTTTCACTTCTGTTATTATGAGTGTTCTTCAGTACTGTAGTACCACCTGGTATGGATGTCTGTCTGTAGCCTTAAAGTCACAACTGCTGCAGCAACTGAACATTTGTTCAAAGATTGTTGGACAACCACTTCAGAGGCTCTATACATCTACGTATAATGACAGTATGATAAGGTTGGCAAGGAATATCACTTCAAACACAAGCCATACTTTGTATGGAGAATATAGGTTGCTGCCTTCAGGAAGGAGATAGTGTTCCTACATACAATAAGGTCAAACTGAAGAGGTCCTTTGTCCATCAGACGACATTGAGGCTTAATCAGGAGTTGTAGGCTTGGGGTAGGCTGAGAGGTGGACATTGCTCTTGTCTTTGTATGTCTTTATGTATGTATTCTGTTTTGTTTTCTTATGTCATGTTTATTGTTGCATACATGGCTGCTGTGTCGCAAGACAAATTTCAGTGTGAACTGACAAAGTATTATCGTATCGTATCGTATCGATCTTCGTGCAATAATTACACTTATTCTAGGGTAAAATAGGGCATACGTGGTTAAGCATTTTATGCTATCTAGCATTTGTTTAGGAAATATAATTGTATTTGACATTTCTAAAGTGTGTTTCTTATGTGTATTTCAAAGACACATTCAGTTGACATTCTTGTAAGGGTTAAAACCATACAGACAGTAATTGTTTATTTTTTTTCTACCCTTCTGAACAGAATACAGTATAATAAACGTATATATATTTTATATGTACACATACATAAACGTACACTGGCGATGCATAGACATGAGACTAAACAGCAAGAACAAAATCTCTTCAACTTAACAGGAAAATAAATATGCAGTCTCAAACATTGGTATCATTCTTTATAACGAAAACAAAAAAACATTTGCATCAAACATAGATCTATAAGGGCACCAAGGATATTCTTAAGAAAACATCTCAACATCTGTAGAAACAACTCAAAACAAAATAGAATATTGGTATTGAGGCAAGAACAAATTATAAATACAGCACACTGCCAAAAGCCACAAGCCACATCTCACTGGAATTCTAGACAGGTTTAAAACAATAATAAAAAAATCCCTTTTAGGGATTGAAATAATTGGGAGCTACTGTAAGAACAGTGTGCGGACTTCCCTTCCTTCTCCAAAATAAAATTTCCAAGACTTCAAGATATTCTGTGTACCCCTGGTGGTTCAAACTATTCAATCATTTAACTTCCTGTTTTTCTTCAAGGATTCCAACGGCACTCCGGATCCTCTTCAGAGTGATGCGTGATTCAGGCTTCAGGGTGTCTTCCAGGTCCGGTTTGATAGGGGAACGCTCCTCTTTCTTCAGGGTGTCTTCCAGGTTTGGTTTGATAGGGGAACGCTCCTCTTTCTTCAGGGTGTCTTCCAGGTTCGGTCTGATGGGGGAACGCTCCTCTTTCTTCAGGGTGTCTTCCAGGTTCGGTCTGATGGGGGAACGCTCCTCTTTCTTCAGGGTGTCTCCCAGGTTCGGTCTGATAGGGGAACACTCCTCTTTCTTCAGGGTGTCTTCCAGGTCCGGTTTGATGGTGGAACCCTCCTCTGTCTTGACACTGGCCTTCTCCACAGACATGGCCTCAGAAATGAACTGTACACAGGAGAAACAGGTTTGTGATATCATTCATGGACCGGGCACAGCACAAATTTGTGTCCATGTTGTTAAGGTGAATTTGCACATTTTCTACTATATAAAAAACCCTTTTCTTTCTTCCTAAATCTGGCAGCATACCTCAAACAAAGTAGAATATTTTTTTGACAAAAGTTAATGCTCTGAGGACAACAGTTTTATATTCAGACAAAACAAACTTTGGAAATGCAATGCAATCTCCACAATGACCTCATTTTAGGAATAAGGAGTAAGCATTTACACGTGATTGAGGCAATGTGAATTTTGTGAAAAAACAAAAAGCAGTAAAACACAACTGCAAATCAAGTCCCAGAGGACCAGAGTTGAAGAACCCTGATATAAAGGACTGATATCAGGTTGAAATCTTTGTACCTGATCATCTGGTCAGTCTACGCACTGCCTTCTTTGTGTCCATCCAGCTTATTGCAAATTTGCCTCGATTACGATAATGAACATGTGTGTGTGTGTGTGTGTGTGTGTGTGTGTGTGTGTGTATGTATGTATGTATGTATGTATGCATGTGTATATATATATATACATAGTGAAAATAGCAGATCTAAAAGGTCAATGCGTCTATATATTATATATAGACTGCTTCTTGATTATTCAATTAAACTTCATGAGAAAGATTAAGTCTGTTGTTTCTAAATGTCGGTTTGGATATATTTTTGGTTAATTGCCCAGCCCTATTACAGATGTACCTGTTCTTCCAAAAGAGTAAGGAGATGGTAGTCCACGCACTCTTGAACTAAACGGATATCATATTACTGTATATCATACATCTAACATACTACATATAAACTCTTGAAATCATACTGCTATGCTTGAGAAATTCGATATGAAGACTGTGGTTATTTTGCTACCTATGGTTAATAATAAGTCTAGAATATTAAACTGTTCCACTGAGTCTCATTTGCTGCTGTCAGCTAACAATATGGAACTAAAATAATTCTGTTTAGTTTGTGCTGTTCATTTAAAATATTTGATAATGCGTTATTTGTTTCGATTTGTGACCCATTTGTCATATATAGTTCAATCATATTTACCTCAACTCTGGGTTTTTTGGCCTCAGATGATACCTCATCATCTGTTCTTTTGACTGAGGAGAAAACAAAAACGTAACTGCATGTATCACACTTTTCATTAGGGCATGGCTCCTAGCTGAGATTTGCGCTCTACCTTTTCTAGCTAACATCAAAATGATTAAAGTCTTATTTCTAATTTGTGGTAATAAAAACTAACTAGCTAACTGGACCACTCCCTGAAATAGACCACTTAAAATGTAGAAACTAATTCATGCTTTACACGTTTGTCTTTGCGTACTGCTGGGCCTGTAAGCTTACCAGATGATGTGGCCATGCTGGATGCAGATGGTCTCTGGGCAGCTGGGGGCTCCTAAAGACAACCCATCAAAAACAATAAAGCAGTTATTTTTGTGTCAGTAATGGCTGCCATTAGTGTATTGTTGATGTATTCAACTTACAGCATTTTCCATCACTACAGGGTGATTTGGCAAGAACTCAGGCTTTCCCATGGCCACAGGACAATTTGCCAGCTCAATCAAAGCATCCCTTGTGTAGGATATTCTTCCTAAAACAAAAATGTATAAAGTGTTCCTATCAACCAGCCATTAGTTTCATCTGGGCCAAATCCCTCTAACCTGCTGAAGGTAATTCTTTTTTTTTTTTACAAAATTTTTATCCCACGATTTTGTAACCCTATTTTTTACACCCAGTGCCAATTGTCTATGTAATCCTGGGCACTACCTTCCCTCTGCCAACCTAGGGAGGCCAGGGCCGAGCTCATGCCTCCTTCAATGCATGAGAGCCAACTGACCTTCTTGTCACCTGACAGGGGAGAGTTTCCCTGGTTGGACGTAGCGCGTGGAAGGAACACGTTATTCCAACCAGTTTCCTTCCCCTCCATCAGGCGCCCCGGCTGGCCAGGGGGAGGCAGTATAGTGACCAGGATTACTGCATGTTTTTGTGAGGGTAGACACGGGGAGAACATGCAAACTCCACACAGAAAGGCCCTTTCGCCAACCCCACCTAGGGTATGGGCACTGATGACGCGGAGGAGAGAACACACCCCCAGCGCCCACAGCGTCCCCTGCGGGAATCGAACCCAGGACCTTCTAGCTGTGAGGCGACAGCACTACCGACTGTGCCACCGTGCCCCCTTCTGAAGGTAATTCTTACTAAAATATTATTACATGGCTCCGTTGTTTGCTGTGCCACCTGTGTTTGTCATCTCTGTCAGGAGTCACGCGTGCGTGCGTGCGTGCGCAGCTAATCTTGCATACTATTTGGCCAATCAGCGTCATATTTCTTGTGCACACTGATAACAGGCAATTTTCCAAATCTGTCAACAACTATGTCATTTAAAAGAACAAAATCAGAACAGTTGTCCCTCTAGTTATGGCATAAGCCCCGCCAGGCTGTGGAGAAGAATAGGGACGCTAGGGTTCATGTGGTTAATATAAGATTCTCGATGCATGCATAAGGAAGAATACATTGTAATGTTGTCAATCCAATGGTCTTCGAGAACACATAAAACCATGGTTATCTAACATTCGCTTACATACCTTGTGTCTGTATTTGCCGGCCCATTTCTATGGGGGCACTGCTGTCAACGCTTGTTGAAGCTGTGATGAAAACAGACAATCACGAGTCCGTTATCCATTAATTAACCCTCCAAACAGGCTCTCACCTACAGACCCCGTCAACTATGACAATGTTATGGCCAGTTAATATCTGCATGAAAAAGGAATTACAGTTGCCTACAATGCATGATTTGTCTCATCACAGCATATACTGTACAGGTCAAATACTATTCTCACTGCTCACTCCTGGCATGTTTATAGTACTTATTTTTCCACTTTCCACTTCTCTGATCTGTTATATGTTTCTTCCATGTCTGATAGCAATACACCATTCCTTGAATGTGAGCATACTTGCCGAATAAACATATTCTGATTCTAAATGGCTAAACACAAAAGCAAGCCGTTCAATAGTTATTCCAAATCATAGGGATTGATTGATGTACTTTATTTAGTAAGACATGAGAATAACAGTACATGGAAGTACAAATTCACAATACAAGGTCTACTAAACTGGAAGACTCATTAAGCACTGAGCTTGTTTAAGATGAGATCCCAAGGGTACTTACCACTTTCACCATTGAGATATCTCAGAAGGGCTTTTCGATCAGGTCTTCTGACATGTGGAATGTTGTTCTTCTATGGGAAAGTACAAAAAATATTGAAGGTCAATCCACATTTACAAGATGTAACCATATACAGTACAATACCAAGTTTGGTCATCATAACCCCTATTGGTATATGAGATATTCGCCAGACAAGATCTCGACCGGACGGAAGGACAAATGGAATTTTGATAAACACCACTCCACCTTCCCTAAAGATAACCACATATCAAATGTAGTCATCCTAGGCTTCTGGAAAACATCTCAGACAGATGGACAGACAGAGCTTGAAACTATAGTATAATAACAAGTACATTTCCTGATGAATGTACAATATAATATTACACAAGTGATTTCATATGAGTGGAAAAGAACACACTATGGAATGCACAATTTTATTAGAGTATTGAGATAATGTAATGGATAGTCTAAATTCCTAATCTGGACCCCATTTCCAGGTTGATTATTATTTTATGATAGAAGTTTTTCACTTGACTTTCACATGCTTGGACAGCTGCAAGAAGCAGTATGAGAAAATAAACAATGAAAAAAGTGAGTGGTTATCATAACCGATTGGCACCACAAGGAAAATAGCAACCATTTGAATTGCCCTTTAATTTTGAAGTAAGGGTGTTTCGGTGACTTACTGCAGCCCTTCGCACATACGATGGATGAGAGAGATGCACATTGTTGAGCAAAAACAAAATTGGCTCAAGAGTATAATACTCCTTGGGCAGCCCCTCCTTTCCAGTTCTGAAAGAAAATAGAAGACAGAACAGATAATTGGCATCCTATATTCTGATTATAATCACATTCATCTTGTTATTCAACCGTCTGACTGTATTTAGGCTAAACAATTCCAACAAGTGGTATTAGTGAGTATTTTCCATATTCACTAATAACCACTATATTGCCTCATATACAATTCAATTTGTTTTCTAACACTTCCAACAGCTGACTGACTGGCGAATATGTTTGGGGAGACCCTTTAACTTTATAACCTTCTGGTCTGTAAACATACTATTTTTCAGTTTAGCTAGGCCTACATCAATTTATAATGTTCAATATAATTATACAGTGGAAAATGGACATGGTCCACTTGCAGATTTTACTGGGGAATGGGATATCTATAACTTGCTGTCGGATATTCAAGTCCAAATCAGCTTTGATGATGATGGATAAATGGGCAAATGTTAATCCAGTGAAGGAGGTAGTGCACGTACATCTGTGGCCCAGGTGTAAGACAAGCAAGTATCACAAAAGAAAATAGTCTGCACATGGGTGATGCTGAAAAAGCTCTGCTGTATTTTTAAGTTATCAACGTTTCGATTATCAGGACATTAGTATATGTCCTGATGATTAGTTATATGTCCTGATGATGAAGTATACGTCCTGATGATGAAGTACATCCTGATAAAAGATTTTTGTAAAGAATACATTGAGGACTCTGACAGGAGCACTCATCCAAGGTCACTTGGACTATGCATGCACCTCATGGTATCATAGCACCACAAAGGCCTTAAAAACAAGGCTCCAGACATCCCAAAACAAACTGGTAAGGCTACTTCTTGGCCTTACATCTACAACTCATTTAACCCCTGCTCACTTTGCTAGGGTCGGATGGCTCAGGGTAAAGGACAGAGTACAACTACTTGCAATGGGCCTGGTCTACAAGATACACTATAACCACAAAGACACCCATGTCTAGTAGCTGTCAAACTACTTCACAAACGTCACTGAAGTCTACAATCACAACACCAGAGGGAGCTCCACTAATCACGTTCAACCCAGATTTGGCTCAAACAAGGGGTTAAATTCGTTCGTACCAACAGTTGTAAAGGAGAGTAAATCCCCATAGATATAGAAGCCTAGATACCTAATTGGCCTCTGCAGTTCATTGGAGCGACCTGTATCGCTCAGGCGGCCGCCATAGAGGGCAAGCTGCCACTCAAAGTGACTACTGGCCAATCACAGCGCGTTGACTACTGGCCAATCACAGCGTGTCTAACTTAGTGGCTGGTTTACAAAAAGACCCGCCCCCACCGGCCTCTGATTGGCCTACCGAACGTCCCCTTCTGTGACGCACGCGGAAACTTCCCGAGGGAGGGCGGAAGCTGGTGCGCGCCCGAGATACAGACGCCTCAGAGCCGGAGGAGGCGTCTACCTTTATACGTCTATGGTAAATCCCTATCTCCTTCAAAAGCGCTCTAAAAGGTGGCTGCAATTCGAAACTGGCCCCTGTAAATGTCAAAGCCTAACCCCCCCCTAGCCTGGTAAACCCCTCCCTCCGGAAATCTCATTTGTATTTGTTTGCAGGAGTGAGTCTGGCCTACAGGCCTGTCTGGGCGTTTCTCCGGAGTTCATAACATGAACTCTCCTATCAGTGTCCTCCCTCATTGTTCTGTGATTGACAGTGTAGGTTGGCCAATCAGGTGGAACCCGAGTGAACCCGAGTGCAGCCGACAAAAATGGAACCGGCCGCCATTGAAATTCTGTCCGCTGTTTTGGTTTTAAAAATTCAAAACGCTCTTAAACTTTACTTCGTTCGGATAGAATTTAGTTGTTTAACTTCACATATTATGTGGTCAAATCAATTAATCATGACGGAGCCTATTTAAAAACAAAAATTCTGAGAACTGGCAGGGCGGGCAGTGACACTAGGCATGGCTGTTTCTGGTGGTCGGGGAAACGAACTGCTGATTGGCTGAAGGGGAACGGACTGCTGATTGGCTGAAGGGGTTGTCAGTCTACTCTACGGTACTAATCCCGCCCAGCTCCCGGCCACAGCCAAATTGCCCATACAGGCCTGTAGGCCAGACCAATTCCTGAAATCAAATGCAAATGACATTTCCGGAAGGAAAGATGCTAAAGATGGCCATTACTCCTCATGTAATGAAGAATATGGTAGCACATTGTGAACACAGAGTAAGAATTTGTATATATTTATCAACCATATTCTCAGAATTATGAAAATGTATCAATTTCCTCTATAGTTAAGCATAACAGGGTGGAGATGTTATGCTTTACCACATCAGTAATACAACCTAAAACATTGATACAAAGGCAAATTAAACAGTGATACTTATACTTCTTCGGGTATAGGGTTTCCTGTCAAAAATATATTCTATTTTCTGAAGTCAAGGCTATAGGAATAGACAGGGGACATGTACAGGTGGATTTGCATCAGCGTAGCAGGGCCCTGTTACGCTAGCCTGGTAAAGCCTGGTAAAGCCCTGTTATCTTGAAATGAATGCCTCTCTGAGTTGACTGTCCCAGGGGACAGTCAACTCAGGGACACATTCATGTCAAGATTTTAAGCATTAATAATACATTATCACAATTAATAACATTTGGTGAGAAACATTAGAACTAATACTAAATAATAATAACTGTTTATTTTGTTTGAATTTTATTACTTATGTGTAACTGAAGCTGAATAAACATGATTGGGAACATGGCATTTTAGCTCATCTCTACTCAAATCAAAGTGATTATTTAATTCACCCTGAGGAACATATATCATTGTGTGCTATGGTAGAGAGGCTTCAAGATATGATGTCATTGGGAAACAAATGGCACCGAATAGCCTACTATCTATGAATAACCCGTCATTAAATGTTTCAATGAATTGAGTTCCCCCTCCCCCGAAAAACAAAACAACAAAGTCACAAGTTCACAACGCAATGTGCGACATTGTCTGTCTGTCGCACATATGACGAAGTATAGGGCACAGTTATGTAGGCTACCTACCCGTGAATTATGTAGTTGGTCCTGACATTTTTGGGCCAGGCAAACTCCCCGAAAATCACATCATCTCCTTGAGTGATGATCTCTTTTTCCTGAAGGTTGTAGTGACGGAGAACACTCAGCACGTCATCCGCCATGATTTCACCTGTCATTTCAGCTCACCTGTCTGAACCATATAGAGTCTATGGTCTGAAGCCCTGAATGAATCATCTGTAGATTGAACAAGTAAAACAACATTCAATCTCACATTTTGTGAATGGAAATTCTCCAGTAGAGTACGTAGGCCTAAATGTAGTATGCCTACTTCAGTAAAAGTACTTGATGTTACTTTTTTCATGCAGGTTCATAAAGCATGTGCCGCCCATTCATTGCATGTGAAACTCGAGTTCTTTTTACTTATGTTTATTTGCTGAAAACACTGTAGAACTGACAGTATTTCAGACTAGACAAAAAACTAAACATTAACTTGGACATTCTTACATTTACATTAATATACATGACTTTCACAATAACACTCACAAAAGAAACAATACTGACCACTTTGCCTGCTTGCACACAAATAGGCGGGGGGGGGTAGAGGGATGCCTCAGACTTTCTTCAAAAACCTTTACTTTATTTTAGTTTACTTCTATTTTATTTTACTTTCTTCCAACTCTCTTACACAGAGTGCTCTCCCTCAGTCGAATGAGCCGACTGACTCACCCTACCACAACAGGTGTATCAAACAAAACTTGATTACAAAAACACAGATGTAACAAATGAGACATAATTGGAAACTTACAACACATAGGGCGCGTTCGAAAATTACGCACCGGAGCACACTCGCCTATTAGTTTGTATTGGCCAGTGCGCTCAGTGCTGTATTTTCGAACGCACCCATAGAAAACCCCAAAGGGACGTCACTTGAGTCGGTCACTACAAGGACAAATACAGAAGAAATAAAACACTCACTTGACAGCATTTACAATGTCTGGCCATGGGAAGAAGGTTGCATGCATTATGAGCTTGTAGATCGGCTATTTTCCAAATATTTTTGTATACAATTTGAACTTGTGAAATGGGACATTCTGCACAATGAGTAGCCTACCTTTACTTTTGGTACTTAAAGTATATTTTGATGCCGATACTTTTGTACTTTTACTCAAGTACATTTTGAATACGGGACTTCTAATTGTAACATCTACATTGCATTATTGATACTTTACTAAAGTAAAACATGTGAGTCCTACTTCTTCCATCACTGCTCCTCACCACATCCTTCTGGCAGTGAGAAATGATGAGGAGCTGACCAAACTTATTATTATTACAATCTCAGAAGGAGGCCTTGTACCCAACATCTGGGCTGCACTTCTGGTCAAGAAGATATGTGGATTACCTGTATACTATTTCAAATTGCTTAGAAAAAGACCTGCTTGGGGTAAGGACGCAAAATAATACTGACACACCTGGAAAAAACCCTCTGCCATTGACTGAAGGAATAGTCATTTAGCTTGAGAGTGGGCCTATTAGCTGGTCATCAAGTTCATTAACCCCTTCTGCTGTTGGAAATGGCAAACAGTTTATGGTGTGCCATAGGCCTACTGTAGAAGCTTAGCCACAGGGCACACAGAATTTACTTTCCATATGGTCTTGCCTCTTAAAAGCTGCTGTGGGTAAAAAGTAACCAATGGCCATGGTATTAACATGGTTGAGTTTTTACTTTTTATAATGTCTTACTGTCTTTCAGTCATGTTTACAAGACTGTAAGGGATGTGATGGTCATTCATCCCTTACAGTCCCTTACAGAATCCTTGGTATTCTGATAATCAGAATCTTGATCAGTGTTTCTCAAACTTTTCAGTTCCAGACCCAGAAGATAAATTAGGTGTCTCCCTGTTACTCAAACTCGTAAAAAATAGCCGACATTGTGAAGCCCTATTGAAAATAGGCAATATACAATTTTTTATGTTTTGAAAATGTATCTTTGGGAAAAACTTGTGACTAAAAGACATTTCTTCTTATCTATGTGTAGGCCTATATGATCTGATGGTTTGATCTGTGGCTTTGGCAGAGATCAAACCATCTATACTGCCCTTGCAACACGTGCCTATGTGAAGCTAGACAGCTAGTTAACAATCCTGGGATCCTCCAATAAACAAACAAGGCTTGACTTTTCTTGGTAATTTACTGAAGTCTCTGCAGGGTATTTTTGATTGTAAAACTGAAACAGTACAGAAATAGACAGAAATACACACACATATGAATTAGTACGTATATAAGTATACATAAATTGTAAGTATTTGCATTTGAACCAGTTACACAATGCTACAAACACAGAATACAGTCACTGCATCAGTAAGCTAACATGGAATGCAGAGCACATGTGCTTACACAACTATCAAACAAACCTAGTCTACACAGGAAAGTTGCAAACATCAAATCTTACATGAAATGCAATCATTACACCGAATAGCTACAACTTAATGTACTTACAGACAAATAATGTCCAAGGCAAAAACGTTTTATGATTATTCTCATCAGACCACAAGCACAGCTCATTGATCACTGGAGAAATGCTGGCTTCACTGAGTGTGCATTTTACTTTCATTTTCGTTTTTATACTTTTTTACCTCCACCACTAGATGGCAGTACAAATACTATGATCTGTTACAAAGAACATGACCTTTTAGCTTAACTTATTGACTTATTAAATGACAGAATTATTTAAAAAAATTTAAACTTTGGATCTTAACCAATCTGCCATTTGGAGGCAGCACACCATCATATGCCCGTTTTTGGGCACGTTATTGTAGGCATTGTTCAAAGATTTCCAAAAACAATTCTGCAATTCAGATCTGCTATTTTAGGGCAGGCTATAAAGGGGCTCAATTGATTTAACCACTTGAACCTCAGCATCCCTATTCTGGGGGAAACTTTGCCAAAAATAGTAGTGAGCATGTAGATTGGCTATTTTGGGGGAAAAAGTTGGGGGGAAAGAATGCACCGAGTGCAGAGAAAACTAATGTCCAGTTTAAGTATAGATAGACGGTTTAAGTGGTTAAGTATCCTTCTGTTACCTCTCTATACTTCTGTTTCATACTCATGTATTTACCTTCCAACTTTGTTATATTTGTATGAGATTATCGTTTGTAGGACCCTGCAGACTCCTCTCCCCACACATCTGCTGAAAGGATCGGTCCATTGGAGGCTGTTAAGGTCTACTTGTCAGGACTGCCTTTCCTTGGACGGCTGTTAAGGACTACTTGTCAGGACTGCCTGAATTCCCTGAACCAAACAGTTGAAGAGATTATGGGAGGTCGTGATTTAGAGCAGTAGTGGTTCTCAAAGTAGGGTCTGTTGACCCCCAGGGGTCCTTGAGTGGGTTCCAGGGGCAGGGGGTCCCCAGCAGCTAAATTAGTTAATATAGCATCACAATTAGTTTAACCAACTTAACATGGTTATTTTAACACATTTATATATAACCGCTATGGAAAAATAGTCAATCTGTATCACCTGCGACACATTGTGAGCTTGTAGATCTTACATTTTTGAAAGAATCTTGAAAGATTATGACACTTTTGGCATAATTTAGATTCCCCTGGCACAAAATCTTTTCAAATGGGGGTCCATGACAATTATTATTATTGTCACAGGAGACGCCTGAACAGTGTTTGTGGCAAGTTTGGTGTGGATTTGAGCAACGGTGGGCCTTGCAAGTCCAGATGTTACGTTTGTGACAGCCGTCCACCCATTAGGCAATTTTTATATAAGATAAGATAGGTTGGGGAGAATGGATCTACAAGCTCACAAGGCGTCACATCGATATTTAACATTTCTGGATAATCCTTGATTTTTTTGGGAAAATGACATTTTAAAACAGCAATGCATTGATATAAAAATAAATGTACTTTGTAATTTGTACTTTTGAATAGGCCTAAGTATTTTGAAAAAGCATGTACTTTTAAATATTTTTCAAAGCAAGTAGCCTACTCCAGTACTTTAAACCAAGCACACATTTTATTGAGCAACTTTCAATAAGTAGTTGAATAATAGGTCTATACAGTATGTATGTATGTATGTAGGTGTGTGGGCAGGTGGGTAGGTGGTTATACTGTGTATGTAGGTGTATGAGTACTGTATGTATATCTCTTGATAGTATTACTGGTAATTATTTTAATAATTTATATCCATTTTTATATGTCTGAGGATTTTACAAAAAGGGGAAGTTATCTATAAGCCTCTAGGCTTCTAAACTTCTCTTGCACAGAATACCTTAGTTGTCTGGTGGCTTCCTTCCCTAGCAGCCACTAGAGGGAACCATGCCAAGCAAAATGTTGTACTCTTACTGTAGTCTTATGCAAAGGTTAAAATGTAATTTCCTATAGTTTGTATAGTTTCAATGTACAGATCTTTTTTTATTATTATTGTACTGTTTAGACTGAACAGGTCTGTAGGTCTGTTTTGCAAACCATACTGTACTGTATGGTACTGCACAGGCTTATGAAACAGCTGGCAGTGGGAGAAAACTGAAGACAAAAGATTAAAAAAAAGAGAAGTATGACTAAGTTACAGAAGTGGTAAATTTTATCACCAACTTCATGTCATGAGTGGACTGGAAACAAAAGTCAGCCTGGGAATATTAATTACAGCGGCCCTCATATTTGTGATTAAAGAAATAATAAGTAATAATGATAAGTAGTGAAAGCTCATCTGTCAATCAACTAAATACAATAAAATAAATACAAATTAAAGGGCCCCAGCGTGATAATCTATAGGGCAAGACCCCTACGGTCTTTTTTACAAACCAGTATTGTACCGCACACGGCTTATGAAACTATCTCACTACTCAAACTATCTCACGCTATGGGAGTAAACTGATTACAAAAAGATAAAATAAGAGAAGTGAGCAGTTACAGAAGTGGTCAATTTCATCATCAACTTTATGTTGAAATTTGTGGGCCAGTAGATCATATCTCACACTAGATATAGCCTACTGTAAATGGTTGTGTGTGTGTGTGTGTGTGTGTGTGTGTGTGTGTGTGTGTGTGTGTGTGTGTGTGTGTGTGTGTGTGTGTGTGTGTGTGTGTGTGTGTGTGCGTGCGTGCGTGCGTGTGTGTGTGTCTACAACACGTCGCTATTTTCGGCACGCAGCTAAGTATAAATCAGGCATTACGACACCATCACGGCCCACCAAATGACATTTTAGTCTTCTGAATCATACATGGGCAACTGGTGGCCCGGGGGCCACATGCGGCCCCCACCTTCACTTAATGCGGCCCGCAGGTTAATATCGGAATACTGATATATTATTGATTTCAGCTGTTACAATGTCAAACATGCCAACATGACCCGCTTTAATTACTTCAGTCTATATTAGTAGCTTAATGACTAGTATTAAAATTCTAGTCTTTTTTATGTCCAATGTATTTGTATTTAAGTTCATAAAGTTAACATAAGTAGCCTATAACTAAATGCATTTGAAATTAAATATAGTACTTTTCAGGATTCCATTAGAAAAATAGCAAAAAAATAAGTCTTGATTCCAATTCAAAAATGGCAAAAAATAGCAGATCTACAGGCTCAAAACGCGTCGCACTGCGACATGTTTTGAGCTTGTAGAGCTTGTAGATCGGCTACTTTTGCTACTTTTGTGTGACATAGAATGGCAAAGTACGGCATTAATGTATGAACAATTTTAAAATACAGAGAGATATAAGAGTTGTCTGCCCGACAGTATATGCAATGTGGCCCTCTGGAGTAATTATTTATTAGGCTAACACTAATTTAAAAAAAAGTTTGGTGAAAATATATTCTTAAAGGATTTATATATATGAATTATATATATGAATTACATAAGAGTTATACAATGTTTTGGTCTGTTTTCCTTTTTTTTTTTACATCTAAACTTGCACGCCAGAAAACACCATAAACATTTATTTAATTTTTTTGTTAAAAGCATTAAAAAGACTAACCATGTGTATTGATAACATAGGTGTATGAATGTACCTTTTTACCTTTTGTACCTTTTTTTAATGTGTTTTTTTGCCCTTGTGTCAAAGATCGTCAATTCTACGATTCTACGATTCTACAAAAACATAATTTAATCAGGCATAAACCGGTTTTAGCTATATTCTAAGGTCCCGTCTCACTTCCGGGTTTAAAAAGGCGGGAAAGCTGCGAAAGCTCTGGTAAGCTTTTATTTTTTGATAAATCCATATAATAATAATAATATTACTATCTGCCTGGTGTGTCCCAACCAACATGTCAACTCCGTCAGTCCTTCTAAATCCAAACTATAAAAAAAAAACTTTGAAAAATAAATGGTCTACTCACTATGACTCACATTTTGTCAACTCCATCAGACTCCGTCAGATGTCAACTCCGTCAGATATGCCATCTTATGGAGTTGACATCTAAAAAAACACACACGTCTCACACACACACACACACACACACACACACACACACACACACACACACACACACACACACACACACACACACACACACACACACACACACACACACACACACACACACACACACACACACACACACACACACACACACACACACATATATACATCAAGAGGCACTGTTGTATAGGCCCACCAGAGCATACATTTGTCACAATGCTGAACAATGACCTTTCTTTAATTTGGGCATTTGCTCTCCAGGGTCTAAATTCTACAATTAATCTCAGAATACGTGCAGGAAACTGCTTTTTATAGAAAGACACATTTAGAAAAGGACAATTCACAAGCAGAAGGTTCAAATCAAGACACACAGAGGTGCTCTTTATTATAACAAGAAACATTTTTTTTGTACAGAGGGAAAATACATTTTATCCAAATTTAAAATTTAGGTGGAAGGAAACATTACATTTTAGATATTACAATTTTACTATAGCCTATTTATTTTATAACATTTTGAGAACTATACCATGAAGCGTCTCAACAAGAAACCATTAGAGACAACAATAGAGAACTTGGCCAACAGTTTTCCTTTTACAGTAATTACAGTAGTCTTAAAAATAAAATAAAAATCCAAAAATCCAAAAATGTCAAATAAATATAAATGTATAAAACTTGAATATTTCCGTTGTTTTATATTTATGAAAAAAATCGAATGTTTCCTATTAATACATTGTACATGTAGACATTTTTCATCTCTGCCTCAGGGGCAGTGTGTTATTTTGTGTAACATTTAGAAGACTGTTGACCCTCTCTATGAGAATGGCATGCTTAAAAGTCATCAGATTTCTGAAACAAAATCCTGTTTACAAGGGAAATGCGTAACTTATTTACACAGCAAAAAAACAACAACAACACAGCCATAGGCTAGAACTAACATGAGGGAATGGAAAAGTGAATCTTCTGTGTCCCTTTGGACAGTGTGGACGTGTGTGAGACAAACGTGACCCACGGACCAGTTCTCTAAAGGCCTGATTAAGAACGATTTATAATTTGTTGTACGATGGCATCCTGCACCGATCTACAAGCTCGACAAGACACGTTGTGAGCTTGTAGATCGGCTATCTTCGGCATGCGACACCGTCATATGACAAAGTATAAATCGGGCCTTACTTAGGCATTATACAAGTTGTGTTTATACACAAGATTATAAAAATAATATCAAAATATAAACAAAGACGTTCACAATTTATAGGAAAAAGGCAAAGACTTAACTGAACAAATAAATACCCAGTGTGTATACTGACCCTGCTCACTGTAGAAAAAATTTACTAACTGAACATAAAGAGAATTTTATAAAGAGCTTTTTTCTCCCCCTGCGGATGACCCTACCAACACCATGGATCCCTCAAATGTCAGTATGCAGGTGATAAAAGTATAAATAAGACATTAATAAATAAAAAGAAAATGAAAGAGACACAGGTCGTTCTTGCTGTTAGTATAAAAGTTTATTTAAAAAAAAAAATCCTTCTGTCAAATGAATTTACAGCTTTACCTTTTTCCTTTATTTCTTCCTCCAAGAGTGCCCTTTTCATATAAAAATATTCAGCAGTTCGTCTCGGCGGAAAGGTACAAGTTGGCTACTTGAACTGTTCGGGTATGTGTCCGATCTGAGACTGCATGCTGGTCGGCGGACTCGAGATGCCCTCCGACCAGTCGGACATATTGGAATGCGGAGAGGAGCTGGACCACTGGTCAGGGGAGCCGGGCGAGGGCGTCAGAAAGGGGTGGTCAGGCACTTGGAGCTGATGGTTGGGGGTGTTGTCCATGGGGCCAGAGTAGCTGTGCTGGGAGGGTGGGGTCAGGAACTGGGTGCTGGCCATGGACTGGTTGAGAGAAGAGGGCATGATCTGAGTGTCCTGGGGCAGGATGGTGTGGATGGGTATGCTGCTGTTGCCCGTGCCCTGTTGGAGCTCGGGGGAGCTCATCTCGCTACTGATGAAGTTCTGGCCGCCAGCAGTGCTCGAGTTCTGATGCTGCAGTTGGATGTTTTGCTGTTGCTGTTGCTGTTGTTGTTGTTGTAGCTGCTGGATGTTCTGCATTTGCTGCATCTGTTGAGCCTGCTGCTGCAAGAGGTGCGGCTGGGAGCCCAGCCTAGTGTTCTGCATCCCCTGGTAGCTCATCATCTGGGAGAGGTTGGAGGCAGGGTGGCCGTTGTGGAGGGACGTCATCAGGCTGTGCTGCTGCCCACCCTGATGCAAGGCCCCCTGTCCAACCGGGGCTCCTCTCATGGGGTTAAACTGACCGTGCATCCTGGATAGCCAATCACACTGGCCGTTGATGGCGCCCTGGCCGCCCCCCGACACCGGCAGGTGCGTGAGACGGGGCGGCAGCGGGTCGAACTGCATGCGCGCCAGCTCCTGCTTGGGAATGACCATGTGGCCGACGGCCAGGTGGGGATCGGACATGCCCTGGAGGCGGTTGAGGGACACCGACGACGACTGCTGGAAGGGCGACGTCATCATGGGCGGCGAGGCCACGTCAGAGATGTAGCCGTGGGGCGACTCCAGCGAGTCGACCGGCGACAGGACGGCCGAGCTGTCCAGGAGGCTGCCGGACTTCCCGTCCTGGGAGTGCTTCTTCTTGTTCTTCATGTCTTTACCGTCTTTGCAGCCGATGCCCTTGGTGCTGGGCTTGCGTGCCTTTTTGCCCTGGCCCTGCGGCATGTGGTGCTGTTTCATGCTGCTGAGGTAGCCGTTAGGGGAACAGAGGGCAGGCGACAACGTGGTGCCCAGCGAGCCGCCGTGCATCGGAGGGCTCCGCACCAGGTTGTATTCGTCCAGGAGCCGCACGATGTCGTGATGCATGCGCTCCTGGGCGATGTCCCGGGGCAGTCGGTCCATGTGGTCGGTGATCTCCCGGTTGGCAAAGTGCTCCAGCAAGACCTTGGCTGTCTGGTGGCTTCCTTCCCTGGCTGCCAGGAACAGTGGCGTTTCCTCCTGAAGCAGATTGGACAGGGAAAACCCATTCAGAGATACACACACACATAGAATGTTGTCTTGGAAAGAGTTTCGCTATTGTTTTTGCTAAGTGATGACAAAGACGTTTTCTTATTACGAACCTTGTTATTTTGCATGTCCTTATTGGCGCCATTCTTCAGTAGCACTATAACTGCTTCCACGTTGTTCACAGCAGCGGCCCAGTGTAGTGCTGATTTACCTGGTGAGGCAGAAATAAAACAAACAGGTTATACATAATTCCATGTCTACATCAGCTCTATAACTATACAAGACTGTTGAACCACTCAAACCCTATTTGATACCAGGTCTTACGACGGTGGTCCGAGGCAAAAATGATGCTGATGTACAACGTGTCGCATAGCGACTTATTGTGAGCTATTTTGAAAGATTTTGTCTATACTAATAATAATACCTCAGATTTATATTGCCCTTTTAGGGTACTCAAAGTAGCTTTACAGAAAACAAAACAAACAAATTATTAAAGCAAAAGAACAAGTATATCTGTAATACACATGCCCAAAATAGGGCGACACCAGGTTGCAAGTGGTTAAAGATTAGGTACATTTTGCTATTGCTATTTACACTATAGTAATACTAAACTATTACTATGACTACTATTATGTTGAGTATTGTGTACATACTTCTATTCAGTCATATGCTTGAAAGAGAAGGGCACAAAAATCTTTACCAAAGTCGTCGATGGCATTGACATCAGCGTGACAGTTAATGAGCTCCTCCACCATCCCTTCCACTGCCAGCCTGGCAGCCAGGATCAGAGGGGTGGTGCCATCATGCATGCGGGCATCCAGGTCCGTGGCACGGTTCCTTATTAAAATCTACAGAGATGATGAAGACATGAAGCTGGGGTCATTGTGGGGCAAATGTGATCATATTGACTCATATGGACTGTTAGTTCAGTGGTTCTCAACCTTTTCTGCATCAGGGCCCAGAAATCATGAAAGTGTTTGCGGCCCAACCATCTTTTGGGTAGACCACGTGTTTATTGATTGATCAATCGATCGTGTTCTGGCTTAGATCAATGGAACGAACGTAGTATATTTTAAGTTCTTATTTATCACTATGAAAACAAATGTTTCTGGCTTTAAAGACTCTTTTTTCATATATTTTTAATTAATGTTATATTATCATTTAAATCTTAGTGTTTTGCCAATTATTTGGGGGCCCACTTGCAATACCCTCGTGGCTCACCAGTGGGCCCCGGCTCACAGGTTCAGAACCACTAAATAGTTGAAAATGTTCAACAAAAAACATCACCCATAATCCGCCTTAAAAAGGGACGCCAGGTTGAAAAGTGATTAAAATATTTCTTTAAGGTTATAGAATTTGCCTATGTATTGGGAAATTAGTGAGCACAAAGTATTGATATAGTAAAAAGAAAAATGAATTCACAACTCTTTATGAAGTTGCATATATTGCAATAATAATGTGTGGTTGTCACAAAATCCCAAGGCACACCTGGACGATTATGACATTTTACGTGACGATTAATTGTCACACGAATAATTATGATTAACGATTTAATTGTGTTTTTGTCATTGGGACATAATGAACAGAAATTACATTTACGTTTGGGCTTTTAGACTTTGAAGTTACACAGGTGCAGATATGACAAATAACCTAAATATACAAATAAATGAATGACATATTTAATAACTTTATACTTAATAAACGTAATTTAAAAAATCATTAATAGTGGAAATAGCGATCTACAAGCTCACAACCCATCGCAATGCGTTGTGAGCTTGTAGATCAGCTATTTCCATTACTTTCTTTGAAAATGTTTGAAAAATTACGAAGATTTTTCAACATAGAAAAGATATGACGATTATGAACAAATAATTGTGATTATCTCAAATAATTGCAATTAGGCGACTATGTAATAACTGTGACAGGTCTACTCGCCACACCGTTTGGAACCCCCTGCAGTATACCGTACCTTACTAAGATGAAGAGGAAGTATGTTAGCCATGTTTGTAGGGCCGCAATTGTCGATTATTTTCTCAGCAATTACTATATCGATAACTTTTTAGATTAATCGAATAATCGAGGAGCATTTGTTTTATTTCTTGTGTAAATGAATTAACGCAAAAAAAATCTAATTGATAACCGACTAAATCAATCATATTATTAAACACTCAAGACCTATTTTATATACCTATTTATACCTATTTTAAAATAGCCGATCTACATACTCACAATGCGTCACGATGCAATGCGTTGTGAGCTCGTAGATTCGCTACTTTCGCTATTAAAAATATATACGTATAATAAAATACTAGATTTCAGATTTTCACCCCAAAATAGATTCATTTGAGTTAAAAAACTATTATCAATTTATTTTTGTAATTGATTAAATCGATCAGTTTGATTAAATGTCGCAACCCTACGTGTGTGTGTGTAAAAATGTTCTACATGTTATGTGGCCTTTGGATCCCACCTGGAATACCCCCTGGGCATCGGCTGCCACGGCGGCGTGCAGAGGCGTCCTGCCCATGTTGTCCTGGACGTTGGCATCGGCGCTGGCCTCCAGCAGGCGTTTGGCGGCGTCGGAGCGGGCGTAGCGAGCGGCCAGGTGCAGGGCGGTCTCGCCCGTGCGGTCCGTCTGGTTGTGAAGGTTGGCGCCCTGGTAGATGAAGTCATTGATGACGTTGGCCGCCACGTCCTCCTCTTCCTCGCTGTTGCCCGTTTCCAAACCTCCGCCGCTGCAGGACGCAATCATCAGGGGCGTGAATCCGTCTGGATGGAGGCAAGAGAGAGGAGAAGGGAAAGAAAGGGAGAATCGGATTAAGTTCAGGGGAGAGGAATGAAGGATGAGAAGATGAGAAGGAAGAAGACCAGTGGTTTCTCATAGTGGGGTCCGGGGACTCCCAGGGACCCTCGAGATGGTTCCAGGGGGTCCCCAGCTAAATGTGTTAATATAGCATCAACAGCAGTTTAACCACTTTAACCCGATTATACTTCGGCTATTTTCAAAGCATTCTGAAACTTCTTGAAATTTGTGAAAATCTTTGAACATTTGTAACTTGGCACAAAATCTTTTCAGATTGGGGGTCTGTGGCAAAATGCATATCAATTTGGGGGTCCTTGACATGAAAATGTTTGAAGACCACTGCCATAGACAGGGGAGGAGAAACCGGGGCCCGGCATTAGGCAGGTAGAGGAAGATTGCAGGGGTCAGCAGATTGCAGGGGTCAGAGCAGCACGGGCCCCCGACTCTAGAGCAAACGTTATAGGAGCCTGCACTTCAAAGAGCCGGGGAGATCAAAACAAAGCAACAAACAAATCGAATGTGGATTTGATGCTTTTGCCTGAGTGGAATCACCGCGGCTTTCTCTGTCTTCGATAACGGATTCTGATCAAGCGCTGGCGTAGGGGAAGCTTCAGAAGGAGAGCGAAGCTAGAGGGGATAGAGGCCAGGGCTGGCTAAAGCTGGCGAGCTGGAAAACCCCAGCATTATCACCTATCTGTGAGAGGCGGTTCAGCCAGTCAGTCAGTCAGTCTACTTGGATGGGTTTTTCTCCTCTTCAAAAGGATAGCAAACCCCAGATCTGGCAGAATCTGGTCGATTGTAAGCACATCAATACGCCACGGGGAGAAAACGCGTGCTCTCTAGTTTTTAACCCGGCTACTTTTGATTTTTCTTAGATGTTCTTCGGGGGATTTGTCACTTAGTACAGTCGTGATTTTTTAATGCGTTATGCGTTATTAATATGGCGTACGGCAGGAAAACAGAGACCCATTACTGGTCAAATGATTCATCTGAGCAGGAATCAGCGTTTTCCCCCAGGTGCTTGGCTTCCAGCCAGCTGCTTTGAAGAAGATCCCCTTACCCTGAAGACATGGGGCTTTAGCTACTCCCACGTACACGCACACGCGCACGCACACACACACACGCACACACACACACACACACACACACACACACACACACACACACATACACACACTAAACTAGAATTGAATCAATCAATCTTCTCAACATAGAGACATACCATCAGAAAAATTTAGTTTTTCATTTCTTTTTCTTTTTTCTTAATAAAAAGATTTGCAGTGATTTTATTTTTACATAGCACTCTAAAAGGGACAAAGCTAAAGCTATATGCAGTAAAATGCGAATATTAGAATTCCATATTTTCTTTTATATGTTTGTTATATTGTAGGTTGTTGCACTAAATATTTCCCCCATACAAATACAGTACATTCAACAATAATAACAATTAGAGAAAGAGCCCATAAAAACATCAACACTTTGAATTGATCTCTATAGGTTTTTGTGAAAAGAAAGCACGTTACATTTCATCACCTGGGCTAAAATTGGGTGCCACACATACACGAAATGTCTTCTTTTCCAGAATAAAAAGGGGGTAGAGTGAATCAGTGGACCCACCTGGTCCACGGACGTTGACATCCATGCAGTCATTCTCTATCTCGCCCTGCGGGGGAGTGGGGGCGATGGGGGGGATGCGCAGGTCGGCGGCATCCAGATGCTGCTGCGTCCACTGCCTGTGGTCCGTCTGGTCGTCCAGCTCCAGGATCGCTTGCTCCTCAAACTGCTAAATGACCAAAGGAGAGACGGAAACATGTTAGCCACAACGCTGGCTTGAGATAAAAGCTAAAACTATAAGAGGAAAATCACGCTGAATGTCCCTCAAAAATGTTATAAAACAAAATAAATAATTTTACATCCATGATCAAATTAATCGTACCACAATACTGTGGGAAAAGGAAAATCTTATGTCCAGAAGTTTCATTTAAACCACTACAAAACAGGTAAAATTCAGTGAATCAAAACATTTATATCAACAAAAAAAAATGTATTCTGTTTTCTGCCAGTGATTGAGCTTCTATCATCTTACCCTGAAGCGTTTGGCGTCAGAAGGTTCATCTTCTCCCCATTCATTCTGGGTGTCATCCATTAAGGAGATGTCAGAGGTGTTCTTCAGTGGCCTGTGGTCAAGGAGAGATCCCATTCAACATCCTTACTCCAATGCTCCCCTCGCAGATGAGCCCATCACCCTTAGTGGCGCAGCAATGCCGAAAAACTAAAACATTGATTGAGCCCCCCCACCTGGTCCCACCCCACCGCTCTCCTTTGCCCCGACAAGTCAATTAATGCGGACCTAAACCTTCTGTATCATTATCATTAATGATCCCAACAAAACCCCTTTCCCAAATCTCTGATCAACTGCTGCAGCCGTTTAGTGCTCCGAAACTATCCCTTCGCAGGACGCGCTAAAAGACACCGGCGCCACGGAACACCACTGTTTAAATATGCAACTTACTTTAAGCCAACTGAATCCTCTCCGACGGGCTCGCGCCTCTTCTTCTTGCTGGTCTCGCTGGACTTGAAGCCCTCCGGGAGCCACAGCCGCCCGTGCTCGTGGCGACGTTTTCGGGACGCCACCATCCCCACCCCGACGAAGGCCAGCAGGGCCAGCCCGCCCAGCACCACATAGATGGCGTAGGGCTCTGGTGGTGGCGGCGGCGGCACCAAACCTGGCGGGGAGAGGGAAGACATTGTCAGGACGTACAGACGGGCGGACGGACGTGGACTCGCGGCGGAGCGACCCGGACGCCCAGGCTGAGGCTCGCAGTCTGAGGAAGAGCCGGTCCCGGGCTCCCCTTTGCCAGCACTTCCCGTTCCAAGAACACCCCCCCCTCCCCGGTTTTAGTCCACCACCAGCCGATGCCACAAACTGAATGACGATCCTCACCGCTCACAAAGCGAGCTTCTACTATTCGGTAATAATCAGAATTGCTAACCGCTTCTCATCAAAAAAAAAAAAAAAAAAAAAAGAGAATGGGGCGTGATAAAAAAAAAGGGAAAAGAATAGAGAGAGAAAGAAAAAAAACTAACACCACCTCCTCTCTTCCTTCTCAACCCAGGGTACCAAGAGACAACTTTACCATTTCTTCTTTAAGGAAAAAAAAGGGAAAAAAAAGGAAGAGAGAAGGGGGGGATTAATGAACTTCAAATTACTGCACGCGCTTTAAGCTGTAAAGACGAAGGATTTATTAGGATTTTCGAGATAACAAAGACTCCCAACTTCTAGCACACTCCCGATCAATTTTTCCCCTTCTCTCTTTTTTTCTCCACTAACGATTTTGAAATGATAAACTCCCCCAACCTAAACCCTTGGAGATGCATTAAGTCCTGGTATTACATTCAGCGAGGTGAAGGTTGCAGCAGCAGCTCGCACTGTGGGATGAAGTGTGCGCGTGTGTGTATGTGTATAAGTGTGTGTGTGTGTGTGTGTGTGTGTGTTTCAACACGTATATGAGAGAGAGGGAGAGAGAGAGATTGAGAGACAGAGAGTGAGATTGAGAAAGAGAAAAGGGGTATATCGTGCAAGTTTGGGGGGGTTGGGGTGGGGTTTGGACAAGTTGATTTGCGGCAATTAACCATTTTGGCGCCTGGAGCCAATGGATTTACACACAGAAAGAAGGATTGATTGTTTAGGCCGGGAGATTCACAATTGCATTTGTTCACTGCTGAATAGCAAATACACAAATCAAAGAGCGCTAAGGTTAGCACCTGACCACAGGGCAGGGGATGCCTTCAGTTTGAGTGAGTGCACGTGTCTTCCACATTCACTGTGTGTGTGTGTGTGTGTGTGTGTGTGTGTGTGTGTGTGTGTGTGTGTGTGTGTGTGTGTGTGTGTGTGTGTGTGTGGGTGTGGGTGCGTGTGTGTGTATGTGTGTGTGTGTGTGTAGGGTTGGGATCCGGAATCAGAGGAACTGGAGGAACCGGACCCAACATTGAGGAACCGGAATCGGTTCCATCACATTTGGAGCCGTTTCCGGAACTGGTTTTATCACACTGTTAGAGCTGGTATGTGAACTTTACGTCTTCTATACAATTGCAATACCAGTGCTTCTCAAAGTTTTTAATTTCAAGGACCACCTTAACTCTGAGAGTGTACAAATGGAACCAAAGGATCCATTTGGTTCTATTTGTACACTCTCAGAGTTACAGACATGTAAGGGTCCATTCGGAACTCCTTCAAGTTACCCAGAGGGGTCCCTGGACCTCACTTTGAGAACCACTACAATAATATGAATGCAATACTGAATGTATGATTGAATTTGTGTTCATCAAAAATTATAAAGAGGGGCCAAAATTACATAGATTTTTGAATAGCCAAAGTATAAAATAATTGTTATAGCTAAAATCTAAAATGACACAGATGCGTTCCCGGATTGAATGGGTTAAGATCCTAAAGGATCCCACCCCTATGTGTATGTGTGTGTGTGTGTGTGTTTGAAAAATGGCATATGACCATGGCTCACTGAGCCTTCAGTGAATATGAAGTGTACTCACTGTGAACGGCCTTGATATAGGGATTGAGTTTGCCGCTGGAGGCCAGGGCCCCAAGGAAGGCCGCCACATCGGTGGTACTCTGGAAACACTCTGAGGACTGCTGGAAGCACTGGCGATTGTCAATCTCCAAATACACTATGGACCTGCGGAGAGAAGGGAATGGAAAGTCTGAGGACTGAGGGAACGAAGACACTAATCATATTGAGAGAAAATTAAACTTGCTTTTGGGAAGAAACCTTGTATCTCCACACATTTAGTTTTTTTCCCCCCCAAAATTCCCCCCATCATTTGAACTTGTAGATCTATTTTTGCTATTTAAAAAAATAAATAATAATAAATGTTGTCAATAATGACATGCCCAAAATACGGACACCACTTTAAAAGCTGTCTGTGGGTTTAAAAAATGTAATAATTAAACAAACAATGAAAAGATAAAGGGCTTGTGACTAAATAATAACTACATTGGATCCATCCACACAGGACTCTTTCTTTCCCCCATTTCTTGAAAAGTAACCGTTATGGACAATCGTACATACAAAGTTTTCGCCCGACAACAGTCACGCTATTTTCTTTAAAAACCGCCCCCTCACCCTTTGATCTGCATCTGGTCCAGCTCCCGTCGGCTGCGGCCCGTCACGCCGCCCAGGCTTCGCTTCACGGCGCTCAGCACGCTGGCGGGGACCTCCGTCCACGGGTCCACAGAGCGCTTGATGTTGTGCTTCTTCAGCTCCTGCTCGCTGCCGTAGTACGGGTACACCATGATGTCGCCCTGCGCATAGAGGGGTGCGTCACGACCATCATGATTAGTTGACGATTAATGGTCGTACAGTAAAGTACAGTAAAAAGTAATTGCGATTGACGATTTCATTGTGTATTTCGCATTGAACATTAAAATGTATTTATCAATTAATTAATTAATTAAAATTACATTTCTGTTTGCATTGTAGGCTTTGTGAACAAAAAATAGCACAGTGCGGATACGATAAATAATTTAAATATACAAAGAAATGACTGACAAATGACCGTTACCAGTAATCAAAAAAAAGGAATGTACTAAAGCGAAAACAGGCCATGCATTTCATACTTTTATACTTTCAAAGTATAATTTTTTTTGGAAATCGAATGGCTTGTAGATCGGCTATTTCCACTATTCTTGGACAGCTGAATTCATACAGATGAATGGAAACGATAATCGCGATTATCTCAAATAATTGCCTTTAGGCGATTAATAATGTACTAATGGTTGACGGGCCGTTACCTGGGCGTCCTTCCTGAACACCACGTTGGTGTGCAGGATGCGGCTCAGCTCGCGCAGGAAGCCCATGGAGTTGTTGTGGAGCTGGTCGGGCAGGATGTTGACCACCAGGATCAGGCGGCCAAACGCCAGCTTGGGCACGTTGTCGGCACAGTCCAGGCCGTCCCACTCGCACTCGGCGTTGTTGCAGCCCTGGTCACAGTGGCCGTCGGCGTAGTGGTCCTTACAGTACTGGTCATACAGCGGGCTGGGGGAGGGAGGGAGGAGAACAAGCGTTTCGTTTAGGACCGTGGTTCTCAAAGTGGGGTCCGGGGACCCCCAGGGGTCCCGAGCAAAATGAGATAATATGGCATCAAAATTCTCATTTGAGATTTGAGTCAAATGTAAATGGCATTACAAATCAAATCTATTATTATTATTATTATTATAATTATAGAGTAACTGATATATTAGTCTGGCTATTGGTCATTATGAGACTTATGAGAAAACTAATCTGTATCAGTTAATTGCCAAGACCAATAAAAAGGCTGTCCTGATTGTTATCCACTATCGACCTGGTGTCCTTATTTTTTGGGGCATGTCATTGTAGGTATTCAACTAAACGTTTAGACTTAAAACGTGCCACTCACTTGCACTGTCCTTCCAGGCTCTGGCAGTCAAAGCCGTCGTACAGGCATCCGGCGTTGTCGCACTGCGAGTCACACTGGCCGTTGTTGAAGTAGCGCCAGCACTGCAGCGACGCCGAGCAGTTCTGCCACGGGT
Source organism: Gymnoscopelus braueri (assembly GCF_963280865.1). Taxonomy (NCBI): domain Eukaryota; kingdom Metazoa; phylum Chordata; class Actinopteri; order Myctophiformes; family Myctophidae; genus Gymnoscopelus; species Gymnoscopelus braueri. The sequence continues at coordinate 42,894,548 of NC_137608.1, read as the reverse complement.
CGTTGAAGTTGAGCGAGCAGTCGCCGCCGTCCCACTCGCACGCGTGGTTGTTGCACTGGAGGTCGCAGTACATGTCGCCCTTCTGCGCGTCGCACTGCGGGATGTCGCAGCTGACCTCCACGTCCGACGGCGGCGGCGCGACGTCGTGTCCGATGCCGCCCGAGAAGCTGGGGTCCAGGAAGTGGCAGCGGAGGCCGTTGAAGTTGGTGGGACAGACGCAGTGGAAGAACGGCGCCTCCGAGATGTACTCGCACGTGCCGCCATTGTAGCAGGGGTTGGAGTTGCAAGGGCTGTCGGTAGGATACTGGCACTCGGGGCCCGTGAAGGACGGCGTGCACAGGCACTTGGGACTCTTGTGGCCCGAGATGCAGGTGCCGCCGTTGCGGCAGTGGAGGCTGCCGCAGGCCTGCGCGTCGTACTCACATGTGGAGCCGGTGGAGCCCTGAACAGAGAGAGAATCACAATCAACTTTATTGTCACATCAGACAATTAAAGGTGGAGAAGAGTGAGTGAGATAATTTTTTTGTGCCATCTCTCAACATCGCAGTTACAGGAGGAGTTAGAATAGGGAAAGACAGAATAGAGAGGAAAGGAACACACAACACAGAACAAGTATAACAAGTACAGTCAAATCAAAAATCTAATGTTCAAAAACTAGCTTTTTGTGTAACGATAAAAAAAGATTTAAAAAAAAGTTAAACGTGTGTGTGTGTGTGTGTGTGTGTGTGTGTGTGTGTGTGTGTGTGTGTGTGTGTGTGTGTGTGTGTGCGTGTGCGTGCATGTGTACTCACAGGAGGACATTTGCAGATAAAGCCATGTGGTGTGTTGCTGGCTACAGCACAAGTCCCTCCGTTACGACAGGGTTTCCCCTTACAGCCATCAAACACAGTGTCACAACGCTGGCCTGTGAATGGGTTAGACAAGATACATAAGGTTTACTGATGATTCAAGCTAAATTTTACCACTTTCAACCTGCATCATTATAGGTGATTTTTGTGAATCACCTATAATTATTGTGAAAATATTGAAAGTGGTTTAAATGAATTCAAACGTTCCCTTCACAAATTCCCTCCCGAAATCCCCCTAAGAAATTAAGCGTAAAACATCAATCCATCCATGATGAGAGTAGCGTATGGCCTGCCTGGCTGGCCTGCTTACCGGTGTATCCAGTGCGACAATCGCAGCGGTAGTTGTTGGTGAGCTGGATGCAGTTGTGCGTGCCCCTGGGGTCACAAGGGTTGGACAGACACTCGTTGACGTCACCTTCGCAGCGCTCCCCTACGTAACCCAGGGGGCAGGTGCAGTGGTAGCCCCCCACGCGGTCCATGCATTTGCCCTTGTTGAAGCACTTGGGCTCATTGGTGACGGGGTCGGTGAACGGATTGCAGTCATCAACGTTAATCTCGCAGTGCACGCCTGAGGGAGAGGCGCGGGGGACAAACAAACATTAGTTTCTGGCTGCATCTTATTATGGCCACGCTCCAAAAAAAATCCACTTTTGAAATCAATTTCTTCAGACTTTTTATTGGTTCTTAGCCGAAACGACAAGACATTGTTAAATTCCGCTGGTCAGAATTTCACCAGCAACATGTCAGAGTTGTACTTTTTTCCTGGCAGCTACACAACAACTCCGCCGGCACGTTGGCTGACCCACAAGACACGCTGCCTTCATGTCCGAGAGGAAAATCAATGGTGTATTTGACAGGTGGGTGGGTCGGTGGGTGGTTTGGGGAGGGGGATCGAGACGAAATAAAAAGGCGGATGAGTTTTGCAGACGTGCTCTGGGCAACGTTAAGCCCTAATTAATGAAGCGTGGAGGAGAAAACGAGGGGCGGGCGGAGCAGGGATGGGCAGAGAGAGAGAGAGGGAAGTGTGTGTGTGTGTGTGTGTGTGTGTGTGTGTGTGTGTGTGTGTGTGTGTGTGTGTGTGTGTGTGTGTGTGTGTGTGTGTGTATGTGAGGTCCACTGACCTTGGGTTCCCCGGGGACAGGAGCATTTGTAGGTATTGATCAGGTCAATGCAGGTGCCCCCGTTCTGGCACGGCTGAGAGAAACACTCATTGATTTCGTCCGAGCAGTTGGTCCCCACATACCCTGGCATACACTGAGAGAGAGAGAGAGAGAGAGAGAGAGAGAGAGAGAGAGAGAGAGAGAGAGAGAGAGAGAGAGAGAGAGAGAGAGAGAGGAGAAGAATGACAGACAGAGAAAGACAGATAGATGTAGAAGAGAGAGGGGAAGGTTCAATCAATGACCGACATGAAAAGGAGGCTTGTTTTTGTTTACCTGGCAGTTTTCTGGGCCCGCGTTCTGCCAAGGCCAGCAGATCTCTTTATTCCGTGGGAGATTAGCATTGGCGAGCAGTGTGTCTTCTATTTATAAACAAACCTCTTCATTAGGCTGCCCACTGATGTTGTGAATAAGAACTAACAGAAACTATTGGATGTGGGAGATGAAAGACTGCATGCTGTTGCTCCTGAGCATTTTGACTTAATTCAGTTTGGGTTTGTGATCCCAAAATCTACTTCGTATTGAACACACCTACTGTACAAAAGAATTTTGAAAAGTGCAGCAAAAATAACTTGGGCCAGCTGCCAATGGCATGATTTTTGATTTTTCCTCTCTTTTTAAACAACTAGAGGTTCGGTGCATCGTTGCACCGCCGATCCAACTGATATGGGCATATATGGAGGCATATTCGCTGTCGTCTTATTCGTGTCCACGCATGCGCTGTGTAAGTGGGAAAATGTGACGCATATAATGTAGTTATACAGGAGCACACGGTGCAATAATGTACAAATACACAGTGTACGGTAAATATGAAAGTTGCAAGCATGAAATGTAGTTTATTGGATTTCCCATGGCATGCATTATTATTTGTGCATCGTGTGGAAGCAATTGCACTGCTGGTGTGGTAGAAGAAGGCACACGGATAAACAGGAAGTCCACCCACTAGGCGATTCTAATATACTGTAGGAAGACTAACAATACGCTCACACTGAGGCCAGCAACAACCAATGGTACCTACTAGGCGGGCAGATGTGTTCCAACATTAGAACCACCAGAGATGCACACCAACTGTCTACTACAGTTGTCATACCCGCCTGTGAGCTCTAGGGCATGGCTGGTGGCATGAGTCTCCTGGAGCTCACGCACAAGTCACTTAATCTAAAAAATGTCGGCACAAAAATTCTATTTTGTTTATTCATACTATAGGTGAATCGCAAACAGAACATACAGTATAGTATACACATATATAGGAGCCAACATGTAAAATGATGGGCTCTCCTGTACTGCATTCCAGCTCCTGAATATTAACTAGCTTTTTAAGTAGCTGTAAAAGGAATCAATATTGAGCAAGTTCTCGCCTAAGATTTCATAAGAAACAATTCCCTGTTGTACTATATACGGAGGTGAAATATTGAACTTTTAAATACCAATTCATACAAACAGCAAGTTTTCCTCAAGGCCATACCTTGCAGGAGTAGCCTCCTAGGAAGTCAGTGCAGGAGGCTCCATTTTGACAGGGGTTGGGGGTGCATTCGTCCACCTGCGCCTCACAGTAGCTGCCTGTGTAGCCCACCTGGCAGTGGCAGATGTGGGTGTACCCCGCGTCCTTACACTGGCCTGAGTTACGACACAAGTGAGCCACGTCCACCCCTAGACGAAGAGAAAGAGGGTACTGAGTTAGGAATAGTCGCTGTCAGGGCAGAAACCATTCTTGCCCTGTCATTTTAAGATTTCCTTGGCTATTCAAAAAATAGCAGATATACAAGCTCATAGCGCGGCACTCGGTGCAGCTTGTAGATCTGCTATTTTTGGAAAAATCATGAAAATGTGTGCAAATATATATTTTTTTAAGCGGACATTTGTAACTCAAATCTTTGCTTCTGGGGGTCCCTGGAACTAAATATTTTACAAATGTTCGCTTTAAATAAATATATATTCCAAATTTTGCACAAATTTTCACATTAAAAAATAAAATAAAAATAGATTACCGTAATAGCCAAAGAAATCTGACACAGATGTGTCTTAATGGGTTAATCACATGCTCTTAACACTTTTCATTGATTAAATTGGACAACCATTTTCAACCCGGCATCCCTATTTTGTGCATGTCATTATGGGCCATGTTACCTCTCTGCTTGGCTGCCACCTCACAGGACACACTGGGCACGTCGCAGTACAGGCCGGTCCAGCCTGTCTTGCAGTCACAGCTGTAGGTGGTGCCCGTCTGCCAGCAGCCCCCCCCGTTCTTACAGGGCGACAAGTCGCACCAACGCACCAGGTTCTGCCAGGAGAAAAGGTTTGGTATATTTACATCAGTAGCAGTTGCATACTTAACCACTTTCAACCCCTTTTCACCTGTTTTCAATATAGTGAAAATAGCAGATCTCGCAATGCATTGATATGAAAAATATTTTTTTTAATTTGTACTTTTGAATATTTAAAAGCAATACTCCAGTACTATAATTAAAATATGAATTTGACTGAGCAACTTTCACTTGTAGTAGAGTAATATTTGACCAGGAGTATCTATACTTTGACTCAAGTTGACTGGGGTTGAGTACTTTGTCCACCACTGAGTGCAGTATGGTGTGATCCTAGATCTACTGCAGTCTGCAGCTATGACAATGTCAGCAGGTACAGTAGAAAGTAGGGGTGTGCCGATATATCGTCCCGCCATATATCACAATACGTTTTCGTGACGATATGTATCGTTTTGGAGAAAAATAAATATATATATATATATATATTTTTTTTTACAATAATAATAATCAGGCATGCAAACAGCCCTGAGGTGAAAAGGGTGACAACATGTTGGTTTTTTTGGGGTCAGGTGTCACACTATTGCCCTAAGTTTGCCTGTCTGAGTAATGCAAAAATAGAATTATTTGTTTGTATTCAGGCGCGCGGGAAGTCCTTAATACCTAGGGGGGCGCGGGCGCGCGATTTTTTTTTGTGATTTTCTGTGTTTTTCCCCACACAAAAAGGCAGAAAGACAGTGCAAACACCAGGTTGAAGTTCATCCATGACCGTAACAGACTGCTATGATCCATAAAATATATATATATTATAAAAAATAAAATAAAATAAAATTTTTTTTTTTTTTTTCTTCCCATCACCAGGGGGGCTGCTCCCATCACCAGGGGGGCTGCAGCCCCCATAGCCCCCCTTTCCCGCGCCACTGTTTGCATTTGCTTTTTTTCTCCCCCATATATTTTCATAATAAAAAAGTGCGTATCGTATTGTATCGTATCGTATCGTAATCGTATCGAAATCGTATCGAAGTTGTGAGCCCAATATCGTATCGTTTCGTGAAATTAGTGTATCGGCACACCCCTAGTAGAAAGAGTACATTCTGAAGAAAAAGTAGTGCAAGAACATCCACTAATGCTATTGAAGGTGGTGTCATATCATTATACTTCATGGTGTATCATTTTGCTCCGTAGATTACTGTAAGTGTTTATGCACTAGAAAATGCATACAAGCTCGCTATTTTAGCTATTTCCGTCTTTTATTTAATTTAATTTTAAGCAGAGCCAGGTGTTATGGCTATTCGGGCGTCCTTGGCGTGGAAAAGCCAGGTAATTACAGTGGAGGCCGTTGTCTACCTGACAGTTGTGTCCGGTGTAGCCGTGAGGGCAGGTGCACTTGTAGGTCCCGTAGCTGTCCTGACACGTGCCTCCATTCAGGCAGGGTTTGGAGTCACACTCGTTGATGTCATGCTGGCAGTAGCTGCCAATGAACCCCGGGGGACACCGGCACGTGAAGGTGTTGATGCCATCCACGCAGGTGCCTCCATTGAAACAAGAACTGAAAAAAAGAGAATAAGCTGAGAATCCTCACCAACACCATACATAAACATTATTCTCTGAGTTATTAAGAAAGAGACGAGAGGAGATAATTAAGAGTTTGTAGCTTGTTAATCTGCTATTTAAAAAAAACGAATATTGTTTTTTGTTATTTTTTTCTAAAAAGATTTTAGAATATTCTTTTAAAACGTTTTTTTATAGGGGCACCAGGTTGAAAGTGTTTAAAGGCTTGTGGAACAGATACAATGCCAGACATGTTTCCAGCCATTTGTTTAGTAACCACTATTCCACCAGAGGGGGCAGTAGTGGACAAGGAGAAGGGGTTTTGGGATCAAAGCCCAAGACTGTGAACCTGTCGACCTAAACAGAGTCAGCAGAGGCCAACCTGTACAATTTAAGTCACAGATTTTTTTCCATTTGGACTGCTCTCTTTTAGCTATTGCACTGCTCCAATTTGATCAAAGTGGCTTAAAACAAGAGGCGAGAGGCCTACCTCTCAGTGCAGTCAGGTGTGTTGTTTTCACAGTGTATGCCGCTGAAGCCCGGCGGGCAGGTGCAGGTGTAGCTGTTGACGCAGTCGGTGCAGTTGGCGCCGTTCTTGCACGGGTTGCTCTCGCACTCGTTGATGTCCTCCTCGCACTTGGTGCCCCGGAAGCCTGGCGGGCAGGTGCACATGAAGCCGTTCACCTCGTCTTTACAGAGACCCCCGTTACTGCAAGGGTCTGGTGAGCAGGGGGGGGGGGGGGAGAAAAGAGACGTGGGGGTTAGTCGTTAGCTTAGCTCAGTCTACCCCCGAATACGTTTGGGTTTGGTGAGCTTTTGTTTTGAGCTATATCCTCCTCCAAGAGCACTAAAGTGATATGGCAGATGGAAGTGATGGTGGATGAGTGTCAAAACTATCAGGGGCCATGAAGGAAAGGAGGTATGGGAAAGAGGACCGGACTGATTTTCAACTGAAAGACGGGGGGTCCTTGAAATGAAAAAGGTGGAGAACCCAGCATTAGCCCTTACTGGGTGTGCAGTCGTCGACGTCGGTCTCGCAGTTGCGTCCGGTGTAGCCCGGCTTGCAGCCGCAGTGATAGTTCCCCATGGTGTTCTGGCAGGTGGCTCCATTGCGACAGGGGTTCTTCACACACTCGTTGATGTCCACCTCACAGGTTTGACCTACAGTATGTGGTTGAGAGGACAGATTAGGGCTTGGTCACCTTTTATTTGCACATTTTGATCCTGTGTCCAGAATCACATAAGTAAACACAGGCAGCTCTCGATGTTAAGATGGCGTGAATGCAACCTTAAGGACCCAAATTGGTTCCATTCTTCAGAGTTAAATGAACGCAAGCATGCCTTTACCTTGCAGACAGAGGAGAAACTGTATTGTGTACAAATGGAACCGAATGGACCCAACATGTCCAGTTCAATTTGTACACTCTTCAATTAACCACTTAAAGTCTACTTTGTTGACCTGGGTCCACCAGGGTTCTATACTAGGTCCCCCTCCTTTTTTCCCTCCCACCAAATCTCTTGGTCGAAAATAGCCGATCTACAAGCTCACAAGGTGAGCTTGTGCTATTTTCTCAGAATGCTTGCCCCCAGAATACGGACGCTAGGGTTCATGTGGTTAAATAACAATAAGGCTTTTTACTCTGATTCCTTTACCTTGCCATCCATCGGGACAGACACAGGAGAAGCTCTCATAATCCTCCGACTCCTTACACACGCCTCCGTTCTTGCAGGGTTTTGGACTGCAAGGGGCCAGCAGGGTCTCGCAATTTTCTCCTACACAAGGATTAAAGCAAAAACTAATTGTTATGCCGTCTGTGATTTGGAGTCCTACACACTAGCGCTGTGAATTATGATGTTTAGGTACAATATTATTATTCTAAACCTATATTCTTGATGTTCAACCAGTTGAAGAAATTGCAGATTGACGCTTTAACCTTTGCTTTTATGAAATATCCGAGACCATTAGGGTTTTATGGAAGATGCTTCTGAACATCAATTTACAATTTAATCAATAGAACATGTATTCTATTGTTAGTTTGACCCATTCTAATAATTCTTTAATCTTATAAAAATGATAGAAATCAGGAAACTGAGAACTTTAATCCACGCCTACAACACAGACACACGCAGGCCACACGTGCATTATTACACACAAACCCCCAATCGTGAACGTTTAAAAAGAACTGAGCTCAACTATTATTGTTTTCGACCACCGGCTATCGCTGCGTGGAAGCCGTGAGCGCGGCGATAACCTGACCCACAAAGATAGAACCTCCATTGGTTCGTTGGATGATCATTCAATCAGTCCTATCAGAAACCTGCGGGCCCAGAGGCTCCGTCGGTGTTAGAGGCCTGCCTGCCGAGACGTTTCCCTATCTGTTTCCACAACACCCGCCTCGTACAGGAAGCCGGCTCCGGTTTCCGGCCATTGTCAAACCATTTGCTGTTCTGTGAGACAGGAAGCAGGCAAACAGGAAATGTGTCAAGCTCCTGTTCCCACCCCGTCACCAGCAAGAGCCCTTTATTATTGCGAAGGGCCAGTAGATTTTTCCGAAAAGACGATTCGGTTTATAAAAAAAGGAAAAAAAGGATAAAGGTTTGCCCCTACGGCGTTCCATCATTATCTGTTTTGTCAAATAATAATAATAAGAGAGAGGGGAGGACGCGAAGGGTTGGAGAGAAAATGTTTTCATGCTTTGTTATCAGGAATACCAGCGAAGACTCACAGAGTCAATAAAAGGCTTCATTCAGGGGCTTACAGTGGTGGAAAGTAACTAAGAGTTACATTTACTCAAGTACTGTACTTAAGTACGATTTTGAGGTACTTTTACTTTACTTTAACTTTTTGTACATTTTTCAATACTTTCTATACTTCTACTCCACTACATCTCAGAGGCAAATATTGTACTTTTTACTTAACTACAATTATTTGAAAACTAGTCACCAGTTTCTTTGCAGATTTAGGTTATCATTACAAAACCAATTAATCCCTATTTCATTATTCGGCTATTCGAAAATAGCCAAGCTACTGTACAAGCTACTGCTATTTTTCGAAAAAGTTTGACAAATATTTGAAATATTTAACTATAAATTAAATATAATTTAAATATGTGATGGCAATACTTTTGTACTTTTGCTCAACTAAAATTCTGAATACAGGCCTTTTACTTGTAACATAGTATTATATCGTGGTATTCTGAGTTCTTCTTCCATCACCACCGGTGACTTAAAGCTTGCGAGGAAGTCTTGCTGCTGAACTTTGCTCGAAGGCTACGGTACGTTGGCCGAGGCACGTTTCTGTTGTGACTTAAAGGACATGGATGGCTGGACACGTTCCCAGAAAGGAAATGCCTGAGCTCAAGGCGGTCGTGACAGGCATATGGAGCGTGTTTGTGATAATATTTTCATACCGGTGTAGGGCAGAATGCAGTTGCACTTGTAGCCGGCCACGTCGTCGATGCAGGTGCCCTGATTGAGGCAGGGGTTGGAGGCACATTCGTTGATGTTGGTCTGGCAGCTTGGCCCTGTGGTTCAGAAAGGTTCATATTAAACCATTATAAATGTAATAATTGAGAACTACTGTAACATCCCGGCCTTGGTAAAAAAAAATTGCCCACCCTGGACCCCAGAGTGGGACACCGGTACCCTCACTGTAACATTGCTGCTTATAGTTACTGTCGGGCAGAAACCTCAAGGCCCTAATACACGTATCAACTGTTTCATCAACATAAACAGACAACATAAACATCAATGAGCAACATGATGAGTCACGGGCAGCAGCTCCAACTCCAAAAAAATGTTTTTGCCAAATAATTGCCACAATGCTTACATAATGCAATTCCTTTCAATAGAAAAGTGAAATGTCAACATCGAAAATGTATATAGGGCCTTTATATCTCCATATTATATATACAGTGTGTGTAAGCCAAACATGCAGACACTGACCAGTGAAGCCCATGCGGCAGGTGCAGACGTATCCGCTGGTCATGTCCTTGCAGGTCCCTCCATTCATGCAGGGGTTGGACTCACACTCGTTGTTGTTGATGTCACAGTTTTTGCCGCTCCAGCCAGAGTCACAAAGACACTTGTAACTGAGGAGGGGGGGGGGGGCAAATATTGCACTGATTAACCACTTACGGTAAACTCTCTATACGTTCTTACTAGTAAACCTGCTTAACTCGACCTGAGCCGGTGTCAAACGGTGTCATTGTGGAGATGGACTCACCCGTTGACCTTGTCTTCACAGTGACCGTGGATACAAGGGTTGCTGAGGCACTCGTTGACCTGGGAGTTAAGGTGCAACGGTTAAAAAATAACCGGTAACCGATCATTTAATAACAAGATAATTGATTAATAATCAATCCTAATTTTGGGTATGTCATTATTAGGCGAAGATTAAAAAGAAAACGTTCACAAATATTGAAAATAGTTAATGTACGAGCTCACACCGCCTCGCATTGAGACACGTTGTGAGCTTGTAAATCTGCTATTTTCAATATTTCTGCACGACACCATCGCGTGACAAAGTATAAAATAGGGCTTATTCATTACAAATCGAAAAAGTATTCAACAGAATAATCGCTAAGAAGAAAATGGATAGCTGCAGCACTCCTGTACCTGGGCGGAGCAGGTGGGGTCGTGGTAACCTTCCGGACAGGCGCAGACGAACTTGTTGATGCCGTCGATGCAGGTGCCGCCGTTGTGGCAGGGGTTGATGGCACACTCGTCAATGTTGATGTTACACATGGTACCTGGTGGAACACGTCACATGACTTCCTGTCAGGTTGCAAGTAACCACACATTCTGTTTCTACTGGTTCTTACAGGGCTGGTGGGCAATACGGTATGTTGAATTGTCCAGGATGATAAGATATATTTTCTTCTGTTTCTATGTTCTTATTTCTTTACAGTGACAATGTCAAGACATTGAATTGTGATGTTTGGTGGTCCCTATCATGATTATCATAGTGGTTCTCAAAGTGGGATCCGAGGACCCAGCAAAATGGGTTAATATAGCATCAAAATCACTTTGACCCTTTTTTATACTTTGGATACAAAAAAATAGTCAATATACTGTACAAACTTCTATTTTGGAAAAAGTTTGAAAAATATTTAGGATTTTTTTTTATAATCTTAAAAAACGTAACACTATTCTTATGGGGTCCCTGGCACAAAATCTTTTCAAATGGAGGTCCGCGGCCAAATACATAATTTGTGGGTCCTTGACATGAAAATGTTTGAGAACCACTGATATGGGTGATATTGTGTTTGAATTCAAACGATCAGTCTTTCAGTCAGTCTACACTGATGGGCATCACAACAACATAAAGACATTGCGGTAACATCAGCAAACCGCAAACATAAGCAATCATTCTGAAATAAAACAAAACAAAACATGAAAGCCACACACACACACACACACAACCGCACATAGAGCCATCTATACCTTTTCACGATAACAGTATCAATTTACAGAGAACATGAGGGCCTTTTAAGTCGCCTTTTGTCGGCCCACTTGAAGCATTGACGCCATTCAGGCAGGTGCCACAAAGTACATAAAGACCCCCCCCCATTTCATAAAGCAAAGACCGACTCCCAACCTTTTAAGAGCTCAACTTTCAGGAATCTTTGAGGGAATCTTTTCTCCTGCTCAGATCCCCGGTGACCATGTGTGTCAATGTGAGTATGTGTGTGAGTGTGTGTGTGTGCGTGTGCATGTGTTCCCTCTTTGTGTGCGAGGGCAGCTTGCGTGTCCTAACAGCGACAGGTTGGGGGACAAGGGAGGGGCTGGAAAGTGACACCGGCGGCCGGGCCTCGGAGGAGCGTGCTCGCTCGCTCGCCATCTGTCACCCTCCCCCTTCAGGCCCACACTCCACCGGCCATACCTCCCATCCCGTCCCGTTCCATCCCCTCGCCCTGCTTTTTCTCTCCCTCTTTTGTCTCGTCGTCACCTGAGAAGCCTGATTAGGGAGCCCCACCGTTAGCCTTTAACTTAAAAAAAATCACTTCTGCTGGTGGCACATAGGCCTTGGTGCAGGTTGCACAGGGTTTCAGACGCAGAAGCACAAATTCATATTAATTTAACACTGAAAGTTTAACCCAGAAGGGTCAGATTTGGAACACTGCATTTGCTGTTTTAAAATTTAAGGGGGGCGATCACACCGAGACGCGTCGGCAGCAAAACTGTCGTTTTCCTAAGGTACAGCTCAGCTGTCATGCGCTCCTCTCACATTTTTCGAAAGGTTTTTAGGCACGGATTCAAATATTCTCAACTTTTCAGTCCAAGGTGCTCACAACGCACTAACAAGCGCTGTGAGCTTGTAGATCGCCTATTTTTGAATTTCCTATTTTTGAGAAAAACATTAGTGAAGTCTTTCAAATTGATTAGAATTGGGTTTTAAGTATAAAATCTCAAATGTCGGTAAATCTGTGCTCAAGAACTCTCCAAAATCGGGGTCGGCATTGGACCCAAAGATCTGGCATCGGTCGGGCTCTAACGTGCACGTCACGACCATCAGGTACTTACCACTGTAGCCTGGCTCACATGCACACTCATAGCCATTGATCTTGTCAATGCAGGTTCCATAGTCACAGGGGTTGCTCTTGCAATCGTCTATGTTGATTTCACAGTTCACGCCTGGGGAGGGAATGAGGGTTTGGATTAACCGCAGATTCTGGACAATTGTGTGTGTGTGTGTGTGTGTGTGTGTGTGTGTGTGTGTGTGTGTGTGTGTGTGTGTGTGTGTGTGTGTGTGTGTGTGTGTGTGTGTGTGTGTGTGGTCCCCCTACCTGTAGTGCCCTTGGGGCAGACGCAGACATATGCATTCTCGCGGTCCTGGCAGGTGCCTCCGTTCCTGCAGGGCTGGCTCAGACACTCGTTGATGTTGGTCTCACACAGGCGTCCAGTGTACCCGGGGTGACAGTGGCAGGTGAAGGAGGCCAGGCCGTCCTTGCAGGTGCCATAGTGACACGGGTCAGAGTAGCATTCGTTGATGTCTGTCTCGCAGTGCCTCCCAGAGTAGCCTTTGGATGAGAGAGATGAGAGATGAAGAACATGAGATGAGGGAGAAGATGAGATGAGGAAGATAAGGGAGATGAGCAAAATGAGGGAATTGAGAGATGAGCAACTATCGATTATTTTCT
>NC_137608.1:42859092-42876592 GCF_963280865.1 Gymnoscopelus braueri | reverse complement strand
GTGTAGACTAGTTATTATGCAGTATATGCACTGAGATATGATTATTCACCTGTCTGCTGAATGTGACCTAATCTTAGCTTGTACTGCTGTTTAGTTTAGACAGTGGCACATTATCTACAAGGATGAAGTTGCTCAGTTCTTGTACACAATGTACAGTATGTTCTTGACTTAGTTAGTAATTAGTAACTAGCAGTATTTGTCTAACAGTTCCTGGTGATGACGACACTGTTTAGAGGGCAGAGTTTTACCTGGCATGCAGATGCAGTGGAAGTCTCCTATTTGGTCCAGGCAGGTGGCCTCATTCTTGCAGGGGTTCGAGATGCACTCGTTGGTGTCCAGCTCACAGCGCGCCCCCACGTAACCTCGTTGGCACCTACACTCGAACGAACCTTTTGTGTTGAGGCACTTCCCCGCGTGCTCACACGGGTTGGAGCCTGTTCGGGACATAGAGCAACCAATACTTTGATTAGCCAAAATGCAGTGGCATGAACTACAAGATGTAAATTGCTCTGGATTAAGAGCGTCTGCTATAGCATAAATTGTAGGTTGTTTGGTTCATGAAAAATGAATACAATTTAAGTGATTCTTTTTTTGGGGTTGTATGTTTTATAATCAAATGATTGACTTCTTCTAACGCTATCTTGTATTATTCTATTAGCAGCCTATAATAGGACTTTAAAAAGCAAAGATGGTTTTCACTGTCTGGCACTGGGTGATCATTCCAGTCTTGGAACACAGCTATGTGATCATGTACCCAAAAAGGCTGCCCACCCCAGGATTACATCAGTCGACAGTTGCAAAGCTCCAGGGTCCTTGTGGGTTCTTTTACTTACCCAGCGAGCACTCGTCAACATCCTGGTCGCAGGAGGCCCCGTAGTAGCCCAGGGGACAGGTGCAGTAGTGGTTCCCACTGACGGGGTTGGTGTCACAGTTGGAGCCTTTCTGACACGGGTTGCTGATACAGGCATCGTCCAGCTGGCACAAGAGCCCTGGTGCAGACGGAGAGGAAAAGAAGGTTGAAATAACAAGAAGCTTACGCTGCCAAAACAAACCATTTGAAAGAAATTTGAAAGAAAGAGAAAAAAAAAAGGCTAAGTTTTGGATTGTGCGCCTTTGTCACTTGATGGTATCAGATCACAACGATCAAACAATCGTTCGTATACAAGGCAGTGTTGTCCCAAATATCATGGGTCGCCACACATTTCGGGGCCAAGGCCTGTTTTTATGGGTTGTGAGTAAATATTTAAATATCTTTTTAAAAAAAAATGTTTTTACAGGAATTAAAGAATTATAATGATTAAGAAATATAAAAACACATTTATGAAATAAGAGTTTCAGAAATAAAACAGAACTTTTCGGAGCTTTTCAAAAATGGTGATTTCTTAAAAAAAAAGGGGCCTAAAGGCGGACTTCACCTTTCAACCTTATCTCCATAATAATTGGTCCTCACTAATGCTCATGATAAGATGGCACCATTCTCTGTATTTAAGGCTGTCGACAGTTCAGAAACGTGCCTAACAGTGATACCATTTCATCTATTCTATTCTATTCTATTCTATTCTATTTCAGCATGCTAACTTTCCAGGAAGATTAGTTTCTATTAGCTTGGTAGGCAGGTTTCTGAACTGTCCATAGACCACCAATGAGACACAGAGTGTGTAATCGGAAATTGTGCCATCCCATAATGAGCATTATTGAGGACGGATTATATGAAGATTACTGGTTGAAAAAGTTCACCTTTAAGTGGTTATTTCCTAATGCATTTTTATACGTTTGAGTCCCGGGGAGACACCAAAAGTTCTCTTGTGGGTCTCAAGCTGACAATATTTGAGAGACAGTGCTGACCTGTGCGGCCGTGGGGACATTCGCAGTAGAAGGACGCCACGCGGTCGTGGCAGATGGATCCCGGGTGGCATGCAGCGCTGGCACAGTCGTCGATGTTCTCGCTGCAGTCGTCGCCGGTCCAGCCGTTCACGCACACGCACTGGTAGCTGCCGTACGTGTTATGGCACGTGCCGCCATTTTGGCAGGCGTTGGGCATCAGCTGGCACTCGTCCACATCGTCTGCACAGAGCTGGCCTGTGGGATCCCGAATAGGAATTGAGTAACGTTACGTTTCCTGTCATATATCTGTTTGGTCGATATATCTGTCATTACTACAGTATTGGTTATCGGCAATTATGCAGCCGATGTGTCCTCCCGATTTTAACCTTTAACACGTTTTGACAATTTGGTTTGAGAACAAGTGGTTAAATAAAAGTTCAGTTTATGTATGTAAAAAAACGAAAATTCAAAAGTTATTTGTGTACATTTTTATTTATGAGTTTTCTTTTCTTTTTTTTACAAAATATCAGTTAAACATAGATAATTGCCGGTCTCGCTCACGCTCTAATGTGTTGAAATGCGATGTATTTAAATGTGTAGGATAAATCATATACTGCTATTAGATTTGATTTGACAAGAGATGATGAATATAAAAGGACAAAAACGGCACATACCTGTGAATTCTGGTTTACACTGGCAATTATAGGTGTTCACCCCGTCAACACAGGTCCCTCCATTCCCACACTCGTGCCCTGGACAGTCATCAATGTTGTGGTCGCAGTTCTTTCCTGAGAAACCTGTTTGAAAGACACACAGAACAACGGTAAACACTCTTTCCCTCCCAATTCCATTATTTCGGTCTAATCCTATGAATAAAAGGTTATTTTAACCAATCTGTATGGTAGAGCATGTTAAAACATAACTAGCACATCTACATTTCACAATAAAAAATGACACTTTATTTGTGAAATTTAGACATAGGACTAGGACACAGTCTACTAATTGTCAAGTAGTACCACCTGAATCTCATAAGCACAATATCCCCCCCCGGCCAAGCGGAGATTGCCTCTTGGATGAGCAGTACTAAAGTTTTGATTCTCTCACAGGGTGGGGAAGACCTGGGTCCAAGCTAATCGCCTGGGTTCAAAAACAACATTCTCCCACTCACAACAAATAAAGTGAAACTCTGCAACAGTTAAATGTGGTCGACGTGTTCTTGTTCGTCTGTGGGAAAAAGGTGGCTGAACCTTCTTGAGGTCTGCGGTTCAGACATAAACACACAGACAGACAGACAGATATGCACACACACACACACGCGCGCACACACGCACGCACACGCACACGCACACACACACACACACACACACACACACACACACACACACACACACACACACACACACACAGCGATACACAGTGCACTTCCCTCACATGCAGTAGCACCCATCCTGCTACAGAATTACACAATAGGCCACTGTTCTATTGTAACAAGTGCTAACCAGGTAATGCAGGGTTAATTTTTTTATTAAACATTTTCAAAAATAGCTTAAATAGCTATGTGAGCACGGAGCACTCGATCAGCTATTTTGGAAAATCTTTGAAAACATTTTAAATTATAAAATAGGGCTTAAGTGATTAAAGGTGTCTCAAGTGTTGTATCACAATATCAATATAATATTGATGTATTGCCCAGCCCTAGGGTAATGCAAGTGCAAATTCAATCCAGCAGTACAGGTATGGATCACTCTGCTTGTCTTCTTACCATGTGTGAGCAACAAAGGCACACATGGTAATCCTTAACGTTAATTTAACTCTGAGAGACTAGTACCAATGTCATCAAATGGACCCGGAACGTTATGAAACAAAGTGCTATGAAACCTCTTTGTGTTATTGAACATAACTACATTCTTTGAATGTTTTGGTATTCAGCTGTAGGTTTGAATTGATATTGTTTCATAACTTTCTTTTGACAGTAGCCCCTCCCTTTCGATGGAAAAACACACAGATTGACTTCATGGATTTCTAATAGACTGTGTGTGGAAGTGATGAGGTTATGGGCGGTTCTCAAGTCCCAGCATGCTTTGCGCTGCACTGTGAAAAGGATGTTGTGCTTTGGCCATTTCCTCATGATAAGGCCTGATGTCTTCCTCCTTTACCCTGTTCACACAGTGTACACAGACACACAGACACACACACACACACACACACACACACACACACACACACACACACACACATACACACACACACACACACACACACACACACACACACACACACACACACACACACACACACACACACACACACACACACACACGTAACACACACATGACCCAAGAGGCGGGGGAGCAGCCCTGCCTTCAATGACATCATCTCTGAGCCAGGGACCAGAATGACAATAAGTACAACTGGGAGTAGGGCTGGGTGATATGACTCCGAAATCAATATCACTAAGTTCGCCCTATAAAATGTGTTGTACGACAAATAACAAGCGATTCTACAAGCTCAAAACGCATCACAATGCAACACTTTTTAAGCTTGGAGATCATCCGGCTGTTCCTATCAAACGGGGGTACCATGGCCTAATGAATATCAAACTGGGGTTTCCTTGAAATGAAAACGTTTGAGAACCCCTGCTCTAAGCCACTCAAGACTCCTCTCGTACCTGGCACACAGGAGCACTCGTAGCTGGTCTCTCCCTTCTGGATGCAGGTGCCTCCGTTGTGGCACGGAGAGGGACTGCAGGGCATGTAGCGGCTCTCGCAGTGCTTGCCCGTGTACTCCTGCTGGCACTGGCATCGGTAGGTGCCCACCTCGTTGACGCACACGCCACCGTTCTTGCAGGGCGAGGGCACCAGGGCGCACTCGTTGACGTCTTGCTTGCACGTCTGCCCGTAGAAGAACGGCGTGCAGGTGCAAATGTACTGGGAGTCGAAGGCGGAGCACTGGCCGCCGTTGGCACAGGGGTTGGAGGCGCAAGGGTCTGCCTGATGGCACAGTTTACCTGGAGTAGAAAGGAATGTTTATGATGGTGATGTCTTGTAGGTTTTGCACCGCAAATATATCAATATCTCAATATTAACTAATGCAATAGCCATATAGCAAGAGGCGTCATCGCGCTTTTATTTAAAGAGGGATTAACCAGGGAAATGTACTTGCATGACAGTTGTTTTGTGTTGTTTTTATTTTATGTTATGTTGTATACATCAATTTATATTCTCAAAATTGTATGTAAGTTTGTAAAAAATATATCACAATTTTGAACATACTGCATGTCCAACGTTTAAACAAAATCAAAATCTAGCCCTAATCCACTTTTGGTTTGTAAGATTATGTTTCTAGGGATTTCTACTTTATTGTAGATAAAAATGGAGGTTGCTTTGCATCACAAGGTCTTCAATCCCGGAATGGCACTGGAATTATGTAAGGGGTAATGAACAGTGAGGCGGTTATTAATTGAGAAATAAACCACGACAGGGTGATGAACCACACTGCAAAACGAAAGGGGTCTTCAATCACCCTGAAGGGGTTTATATATCAATAATAACAACCTTGGCTGTTCAGCATCCCGCTTATTACACGGCTACTTACTACAAAAATCAATAATTTAACACAAAAGAGAATAATTATTTTTTTATTGATTTCAAACTGATTTTATTGCTTCCTAGGGAGAAAATTTTAATAAGGTTTTTTGCGACCCGTTGCGAGTTTGTAAATCGGCTATTTTCACAATTTTTGCACAATATTCTTGTGTGACAAAGTATAAAATAAAGCTTAAGTAGTTAATCGATTTGTTGAAGTATAAATATATATACAAAATCAATATAAAAAGAAAAGGGGCTTCTCGATTATTCGATTAATCGGAAAAGTAATCAACAGTTGCAGCCCTTGCTGGCTGTATGTCATAGCGGCGGCATGTCTTACCTAACCACCCGGGGGGGCATCGGCACTTGTACCCCCGGAAGCTGTCTGGTTCGCAGGTGCCACCGTTGCGACAGGGCGAGCTGGAGCACAGTGTGTTGACGCGCGTGAGGCACCTGCTCCCCGCATATCCGTCTTGGCATCTGGGGGAAACGGAGACAAACAGAAGAATGTGAGTCGGCGAAATTGACCGTGCGATCATTGACCATATTGACGTTCACACACTGCCCGTGTATGATGTAAGAGCAAAAATGGCTGCTGTGTGAATGTGGTCGGTCACTCGTATACGCAGTCGCATTCAGCTCATCTTGATCTCTCATTCAAAGGTTAAAGCTCTATATTCTGATAGTAATTATTGCTATGTATAGTGTTTTGTTCAGTAACGGGGGTCTCCCCATCTCCCCATATCTTTAGTAAACAGAAAATATATATACATTTTCAGGTGGGTCACCAATTTCATCCAATCGGGAGAGAGAACCCATTTATCAGCTTCAATTTTAGTGTTCCAATTCCCATTTTGTCTGCTCATTTATTTGTTGCATATCGCGACCTGAAAATGTATTTTCTGTTTACTAAAGAGTTTGAGAGACGGGGAGACCCCTGTTACAGAACAAACACATTGATGGTATCAGAATATAGAGCTATTTTAACACTTATTTTAACGAAAACAAATGTTAACTAAACAAATATCACTTACACCACGTTTAACAGGAACATAATCTCCTTCCTTTTCTCTCAACACTGGATTTCCATTCTTTATTACTCATTTACAATAACAATAACTAGAGTTACTGAAGAAGGCAATCCGCCAAAACAACCACTGTGTTGTTCTGGTGTAAAAACGGTACACAGCAAATCCTTAGTGTTAATTCAACTCTACAAAAGGAACCAAAAGGACCCTTGTAACCAACCATGCCTCTGTCTGCTGCCTGTGCTTGCAAATCTATTGCAGTGATTCTCAAACTTTTTAATTTCAAGGACCCCCAGAACTCTGAGAGTGTACGAATGGAACCAAACGACACAACCTCCTGACACACAGTGTACACACAGTGTACACACAGTGTACACACACACACACACACACACACACACACACACACACACACACACACACACACACACACACACACACACACACACACACACACACACACACACACACACACACACACACACACACACACACACACACACACACACACACACAGAATGTGTTTTTAGGCTGTAAAACTGAGTTTCTCAGAGAGATGGCAGGAGAGATGGTATAATGTGAGCAAGGGGTGAACTCCTGTGATGTTAGCAAGAGTCATAAACACTGCCCCCCCCCCCCCCCCCCAGTGAACAAGTTCCCAGAGAGAGAAAGAGAGAGAGAGGGAGAGAGAGACACAGAGAGAGCTGCTGCAGGTCACGGGATGGATTCACACATTTACAATTACAATGACAGGAGTTGAGGGGTGTCCCTTGAGAACACGCAATACTTGCAAAGAGGGCCACACACACACACACACACACACACACACACACACACACACACACACACACACACACACACACACACACACACACACACACACACACACACACACACACACACACACACACACACACACACACACACACACACACACACACACACACACTCAAAACATGCACAAACGCATTAATACACTGTGTGCACAGCCTGCCTACAATCTCTTTCTCCCACACACAAGGACAAAGGATAGATTCTCACATACAGATTACACACAGGCACCCTGATGTTCACATTCATACACACACAAACAATGTTATACACAAGCGACAGTGGTTCTCAAAGTGGTTCCTTGAGGGAGTTACAAATGGAGTCTGTAACTCTTGAGAGTTATGATGGGAGTGGGACCTTGACATTGAAATAGGTTGAGAAGAAGCACTGTGCTAGGGGTCTGACGGAAGGATGGCAAGACTGACTCTCTTTGACTGATCAGGTTAGAGTCTGCTGGGTGAGCCTTACGGGTTTTACAATTATTACAGTCATTTAGCATACGCTTTTATCCAAAGCGACTTACAATAAGTGCATTCACAGTGATGTTGCTATGTTTTCAATGTAATGGGTCCCGGGACCCACAGGTGGTCATTCAAATGGGTCCCAGAAAGATTTTATGGGTCCCCAATTACACGTCTCCCCCCCCCCTTCTATCGTTTTCTTTGATCTCCAATCTCCATATCTTCTATGTGTGTGTGACTGTGTACATTATATCCTAATGCAGTGGATCTCAATCTTTTCAGGCAGCGACCCCCCAAAATAATCATATTTGAACTGGGGACCCCCCACCCTGAGAAGCGCTTGGAATTAGGAGTTGAGGCATTTAATTTAGTTTAACTCAGTTCCACAGATACATAGTCAAAATAGCAGATCTACAAGGTCTTTTTTTTAATTTTTTATCTACAAGCTCACAACGCCTTGCTTGTAGATCGCCTCTTTCTTATATTATTTCACAATTTTGACCGTATTTATAGTATAGTTTGTTGATTAGTTTGGATGCAGTAATAGTCTTTTTTCTTTTCTTGAGGTATTAAAAATATCTTAAAAGTCCTTAAATTGTGACTTCACTGTCATCTGGGGACCCCCCCCCCCCCCAAATCATGTGGGGACCTGACCCACAGGTTGAGAACCACTGTCCTAATGTACATTCTATTTTGCTACTTGTTGTAGTCACAAACTCAGAATACAGGGTACAAACTACAATATAAAGTTCATAATAATAATATGAAAAAGATAATGTACACTTCATAGGAGCAGAGATAGATAGGAACTAAAGAACAACAACACTTTGTGGAAGGGGGAAGAGAATGTAAACGGAGCAGAGATATTTGTTTAAGAAAAGTAGATGTTTGCGGCAGTATTTATTGCTCTGGTGTTTTCTTCTTAAAAAGTGGGATGCCCTTCAAATGATTTATGCTTGTGTCGCACCGAAAATAACGATCTGAAAACGACGTGTCGCGAGCCGGTGTTTCGGCTCGCGGGTCGGTTTGGTGCGCGGCTCACTTTGCCGTGCGGCTCACTTTGCCGTGCGGCTCGCGGTTTGGTGTGCGGCTCGCGGGTCGCTTTGGTGTGCGGCTAGCGGCTCACTTTGCCGCGCGGATCGCGGCTCGGTTTGGTGCACGGCTCGCGGCTCGGTTTGGTGCGCGGCTTGCGGCTCGCTTTCGGCGCGGCTCGCGGCTCGGTTTGGTGCACGGCTGCGTGGCTCGCTTTGGAGCACGGCTGCGTGGCTAGCGGCTCGGTTTGGTGCGCGACTCGCGGCTCGCTTTGGAGCACGGCTGCGTGGCTCGCGGCTCGCTTTGGTTGTATGCGTCCCGTGGACGCTGTGATGGTTGGTTTAATGCGTCCTTTATTAAAAATGTGCGTCAGAGACGCAGGACGCAGGGCTAGCAGCATCTCTGCATTCACCATTCAACAGGTAGGGAACAAAACTACTAATCACCAGAAGTCTTAAGTGCATTTCCTGCAAAAACAAGCAACCAAGAGTATACCAAGCGCTAAGGTAAAAGTGCAATATATCAGCTACCTACTTTCTTAAACAGATGAGACAAAATAGCAAAATCAAATGATCACGAGCTAAAACAAATAAGTGTATCGACTAAACAAGATCCAATAAAACAATACAATACAATCAAGAGCTAAATTGACACGAAAATGTTTACAGTGCAGCATTCGCCAGCATAATGTCTAACTATCTACATGCTTATATAACATGGTTTTCATCCCTTTTCATATCAAGGTCCATTATTTATTCGGCATTTGAGCCACAGACCACCGTTTGATGAGATTTAGACTGTCTGACCCAAGACTTAGAACATTTTGTTATCGTGGGAAACAAAAAACAAAGTGTCCTTAATTCCATGCTGTATTGATGTTGGTACCATTAGGAGAGACAACAGGCCAACGAAACCAAATGGACCCGGTTTGGTTTCATTTTAACGCTCCCAAGAGTTAAAGATCTATAAGGGTCCATTTGGTTTCCAACTCCCCATCATTTAACTGGGGACCACCTGGAACCCCCTCAAGGACCACTTGGTGGTCCCGGACCACTGGTTGAGAAGCACTGCTATATACATATTGATTCATTTTACTGTTGATACTCAAGATATAGAACTACTATACATTACAATGTGCTATACAAACTACAGTACTTACATTTTACACTGATAGATTGCACAATATACGTAATTACTTTAGTCCAGTCAGTCCTAATGCAAGCAGCCAGGTCAGTCCATAGGTCTATTTATCCGGTTTTTATTGATAGAATGCCATGTTACTGTACATTTACCTCTATATCTACCTATTGGTGGCCTATACACCATGCACACCATCTTTATTCTGTCTTTTATATTACATTTTTATAGTTGCTGTGTTACTACTTATTCTGTACTTATAAAGGTCTGTCTGTCTGTCTGTCTGTCTGTCTGTCTGTCTGTCTGTCTATCTTTCTACCGACCTACCTACAGGGTGGAGGGCATGAAAACAACGATAAATATTCAACAACAGGAAAGGGAAAAGAACACAGTAGTATTTACAATAATTTTCCACACTCCTTTCTCTCTGACAGCTGAGAGAGAAAGGCAGCAGCTGCCATGGCTAAAAGCACCGTTATTATTCTTTGTTGCCGCCAGTGTCACACACCAAAAATAGCAGATCTACAAGTTTGCAGCTTGTCGCACGTGAGCGACAAGCCCCTAATTGGTCATACCACAACGACAGCGTCACACAAAAGTATCAAAGGTAGCAGATCCGCAAGCTTAAAACGCGGCGCGAAGCAACGTGTTTTGAGCTTGTAGATCTGCTACTTTTGAATTTGTATCCTGCAAAGGGCGTGACTATTCCACGGTGTTTGAGCTGCAAGCTATAACATTATGGCAACTTCAAAGCACTTCAATGTCCAGCATACTGGACAGAGACTGATCCCAGTACACCAGACATTGAAGGACAACAGAGCACCAGTAGCAAGGAGAGATTTCTGGTAAATGTCTGCCCTGATTAGATTCCTGAGAGATATCCAGCATGGAGGTGGTCCGATATATCAGACTACCTCCTAATACAGGGGTCTTCAACGTCTTTCAGCCCAAGGACCCCTAGCTGAGAGAGATGAAGCAGGCACCCCCCACTACATATTGTATAAAATGTTGTTGCAGATTCAACTTTTTTCATAGATTTCATAGACAGCTGGATTCATGTTAATATGTCATTTCAAATAGTTAACCTTTAAACCCTCAGTATTTAGTCAACTTGACCGTTGGCTCTGTACTTGGTCTGCTCTTTTTCCCTCTACACTGACTCTCCAAAAATTACTTGTTGTTGCAGCAAAACTGCTTAAAAGTGCTTTGAATGTAAAATAGGGTAAACAATAAACATGCCTGCCTTTGAATGAAAAACATATGCACAGACAGATACCTTGTAGGATTCAGAGTTCACCACATTAATAATAGATTAGGAATATTTAAAGAGAGAGAAAGAGAAATCTGATGATATCTGCCTATCGGCCTTCCTGTTCTCCAAAACATCAGCATCGGCCTTGACAAACCCGTATGGGACAACCTCTCATCCAATGACATGGTTAAATCTGTGTGGATCTGAAAAAAAACTAAGAATGACTCTATTCATTTAGAAAATTCACCATCATCTTTTTTTCATTGTTGGACTTGCAAACTTGTAACAACCGACCACTGTTTGTACAGTTGCCTTTCCTCTGCCTCGCAGCGGAATCAATTATCTGCGTGACGCGTCGCCCCCATCGACATGAAAGTGGGCTTCCCACGACATCAAACCTCGCCGCGGCGCCCGAATACCTGACCAGAGCTAATAACGAGTCTATTGGCCTCGGGGGGGCTCACAGAAACCATGTCCCCAAAACATTCCCAAAGGGGCCACTGTGTATGTCTGTGTACTACGGACCGGGCCTGTGTTTAGACAGGGTCTCTCACAGTCTCGGGGGATCAGGCAGCCCTGGGTCGGTGGCGAGGAAAAGAAAACATCACATGCTACGCTGCCTAAACCCCCTGCACAAACACTGAGGGGACGAGTCATCCAGTGTTGCCAGATTCTACGAGAGAAACAAAGCAACCGGGTCTATGAAAACAAGCCCAAAAGAAGCGACTACAGTAGGCCACATGAGCACTTTAAACCTTTACGCGTCGGTTATTTGAAAATAGCAGATTTACAAGCTCACAACTGCTATTAAAAAAAAAAATCTTGGGGGGAAAAAGTGAAAAGTTTGACAATATTTTGGAAACATTTTAACAACACATATCTGCTACGGTAGGGGGTCCCTGGCACAAAATGTTTTCAGATGGGGATACATGGACAATTACATATTAATTTGGGGGGTCCTTGACATGAAAATGTTTGAGAACCACTGGTTTAAAGCCCAAAGTCGCTTATAATAAGCAGACATGGCAACGCTGGACTCATGGCTCTGTTCTGGCGTTTAGAATGGTGACCATTGCCTTGAATGAGTGTCCTGTGATGCTTTGTGTCTGCCAGACCAGGACGGGCTTTCCAAACGTTCTCGCCTCGAGACCCAAAAGAGAAATGTGGCGTCTCTCTGCCCCCTGGGACCCAAACTTACAAAAGGAAAAAAAAACATTTATGAATTAAAGAGGTATTTCACTTTAGAACTGTTCTGGGGTCATTTTAATGTCTACTCAGGCGTTTGTGTGTGCACCACCCCAGACCGTTTTTAAGTTGCTTATTCAATATACAGTAGATATTTGATATTCATTTTATCTATGCTATGTCTGAACCATTTTTGAAGAAAAAAAAAAGAGATTATCTTCACAATATCAATATCAAGGTATTTGGTCCAAAGATATCATGATTTTTAATTTTATCCACATCGGCCCGACCTAGAGGCTACTTTTTTGTGTTAATGAATTTAGTTTTTTGTGTTATAGAATTCTTTTTTTTTGTGTCAGGGGATGCTTCCTTGGAATTCCTGAGCATCCTCAGACATTCCCTTGGAGGACAGTGTGAGAATGTGTGTGTGTGTGGGGGGGGGGGGTCAGTCCAGTTAAGACAGAGTGGTAGCGGTGGCTGGCGGGTGCTGGGGTCGTGAGGCGCTCGCTGCACGAGCCCACTGGCAAAAAGGCCGCAGGGAGCAGGTGCGCATGTTAATGAGGGGATGGCAGCTGCTGCCTCACCCCCCCACACACCCTCCCCTCTCTTCCTCTAGTCTCCTCCTCCCCTCCCAACCACTACCCAGTCCTACCCTCATCCTCAACCCCCAGAGAGAATGGAAAGAGCCCGGGCCATGGTGGGGGGGTATGAGTGCCCCTACAAACACACACACACACACACACACACACACACACACACACACACACACACACACAAAAAAGGGAAACACACACACACACACACTCTCACTCTAGGAGCTTCAGAAGGGGAGCGGAGAGGGAGAACGAGGGAGTGAGGGAGTGAAGGAGGGAGGGAAGGATGAGTGGGCCCATTGTTTTCTACCCCCCCCACACACACACCAATTCAGGGCCGACCACAGGCCGGGCGCCTCCAAGCAGAGGGCCGCGCGCGCATTCAGCTGGTAAGCCTCCTCTTTCCTTTCCTCTTCTCCCCTCCTTCTCTCTCTCCTTCCCCGAAAAAATATTTTTCTTGTGATCTTCCTTTATATCTGACTCATCTCTGGATTTCCGTCTTTATTTTCGTATTATCCCCCCCCCCCTTCTTTTTAAACTTCCTCTCTTCAAAGGCGACGGCTTACAACAGTCTCCCTCCACCTCTGTGTGTGTTTGTGTGCGCGTGTGTGTGTGTGTGTGTGTGTGTGTGTGTGTGTGTGTGTGTGTGTGTGTGTGTGTGTGTGTGTGTGTGTGTGTGTGTGTGTGTGTGTGTGTGTGTGTGTGTGTGTGTGTGTGTGTGTGTGTGTGTCCGTGTGTGTGTGTGTGCGTGTGTAAGTGTGTGTGCGAGCCGTCTTTCACGGTTTCCCTCCAAACCCCCCAGCCCCCTCCCTTTTTTCATAGGGTTGGCTAGTTCTGTAAAGACACCGCATTAGGATTTATAAGTCTGACGAATCCCCAAAAAACTTTCCTCAAGAGTTGCCTTTATAGCGGTCTGCCAGGACTGAGGCACTAAGTGTAAGATAATCTCAGAAAGTGGAACTTTCTGAAAACAAATCCCCAACACACACACACAGCACAGTCACACACACACACACACACACACACACACACACACACACACACACACACACACACACACACACACACACACACACACACACACACACACAGAGTGAGACAAACAAAAGCTTCTGAGAGAAAGAAAAACTAAATTGGAACTGGTTTGGTTGGGTTGGACTGGGGTTGCTGCCCAGTGGGGAGAAAAAGGGACCGGGCGAACAGAGGGGTGGCCAGTTTAGAAGGAATGTTGCTGTTTACTCTAATAGAGCTGCCCCCAGAGTCCTGTCCCTGTCCCCCCCAGACCCGCGAAACCTCAATGGACGCTCGCTGGCAGCCTCACTTTACGGCCCCCTGCAAAAAGTCACACCGGCTTTGAAACAGGCCCCCGGCCTTCCCTGCCCTCGCAAAACGCGCCTGGCGTCTCGCACCGAGACCCAAAAGGCAAACAGATGCCCCCCCCCCCACTGCTCATTTACCTCGTTGCACGTGGAGGCACTGTCCAAACACACTCGGGCTCAGGCACTGGTGCTAAGTCAACCGTAGCACACGCAAGGCAAAGAATGCTAACAGTTTGCTCTTTAACTTGGCGAGACCCCGTCAAATATGCTGTCAGCACAAAAACAGGCTTTTACAGGAAGCTCACTGTTTAAATAATACTTTACAATTTAGCACTTCCAACCTGGTGTCCCTATTTTTGGCAAGTAATGATAGGCAAAATAAAAATATTCTAAATGTTTCACAACATTTTTTTAATAATTCAATATATCAACAAGCTCACAACACATTGCAGCTTCTAGATCGGCTATTTTTCACAACAAAGTATATAATATATACTTATGGCTTGAATGGTTCAAATGGTTACAAGCAACAGCAACCAGAACAACAGCAACAACAACAACAACGAGGGATGAAACCGAGAGATGTTCGGCTTCTCTTTTATGGAGTCTTGGCGGTGTTCAAAACAAACAGCACAAAGCAGCTGCTTCAACAAGGGCTAATCTCAACAGCAGCAGGTAAACTGGCCCTGCTTGGAAAGTCAAATAATGAAGACATGAAAAGAGGGGGCGCAAATCAGAAGCTGTGCAAATATCAGGTGCTGGAGAGGTATCGTGTAACCGCAGAACAGGAGCGGAATTATCTGTGCTGCGGGTAAGGCTGATACTGTTATTATCTCCTCTATCATCCCTGGCCAGTAGCCTGCATTGTTCCCATCCCCTCACAGCTCAAAAAACCTCTCACAACTACTTTTCTCTTCGATTGCTGCCGCCGGTAGCCAGTGGCAACAGGTCTGTCTGCGCCAGTGATGGGATGCATGGCGGGGCCCCGGCCGGCAGCAGCAGATGTTGTGGTGACATCTGACCCTTGGCCAGACGTCACTCACAGGGGTTTTCCTCAGTGCTGGGGCCAATCTGCCATCTGCCACCTTTTCTGAGGTCACACAAGCACCGGGCTTTAAAAGCGCATAATATGTGGGCTACACACGTGCACTGTACACAAACAAACGGGGGCAAAAACGAAAGGGATCTTTTGGTGGCTCGACAGGCTGCGTTTTGTTTTATATTATCTCCGGATTCTCCGCTAAGAAGCTTAGGGAATTAGGTTTTAGGGTTGTTGTTTTATAGGAATTAAGTGCGCTCAAATCCATTATTGTGCCAATAAGTATACTAAATCACTGTGGGATAGTGAGAAGGCATGATTTCCATGCTCCATTTGTAGACAACTTATTAAACAACTTTCAGTGATTTGTTTATCAGTGTTGCAGTTGTTGTTGTTGTTGTTGCTGTTTTTGATAGCGAAGTGAACAATATCACTGCTTAAAACGCAACTTAATTAACCAGTAGCTTTAACTTTCACAGGTGCCTCAGCCAATTGATTTCATTATGGAATTGCTGCCAAGCTGGAGTCAAACTGTGTTTTTAGTGCAGCATGTTTTTACCTCTCTACACCCCACCCCCCTTCCTCATTTCCTGGCCGTTTGGTATCTGTGCCTGGGCTAAGTCCCCTTTAGTCTTGTCTGATCTGTTTTAAAAGCATTGCCCCAGGGAAGACTGGATTGGGGGTGCCTCTCTCCCATGCCTCCACACACCTACTATCCGCCCCCCTCCCCCCCCTCTCTCTCTCTCTCTCTCATGTTTTTCCTATGTTCGTTTATCTGCCATAGATACTCAATGTAACATAAAGAAAATCGCAATAATTTGTTGTGTCGTCCCAATTTCCTGCCGTAATCTGAAGATTCACCTATTCAGAGTCCACCTCACTCCATAGCACTTCACTCTCCCTGTACCACTTCTTCTACTTCTCTCTCCATTGATTCTAGACTGACCAAGATATGGCTACAAATGCAGGCATATCTTCGTCACTCGTTCCCATGTTTAGTTTTTTAGGTTTGTTTTTCTTGACCACAAATGTTAAAGCGGCACTATGTAACTTTTAATGAATAAAATGTAATGTTGTCCAATCTGTATGGTAGAGCCTGTTAATGCAATATAACTTATACAATTGGCGTGGTTGTAATTAGTCTCCCTGCTCATCTATTGAGACGTTTAGATCCTGTGTCTAGGTGAGACATGACCTTTGACACGATCCTGTTTCTGGTTTGACACAAGTTTTGACCTGAAGGTCAAGCAGGCCGGCTCTATTAGCTCAATGGTAAAAAAGAAAAAAAAAGTCAGCACTTGCGTACAAGCCCAGGTTCAAATCCGGGGTAGAAGAGGAAAGTTACATTAACTTAAGATCTTAAGAATGCATGTTATTTAGACAGATGCTATGTTCATTATTTACCTGGTATCCTATAGTTTCTTGAGGCTGTGCAGCACTACACTGTCTCTCTGCATTCTATGTACAGGTCAGGTATGTGATTACTTACCATGCTTATTTTATGTTGCTCTGGATAAGTAATAAGTAAATTGCAGTCTAACCCAGTAGTTCTCAAAGATGTTCACGTCAAAGACCCCCACATTGATATGTATTTGGCCACAGACCCTCATCTGAAAAGATTCAGCGCCAGGGACCCCCATAAAAGGAGATTTGTGTTGTTAAACATTTTCAAAATTATTCAAAACATTTTCAAAAAGTATAAAATTCCTATAAAGTTCCTCCTTTTGCTCGGGACCCCCTGGGTCCCCTGGGGGGTTTGAGAAACACTGGTCTCACCCTCAACAAAGAAAATGGTTGTCAACGGTCAATTATCAAGAAGTTACTCAGTAATACACTTGACTCAAGACAACCCTACTTATTCAAACAGAGTAGTGCTGCAGCCTGGAATGGACCAGACCTAAAACTGGGACCAAAACCCAAATTACCACCAAACCGCCACCGTTGCACAAATTACAGGGGGTCCACGGCACTGCCCCTGTGTCTTCTGTTCCTCCTTCCACTCATCCTGCTCTTTTTGCCTCTCTAATTGTAATCGTTGACCTGGCCAACCCACATCTGGTAGACTCCATTAGAGACACTGTTTATTTGGTCCAATTACTAAAACAACCCATGGGAAAGAGCCCGCTCCCCCGGGGTCTCTCCAGGTACTGACCACTGTGTGTGTGTGTGTGTGCGTGCGTGCGTGCGTGCGTGCGTGCATGCGTGTGTGTGT
>NC_137608.1:42829092-42856592 GCF_963280865.1 Gymnoscopelus braueri | reverse complement strand
AAATCAGTTATCTTTGTCAAACAACACCTTTGCACCGAAGCATATAAATTATGACTTATGAGTGCACTGTAGCTGAGGGAGCTGAGATTTTGGATATAACACAAATAAGTTACGGCATTCGTTACTAAGTTGCAACACCACAAGGTGTTGCAGCGTGTCTGGTCCACACTTAAAGTACCACATCTTTTTATCCTGACCTTGAGCATATCAGAGATTATGCTCAAGGTCACACAAAGTGCTGTACATCAACAGGCTGTCAAAACCCCTTTTCTTGTCCAGGACATTTGTCAACCAACTGAAGTTGATGGTATTCGACCTCTCAGCAACTTCCTTCCTCACTAACCCTCACTCGCCCAACATCTCTCATCTCTCTGGCATGGGGCTCAGCTAAGCGCCTTTCATTCCAGCAATGGCAGCGTTGGAATTTCGATGTTTTTTTTTTGGTTGCCTGCTCTGGATTGGCTCATGCCGATCGGGCGCTGCTTTCTGTTACCGCCAGTAACCGCTACAGTAGATGAGAGGCCTCCTTCAAGTCCTTTGGAGATAAACATTAGTCATTATCTCTGTGGCCTGGGCCAGATATGGAGGAGGTGGTATTCATGGTATGGCATGTGAAGTAAGTAGGCATCACTGCTGCCCTATACAGTACTGAAACATTCGATGGCACTTGCTTAACCTCCAAATAACACTTGACGGAAGATGCGTTGGCTTTTGATATACTCAAAATAGCTCATAATTGACTCGTATTAACGTAGCAGCCATTTTGCTCTCACGTCATTGGGGGGGGGGGACCCCACCAAGATGTAATGAGGCTGTGAAAAATAGCTCCCTGTTGTGTGGCAGACCTTCATTAGCAGACCTCTTAAGACAGTTACCCTGTTAACCCCTAGCCTCCCTATATTGGGCATGTCATATAGGTGAAGATCTTCGAAAGCCATCGACAATGTTTTGAGAATAGCTGATTCACAAGCTAACAACACGTCACATCGCGGCGCATTGTGAGCTTGTAGATTGGCTATTTTATTTTCATTTTATTTTTGTTTAGTGGTTCACTTTCACTAGGCCAAGTCAGTGACAGATTAAAAGATTAACCTTTAATCTAGCCTTGGCTTGGTATTCAATTAAGTACAGTAGTTAGCACTGACCTTTAACGGCAGCTACGCTTCACATGTTATTACAACAGGAAAAAGCTTCATGTGGATTTTAAGACCCACCTGGTGGTGACTAGCCTACCTATCTTTCCTCATACTGCTGACTATGCAGCTTTACAAGCATTTTAGCAACAATTGCATCGATACACACTTGCTGCAGTAGGCATCACCAGCTTGATACAAAAGTCACACATTAGAGAGGAAACCAGCAGTTCATTGCATGCACTTTAGCCTGCCCTGCTCAAAACCACGTACACTAAATCTATCAGACGCTTTGCACTTGTTGAAAAGAGGAAACCAGCAGTTTTCATTGCATGCACTTTAGCCTGCTCTGCTCAGAACCGTGTTCAGTCCTCCTCACAGCAGGTCGGAAAACTTTCCAACTGTCAAAACAAACACAAGTCGCTCTTCCAAGTAGCCGTGAAAGAAATCTCGAACCCGACCTCTGAACTCTGTCTACCGACAGGCCCCTGGTCGCAGTGACAGCTCGCACAAAGAAAAAAGTACATACAAACACACTGTGCCTTGTGCCCCCCCCCCCCCTCCCCCCCATCAAAATCCTTCATCAAAACAGTGGAGCTAGGCTCTCACTCCCATCTCCATGTTTAATTGGAGAAGTCTGAGGAGCAGGACAGTGCAGGGGCACAATGATGGCTTTGTGGTCCTCTGGAGGGGATGGAGGGGGGGGGGGGTGAATGAAGGGAGTGAACAACACAGCCAGACCAAATTAAGATGTGGCGGGGAGCCAGGATGGCCTCCTAGGCCTCAGAGGCCTTTAGTCCACTCACTGCCCTGACCAACCCAGCAGGCCCCCATTGGGCTACACCTGTCCAACTCTCCCTACGCTCCGCGGCTGCTCCGGTAAGACGACACTAGCTGGCACTTCCTGTGCCAAACCTGCAGGCAGGTAGGCTTTTGTCCTGAAGGCGGGGGTTAAAGAGGGTTCAGGGCAACAACAGAGACCTCAAGGTCTACACTACACGTCAAATAACTCCCAAGACTCTAAAACTGAAAGATTAAAAAGAGAAATGATGTCTCCCCATTTCACTTTATTTTTTTTGCTGTGTTAGATTATGAAAGCATCTTGCCTAACTGCCCTGTAATCATCTGCCCCAGAGCATGAGACTGAGAGACACAGAGGGAGAGGGGGAGAGAGAGAGAGAGCGAGAGGGAGAGCGAGAGCGAGAGGGAGAGCAAGAGAGAGAGAGAGAGAGAGAGAGAGGGAGAGAAAGCATTGAGAACCATTGAAGAAGGGACAAAATCCCAGGAGAGAGGAGGGGGGGGGGTTGGAGGACATGGTCTGAGGGTCTCTCTGGGAAGCCTCACCCAGATTAGTCACACAGAATTAATCGCAGCGGAGAACAATGGTCGCCGAGCTTCTGGCAACCCCAGCTGTCGCTCCGCGAAAGAAAAGATTAACAAGATTTAGGACTCCGCGAGCCTGCGAGACTTTGGCTGTTGAGGGGTGTGTGTGGTGGCATTAGCAGACATGAGCAGACTGAGACACGCGCGCACACGCACACACATGTGCATGTTCATGTGCGCGTGTGCGATGATGACCTCTGTCCCATCCACACATTGGCTGTAGGGCTCTGACCGTTTGCCCTCCAGGAATAAGAACGTTATTACCATGAGTGAGTTCTTGCCCTTTAGAGGCCTGGGAAATCCTGCAGGCTACATAGCAAAACAAAATCCAGTCTTCCAGTAGCTGCTTTCCCACATTGTTGAAATAAGGCTTGTTTTCTAAGAAATTTGATTTTAAACTTACTTGCACTCTTCATTACCATCCGGAGTAGCTTCACAGGTCCCCTGGTTCAAACACGATTCGGTGGGCATGGAGCATCTTCGGCCTGAGAATAATTCAAAATTTGAATGTAAATGCCAAGTTTGAATATAATTGCAACTCCATTTCCATGTCTTCTAACCATGGAATGCACCCTATGTATGTATATGCTTATCCTAGTCTACTCATGTCAGGATATCTGGAATGGTTGACCCGTTTGTACAGTATATGTATATATTTTACTCTACGCCAATCATAAATATTTGAATATATCTCAATATCAGACTGACTGAATTCTTCTTCCCTTTACTGAAAACTACAAATGGTGGTAGCTTTGGAAAAATAAAACAGAAATCACCCACTTTTTTACACCTATAAACCTGTGATGTGACAACAAAGTTGAAGTTGAGTTGTTTCTACTTCTGTAAAAGTCAATTAGTGAATAACTAAGGTTGTAACTAAGGCTTGTCTCGTTTATTGTCTGGGCATATCCTACACGATGCCTACTAATGTTTGTTCTATTCATCATCACAGTAAATGGCACAGGTATATGATCCTATTACTCATCGAATGTAGGTGTGTGTCTTGCCACCTGGAAGTGCACCTGAATGAATCCTATATAATACTCCTCGTATGGCAGTGTCGCTTGCCAAAAAAGAACAGATCTACAAGCTACAATAAGCGAGTATTCATGTTGCTGAGATAAACATGACCCAGAAAATAAGTTGTAGAGAGAGAGCTCACACTGCAAAACAGAAACATTGAATCCAAAGTTAATAGGTGCACAAATTCGTTTTTTAGAACAAATACAATTGTTAAATATAGTCACTGGACTAAGAAAACCCAAATAATTTTTAATGAGGTAGGAAGCAGATTGCGTGCCCGACAAGTTTATACCAAAACAAATGTAAAGCAACAAGTAGGATGGATGGATGGATACAGGATAGGTGGGCAGACTGGGCACTACAGGGACATCTGGACACCTCGATGTAAAATGAGCTATTTTGTCCACAATGTTAAAAAATAAAATATAAAAAAGATGTTCTTAAGTAAAGTAAAGGATACATGATTACAACATGCATAAACATTCGAAAATTAAGGTCTAATATTAAATAAATTGCTACAAATTGCTACAAAACCTATATATATTCAGTCATTTTGGGCCATACAATTAAGTCTGATAATGATGTACCGTGCATGTTCACATCATGTATTCTTTACATTACTTAAGACCATTTCTCAATCATTTTTTCTTTTTTCTTTTTACATTTTGGACAAAATAGCCAATTTTAGGTGCCCAGATGTCCCTGTAGTGCCCACCTATCCTGTATCCGATACAAGTAGCCTAACTTTCCTCATTTTATCCTTACAGAACAGTTTTTGGGGCCAAACTGCAGTATTATGACGCGTAACCTACAACTAGTATAAGCCTACTCATCTCTACGTGCATCAGAATGCATCATTCATGCATCCTTACCTCGTGTGAGAGCAATCAGCGACAACAAGAAAGTTACTTTCACAAAGAAAATATGCATTTCCTTCGACTTTAAAAAAAATGGTGCTTTTATTCCAACGTTAACCTCCTCTCAGAAAAACAAAAAACGTTTAATTCATCGTCCTTAAAAATGTAATCCATGGAGTCAGTGGCTCGCTGCGTCTGTGTGAAACTCCGTGGAGATGTTGTCACTTCAAGTCCCGAGTGTGAAATGACCTGAGGACGCAGTGCTCCTCCATTCCGCTGCTCCACCTCTAGGGGCGTTCTTCTGACAAAAACAGTGTGGGACCCGGCGCGACAATGGCAGATCTGCAAACTCACAACGCGTCGCTTCGCGACGCGTTGTGAGCTTGTAGGTCTGCCATTATTATCGCGCGCGAACACGATTGCGCGCAGGTGGAATACGTTCTCTTCTCGCACGCGCAAAATAACTTTTTCACCAACACTCTTTTTGGCGGAAGTTTGAATCATTTCCCCATGTGATTTCTTTTCTTTTATAATTGGGCAGTTGGTTAACTTATTAACAAACCTCACCCTAATGAATTTATGCTACAATAAAAAAATATTTAAATGAACTTAATAACATTATAAAAAAATATACAAAATTATAAACAAATATTATTATTAATAAGGGTAATAATAATAATAATAATAATAATAATAATAATAATAATAAAGAAATAAACCTGTGGCAAATTCCATGTACAGTTTGATGGTAGTAACAAAGCAATTCCAAACATTATTTATTTATTTATTTATTTATTTATTTATTTATTTATTTATTTATTTATTTATTTATTTATTTATTTATTTGTTTGTTTGTTTGTTTGTTTGTTTGTTTGTTTATTTATTTATTTATTTATTTATTTATTTATTTATTTATTTATTTATTTATTTATTTATTTATTTATTTATTTATTTATTTATTTATTTATTTATTTATTTATTTGTTTGTTTGTTTGTTTGTTTGTTTGTTTTCATTCAGCAAGGCACTAAAATGTTCAGTTTATTTGTTGTAGATTTTCTCAGATTTTCTCATCTAAACATATTTTGGGTCACAGTAGTAAAGAATAATAATATCAATTCACCTTCAGTCAGTGGAGGAAAAGACCATAATTCTTAACGGTATAATCTTATCCACAGAATACATCACCTTCCTACTCTGGTAAAAGTAAGGGTTTTTCGTTTTTACATTGTAGCTAAGCTGTGCTTTGGTGGCCTGAAACTTCATTATGTGTTTCTTTTCCTTTCTTTTTTTTATTCCAAACCCTTAAATAACTCCTAACTGCAGGTGTCAGATACATGTGAGAAAATAAAATTAATACCTTATTTAAAATTGATTAAACATAAGTCTCTAATTGAAATACTCATGCATGCATATAATGTAAAACAGAAGTACTTCTAATACTAATTATCTTAAATAGGCTACTACAGCTCTTGAGACTGCAAGCCTGCACTTTCCCCATGCAGGTGGTTTGATGAGTCGATGAGTCCCAGCTTGAATGGAAAGCTGCATGGGATTCTCTCTGATAAGAAAATGCTGAGCAATCAGCTCTCAGGTAAGTTCTCAATCAGTGTGCAGGATCAACAAACGTGAGCCCAGTTTCCCATCAGATGTCACCTGCCTGGTGACAGACAGATATTGTCATGCACAGGGAGTGCCTTCATTTTTTGTTTTCAAACTGTTTATATGATGTTTTGCATAGTAGTGTATATTTGTCTGTCATGAAATGTTTCTATGAATTGAGAACAAAGGACCCTAATGGAAACAAACCATAGGCTTTCTTGGGTTTAAAATCCTCTTAGCAGACCTTGTATTGAACTGTACTTTCCTGTGCTTTTTTTTGCAAACTGCTAATAAAGTATTCAATCAATCAATATGATAAGGAAAAGCCACGTATTGTCCAGCTGAGTCAAATGTCTATAATCATGTGTGTATGCAGACTCTTTCACTGGGATCTATCAAGCGTGAGTTACTTGCACACTGGTGTCACATACAGAAAATAGCCGATCTACAAGCTCACAGCGCTTGTAAATCTCCTATTGTCGGTGTTCGACACAGCTAAGTATAAATCAGGCATTACTCTGTCTAATCAACACACCTCTGCAACATGTATACCCTACATTTTCAGTGTTAATCAGAATAATAAAGAATGATTTAGTTTGCAAGCCGGTATAAATCCTGTCATTGGAATGCAGGCTGGTCAATTCAGTGTCACCTTTTAAAGCAATCTAATTTATCAATTTGTTTCTCTTATTATTTCTATTATTGATAATTATTATGATTATAGTGTTATAAGTTAACTGGCAACTGAACAGTTTATGTGATGTGGACACAGTGTATCTGTTGTTACAACAAAATGCTAACTGTTTGTTTTGTGCACCTTCAGGCCCTCATTTGTTTAATAAATCCTCAATGTGACACCTGGGGGGGGGGGGGGGACTCTGCCAAGTAGTTACAGGTGTGTAGTGAAAGCAGAGCAAACGTTTTGGCCCTGGGGGCCGATAAAAGAGGTGACGAGTTGAGAGTTAGGCCCTGCTGATGTCAAGAGGCATGAAGCCGTTGAGAACACAAAGATGAAAAGATAACCTGGCCGTGTGCTGATAAGAACACCAAAAATCACCAGGAAGCTGGATTGTGAAAGTTTCTGTAAACGCACCACCTCACTGGAAGCACGCCTAGTAACCGACGTAAACTTTTACAAATAGCAAAAATAGCAGATCTGCATTGCAATGTGCCGTGAACCTTTTTGAAAACATCTTTGACACGTTTTGACAATTTTTGACAAATGTATCCCAAATAGGGACACAATGGTTCATATGGTTAAATTTAATTGTTACTCAGCCGAGTCAGCCCACTCAGGTGGTACCAAAATACATCTGCAAAAGGGAGCTATGTGCGAACTCTTATTTGTTCTTCATAATGGTTACATAACATATCAGACAATTTACATTTCCCAAAATGTCAATGTATCCCTGCTTTTGTTAGTCTGAACGGAAGCAGAGCCCCCCCCCCCCAGCAAATTAAAACCCTAGTTTTTTACCTTCACACCCTGCAACAACTCAAAGACTAATGTGGGCTTGTACCATACCATATTTGTCAGGCACACAACAATCTGTCAGAGCTGCAGTGGGCATGCCCTGCTACACAACCAGTTATTTTGGCGAGCGACACTATTGTTCAACTAAGCAAAAATTAGGCTTCACTATTCCCTACACATAACAACATAATAAACCATGTTTGAACAGTAACAAGCAAATCATAACCACATGAACTCTAGCATCCAATTCTGGAGAGAACATTCAGTGAAAATAGCAGATCTACAAGCTTGTAGATCGGCTGTTGTTGGTGTTGTAGAGGAGGGTGTAGAGGGGAAAAAATGAGGGAGCCATGTATAAACAAAGTATAAAGGCTGGTTAATGAACAGAAAAAGCATACCACAACTGTTTTTTAAACATGTCCTGTCCACGCATATGCTGATAGAAGTTATGTAAATCACATAACTTTTCTATTGTGTTGTTGTCCAGTCTGATAAGGGGAAATGTGTTTACTGTGCGGCATTGTGAGGCTGAAAGTAAACAGGATTTGTGTTGCTTTCCTATTCATTGTGTTGACCTGGAGAGAGGGGGGCCGACCTCCCCCTAGATGTGGTATAGCAATCACAGATGGGGGGACCTGTTCCACTTTATCGGACCTGCTGCCTCAAAAAAACAGAGCCAGCTGTACCAACTACAGGGATTTCATTGGGTAGACTATAGAACAATCTGCTTGATAGTGCCGTAATCCTCGTTCTCTGACTTTTATGCGCGCTCTCTCTCTCACGGGTATTATTGTAAGGAAGAAATTATAGGCCTGCAACATCTATTCATGTCGCCTTGCATGTACCATCATGCAATTAAACAATGGACAATGCATTATCAATCTTTCACACCCATGAGAGGCCATGGACGAGGTTATTAGGCAATTTGCCGTAGCCTCTCTTGGGTAACGATGACCTTGTTTTCCTAGTGCAGGTGTGTTTGTTAGTGCTGAGTCTGTGGTGAGTTTATCTCTGGGAAGGGATCCGTTTCTGTTTGTTTTAGCCGGAGATTCAACGCAGAGTTAATTCCTCAGCACTCAGTGCGCGACTAAACATTCACGAGGACGTTCGGATTTTTCACTATGATGTTTTAACCACTTGAACCCTAACAGCCCTATTCCGGGCATCTCATAATAATAGGGCAAATATTCGGCAAAGAGATTTGCGTGGCGGGAAAATGGGGTGGGCCAAGGATAGACCCCTGGGGGTCCACTAAAGTTTAAGTTGTTAAGAACACCAATACACACTACCGTGTCCAATTGAAATTGTAGAACTTTATTTTGAAAATGGGGTGGGGGCATAGACATTAGCTGTGTTTACATCTGAATGAGCCTACTTAACATGAACCTTGGCAATAATTGTCAAGTAAGTCATTCAAAGTCATTAATTCAAAGTAAGTGATACAAAGCACTGCATATTATGCATGCAATGTTTTGTATGACTATACCAAGCAAATGATTAACTGTAGTAGTTTCCCTACCTGTTGAATGTTGAATGCACTTATTGTAAGTCGCTTTGGATAAAAGCGTCTGCTAAATGACTGTAATGTAATGTAATGTAATGTAATGTAATGTAATGTAATGTAACTGACGCACATATGTGGTGAGTCACTGTCTTGATAAGAAAGATCTAAAACAATTCATTTGTGTTTTTGTCCCAGCAGAATACAGTATGGGCTATTTTCCTGTGAGCTCACTGCTTCTTTTTTTTGTCTGAGGCAGCTGTTCAAGCCAAGAGTGCATGGTCTTCTATGAAGTAAAGGCCTATACTGTTCAGCAACAGCAGCACATGTGGAGTGTAAAGGACATGTTAGGGCATGTTTAGATAACCCACCCACCCTCATGTACTGTACGAGACCATTTTGGCATTTATCCACACGGATGCGATCATATGAAATAGAGCACCATTAATGCTTCATCACTTTTGGAAGTAAATACAAGCTCAAGCCATTCCGGACGAAATACGTACATGCCGGGTCGGATTTGCTGGGAGCATCCATGCCTCTGGTCATTCATGTTTTACCCCTGTTTCTGTTCAGACCTTTTGGGAAATGTAGACTTTTGATATGAATGTGAATTAACAATTTAATAAAAAATATATATTAACCACATTAACCCTGGCATCCGTATTTTGTCAAAATGTTTTTGACAATGTTAAAACTATTAAAAATAATGATTACAATGTCATTAATAAATTGCTTAAATAGCACATATGCAAGCTCACAACACATCACAACATGTTGTGAGCTTGTAGATCTGCTATTTTCGCTATTTGTCGTATGAAGAAGTATAGGTCAGTGGTTAAGTGCCTCTTTCACTGACTCAAGCCCGATATATACTTATTTACACAACAGTGTCATACACCGAAAATACCAGATCTACAAGCTCACAATGCGTTGCAGATGCAGAGCATAAATTAGGCATTAGATGGATCCATCATATACCCATTAACAGAAGTGTGGGCCACTATCTTCTTTATAACTCCCCACAGTGTCACCGCTGCTTGCACACAGTAACAATCACACACAAACACACACATGAAAGTGAGAGGTGAGGTGTCAATGCAAAGCTGTCGCGCTGTGTCGCTTTTGGTAATCGTCATTGGGACCCCTGGAAAACAGGCTGTCGTAAGACACTGGCCCGTCAATGAATCAGCTCCCTCTATTTGGCCCCGGGTGCAGTCTCCTGCACCCAGTCTGCTGGGTCAACCTCTCTCACTTCTGTGTCACTGGCCTGCCCTGTAGTGGTAGGGGTCTCTCTCTCTGTGTGTGTGTGTGTGTGTGTGTGTGTGTGTGTGTGTGTGTGTGTGTGTGTGTGTGTGTGTGTGTGTGTGTGTGTGTGTGTGTGTGTGTGTGTGTGTGTGTGTGTGTGTGTGTGTGTGTGTGTGTGTGTGTGTGTGTGTGTGTGTGTGTGTGTATCAACCCTGCACCCTCAACCCCCAGGCTATTCTCACACAAGACCTCAAAGGTTCCAAGTTGTTCCAAGGTGCCATCCTTGAGGACCCAAACAGAGCTCCTTCCTTTAATGACAGCCTTCAGTGTCCTCCTGTCCTGATCATTGTCCAGATAGACTTGATGGTTACTTATCTACTTACAATGACTGCTGGCTACCTCTAAACCATGTGGTTCTCAAACATTTTCATGTCAAGGACCCCAAATGTATACTGTGTATTTGTATTTGGCCACGGAACCCCATCTGAAAATATGTTGTGCCAGGCACCCCCATGAGAGAAGATTTGAGTTGTTAAAATGAATGTTTGCCTTCGCAGTCTTTAGTGGGAAGATAAAGATACATCTTCTGTTTTCCATTTTGAATGCTCATCGTGTTGTAGTGAGATCTTTGGGGGCCTTTGAGCCTAAAAATGGCATAAAAAGGGGCTTCACTGAGCGCATATGAGGTAAATATGGCCAATAGTCCTTCCCACAGCTGACCCTGGTTTGAATCTGACCCAAGGCTCTTTACTGCATGTCACCCCCCCCCCACCTTTCCTGTCTCTCTGTTCACTGTACTGTATCTATCTGAAATAAAGGATAACATGCCAAAAATCAATCTTAAAAAATAAGTGGCATAAAACAGAAGGTTTTGACCGATTCACTGGCTCCACTGACGTGAACGTCACTGAATGCGGTTATTCAGAGCTGAATTGAGATGACACTTTTATCACTTACTGGAAATGCTTTAAAAAAATCACAGGCATTTTGGATACAATCAAGTGGCTTGGCTTTTCTTGAATGGAATCATAATTTCACTGCCATCATTCATTGTTCAACTTGATGCGATCGCACCGCTCTGTCTCTCTTTATTCTGCACTTTTCAGTGGGAAGCGGGGCTTTGACTTTGAAAGTCTCGTTTCGATTTTAACCCATTCATGACCGTCAAAGTGTATCTCACATCCACTTATGAGACAATACT
This sequence comes from Gymnoscopelus braueri, assembly GCF_963280865.1. NCBI lineage: Eukaryota > Metazoa > Chordata > Actinopteri > Myctophiformes > Myctophidae > Gymnoscopelus > Gymnoscopelus braueri. The sequence goes on along the minus strand of NC_137608.1, from coordinate 42,845,172 downwards.
TCATCCCGTGAACCACAGGGACACGACTTGTACCTGAGAGAAGGCAAATAGGCCATTGTATTGCAGTCTTATTATTTCCTTAGTGGATCAAACCCAGATTTATGTATCCTGGACTTGTTGTATTGTTCTTATCAATGGCATAGGGAGCGGCCTATTCGCAGGTTATACTGTCCAGTGTGAGGAAATGTGAGCTCGGGTCCTTGGCTCCTGTTTTCCGGCTGCGGCAAGGTTAAGGGAAGGAGACTGCCGTTAATAGGTATTGTGTGTGAGCTAAAAGACCAAATGTATGTGCAGCCAGTCGCTGGAAAATGTAATGGGATAGTGGGGAGAAATAATGGGGAGAAATCCTCTGGCAAGCCCCTCATCCATCCTCTGTTTGTTATCACAATGGGACGCAAGTGTAGGATCAATCCTGGCCTGCACTACACATTTTGTATGTTAGAGATAAAGTTTGCTTTATGACTAGTAGACAAAACAAACTTGGCCTCCAGCTGCCATGACGCAGGACATATAGAGTTCATTCTGTAGGATCGGTCATATTGCTAGGACTGAATGATACTTTGTTGTATACGACAGCAATGCCAAGATCTACAGTACAAGCTCACAACATGCCACAATGATGACACATTGTGAGCTTGTAAAGCTGCTATTTTCAGTGCACAGAAGCATAAATGAGGCATTACAGTGACCCTATAACAGGACCTTGGCGTTAAATCAACCATAACTCGTCTGTGTGTGTGTGTGTGTACAGTATTTCACACTCACTGTACCACAGTAGGGCTGTGTATTATACTGCTGAAATGCCATTAAAGCTGCAATCCGTAAGTTCCATGTCCTCAAATGACAGAGAGAGATAATTGCAACTGTAACACCCAGGATTCTAACCCGTATAGGAGATCACATATCTCATCCTGATCCATGGAGGAAAACCCTCTTGGCCAGGGGAGATATTGGGGTCATGAGTTTCAGGCAGGGCTATTGGTCAACCAGCAGCTGTCCTATCTAACACCGGGATTTAAACTTCTCGATAGAAGAGTAGGGAGACCACCTCCATCCACTGCAAATGTGTCAGTTATATTGTATTAACATACTCTACCATACAGATTGGTTAAAATAACATTTTATTCATTCAAATAAGTTCAGCATTGCAGCTTTAATGTGCTCTACAATGCATCAGGTTGGATTTTGGACATGACAAGTACTGTACATACAAAAGAAAAAAGGAATGATGTTGATGACGCATGAATTTCATACCCTCTTACAGTACCGGTTGGGTCACAAAACATTAAGTATACATTTCATGCCCTGGACCGCTGGCGTAGCGGTCCAGGCACCTAGGCCCAGAGTAGCCTGACAGCGCATCGCGAGTTCGAGTCCCGATCACGACGCCCTTTGCTGCATGTTACTCCCCATCTCTCTCTCCCCATTTCCTGTCAAGAAAGGCATAAAAGCCCCAAAAAATCATCTTTAAAATGTATTAGTATGTATTTTTTTCCCTTTGATTTGAAAGTAGAGAGATTTACAGCTGCAGGACGTCCTTTCCCTGTGTTTTACTGGTGATTATCATACAATTTATATCGTCCTATTAGTATTATCGGTTGATCAAATCCCATGACCCAATAATAGGATAGGCTACTCATCAACTGATCAGTTATGTGGCTTGACACCATGTCTAGTATGACACATACTGTTTGTACAGTATACAGTAGCCTATTTCCCAAGACAAAGATTGCTGTCAACCGTTATCAACAACTGCGCTAATGCCAGTTAGGTAAAATAACCCATTCAGAACCACTAGCTCTAATCATGAAGGTAATTAGGCTAATGACCAGTTGACATGTCGCCGGCCATGAAGTAAATACACTTGGCTCTTTTATGTTGGGCGCAGCTGTTTCCCAGTATTGTGGCACCCTGGCTACGTAAGCACAATGTGTGGCTAGAGAGAGACACAGTGGGTCAGTTATACCCCTGCCCCCAGCGTAATGCAACCGTGGGAGGTCCACAAACGCTGGTTCTGTTTTTGGACACAAAAGCACAAACAGGAAGTCACTGTAAGTCAGTCACACAGGGCTACTTCCTCCTTTTGTTTACCAGGGGGGGTGAGGGGAATGCAAAATCCTCTGTGTTAAAGGGGGCTTACAGTAAGTGATTTCAAATAAAATCTGTGTTATAGCTCTATATTCCGATAATAATCATTGCTAGAGTGTTTGTTACAGTAACAGGGGTCTGTCTCCCTGTCTCTCCAGATCTTTAGTCTTCAGGAGAGAGAACTCATGCAGGATAAGCAAAGGAAATTGGAATTGATGAGACAACAAAAATGAGAACTGGGATGAAATTGAAGCTGATAAATGATTTTTCCTGATTGGAAAAAAATGGTAGCCTGACCTAAAAATATATTTTCTGTTTACTAAAGAGCTGGAATCTGGAGAGGTGCTGATGGAAGTTGATATGATATTGCAAAATTGCAATGATGCCTGCCTTCATCACCAAAGGTTTTCTGTAAGGCTGATTGCAGATTGCAGAAATACAGCATACAGAATGTAGGATCATATTGACATTGAATTATGTATTCATTTAGGGTGAAAGTGGGTAACATCTTCGGAAGCATTTGAAAATTGTGTGAAGCAACAGTCTGTCCCAAGAGACTATAACGCTTGTTAATCGCCACAGAGAGGGCTGTGGTATCTAATATTTTTTTTCTCTCTTATGCGTATCATGCCATGCCATGACAAAATGACCTTTATGTGTTCCACAGTGCACAAATTCCACCTCTGAAGTTGCATGATGACCACGACTCAGCTGTCACACGAAAAGTTGTTTTGCGTATTTGCAAAGAAGGAAGAAGACGTCTTGTGGTCGGACACGAGTGATATTAGAGACTTGTTTTTGTAGTGCTTTATAAATGATATAACTTCCCATCATTTCTCTGAGGCTGACTAAACTGAGGTGCAGCCAGGAAAAAAAGGAGGGCGGGGGGGCTGAGGTTTTGTGAGTTTGGGAAGTATGTGGCCTTTCCTTCTTAAGGAGATCCCCGGGGACAAGGTAATGCCAGTCCTCCTCAGTTCTCGGTCCATCTTTCCCTCTGTCTTTCATACTGGGTTAAGCCTGATTTATACTTGGTAGTATGACGGTGTCTGCAGCATGCTGTGAGCTTGTAGATCTGCTATTTTTGGCATGCGACACCGTCTGCACGCTGATGTAATTAAATTGACTGAACTGTTCAGTGTTCCTCAATGTTGCTTCACTTCCCACAGAGAAAATTAGGCATTTCTCTCTCTCTCTCTCTCTCTCTCACACCACCAACTCACTCTTCTCTTCTGACTCTATTTCCTCTCTCTTTCTTTCTATGCCGTCTTTAATCTCATTCATTCTACATAAAGCACCCATTCACCCTCTGTGTTAATTGAATTTAATTCAACTAAATTAACATTGTGTGTGGTTGCGTGCGTCATGTATCAGACATCCTGGGTTCATTTAATTCCCAGGTCGATTATTACTCAGAATAAATCTTTTTTTTTTGTCTTCCTTTTTATTTATTTTATCGAGACTTCCCATCAAATATATTAATAGACTTATAACAAACATCCGTCTAATAAAAGGCTGGGGATTTGAACCACAACACTTACCAAAAAGTAATGAAATTACTTCAGTCTAGTAGTTCATCTTCGGTGAGATTACCCTGATTAGCCACGACTATGGTAGTTTTGAATATCAGCCAAAACAAAGAGCCAAGAGTCGTCCAAATCAGGAAATAACTAAACAAATAGGCATTCAGCGGCACAATATTCTGCACGCTGATGTAATTAAAGTGACTGAAATGTACAGTGTTCCTCGATGCTGCTTCACTTCCCACACAGTAAAGGGCCACCACCTAACATTCCAGTTACATAGGTCACCTTTTCCCACTTGCTTCCCTTTTTGGCTTTCTTTCCCATTCATTTTGAAAGGAAAGAGGAGGCAGGCCCACCAATCTACCAAGGCATCTAAGTGTTTTTAGGGGTGCTCTGTTCAGGATTTTTTGTGCCGATCACCTATTCTTTACCTCTGGATCGGCCAGTACAGATACCGGTTCAAGAAAAGAGACGAAAAGCCCTATTTCACACTTTGTTGTCGCGTGTTGCATTAAAATAGCAGATCTACACGCTCACAATGCATCACATCGCAATGTGATGTACAGTAAACTTGTAGATCTACCATTTTCCCTACTTTCTATTACTTTTGCCTGTAACTACCTGGCCAAAATAGGGACGGCACGTCGAAAGTGGTTAACCTGAGGGTCAGCATCTATTTTGTTAGTTTCTTTCAGTGCCACTCTATGTGGTGAAAGAGGGTGAATGTGATATCTACTCTGTGGTCTGGTCCGTCTGGGCCCGATGTAGATCTGATAAGGGAGATGTGATGTGAGAGGCCAAGGATCGCTGAGCAGCTGGGACAGACTGGCTCCGGCAAACCCACCCAGGAATTGTGGGTAAATATCTGCGACCCAGTCATGGGAATGAAATAGCTACATGTGAAGTCGTCCGGGCTGGGGTTAGTGACACACAGGCTTAAATGCTGCAAGGTCACTGCTGGGACTGAGGGGGACTTTCTCTCCTTTTCTGCCTCTCTCCCACTCTCACACACACACACACACACACACACACACACACACACACACACACACACACACACACACACACACACACACACGCACGCACGCACGCACGCACGCACACCCACCCACGCACGCACGCACGCACGCACGCACGCACGCACGCACGCACGCACGCACGCACGCACGCACGCACGCACGCACGCACGCCTACTACCACTGTCTTTCTGAATTTATTTTCCGGCTCTATCGGAGTGACATAATTATTTACTGTAAAAATAACTATACATGCACAGACACACGCGCACACATACACAGTACTAAGACTCACAGAGGCACAATGTCCCAACTTTAAGCGCATTAAGTGACACCAGATCCTTCAATAATAAACCGGAGAGAGCATCAAAGTCTTAAGCAAATAGTTATTTTGCTGAAAATATTTATGTGACAGAGAGTGGGAAAAAATTATATAAAAGGGATAGTGTTTGTGTCACACACACGGTTTTTGTGTGTGTGTAGGTGTGTGTGTGTGTGTGTATGCATGCGTGTGCGTGTGTGTGGGGTGTATGTTTGTGTGCGTGAGTAATCTGGTAATTGTAGTTTGGGAGTGGGAAGGAAGGGTGGGGATTAGTAGCACTCTGTGTGTTGCAGTGTAATGTGGTGGGTATGTAAGAACAGTGGGAGATCGTGACACCCTGAGAGGAACAGGGAGACCGGCAGCTTTGTGTGATGTGAGCGGGACAATGAACCACCTGAGGGCTTCAGCCAGACACAGAGCAATGCAGATAGTTTTCCCTTGCTGAGAGAGCTGTGTCATTTACAGTTCAAGAACCAATAATCATGCCACTTCTCATACAGGTACAAGAAGCAAAATTGCAATTTTGTGTGGTCACTTATTATTACACGTCCAGAATAGGAATACATTTGGATCATACAGTATGTCAGTCAATGATTGCCTAAAACATATTCATAGATTAACTGCTAAAGGGTTCCATGCTAATCTCCTGTGTGGCATGTTTAGACAACTAAGCACATCATATGTTACACATGATGTACTGTAATCCAGTCAAAGGGAGTGCACCTCACAAATCCAAACAGGAATTTAAACAGGTGCAGGATAAAATACGTTTATTTAGTGTGCAACGTTTCGACCCGAATGGTCTTTGTCAATGATTTTTTTTTTTGGGTGAAAACAGTAGATCTAACAGGCTCACAACATGTCACATTGTGATGCTTTGTTAACTTGTAGGTTATTTTAGCTATTTATTGTATGACCAAGTAGCCTATATAGGGCTTAAGTGGTTAACACAATCACATACTGTAGGCACGTAATTGTGGGCCACTCTCAACATTAATGTACTTTGCACAAAGAAAGTGAGTGTTTTGTTTTCCTCTACTTTATCCTGTACTACATGTAAGCCTCATGCAGACCTGGAGAATCAAGGATACTGTACCTCTGACTTGTGTATTTGCCTTACTTTAGGGAATTCCCCTTTTCACAGTCAGAAAATGTGGAGGAACTTGGATAAAGTATAGACCCGGTAGCTATTAGCTCATGTCCCTAATCCTGCTTTTTAAAACAAAACAGCTATTTGAGGGCTCCCGCTCTCATGTTGTTCACAGGGTGCTCGAATATCCACCACCCTCTCTCAAAACAAAGCCAAATACAGTCGTCGACATATTTCAGACCCGTTTGTCTGTGGCTTACTGTTGTGTGATTACTCCATCCTATAGTCATGACAAGACAGTTTCACCATGGTGGGAAAGTAACCTGCGTACCTGGTGCTAAACAACTGGGTGGTGTTTAATGCCTGTGAGAAAGTAATGGATAAATACCTTTTGAATAGCAGTGTAAGCCATTCACCTGTGGTGGAAGAAGTACTCAGATTTGTCACTTACTGTAAGGCAATACCACAATGTAGAAATACTCTGTTAAAAGAAAAAGGCCTGTATTCAAATTTTTACTTGAGTAAAAGTGCAAAAAATGTACAGTACCAAAGTAAAAGTCTAAAACATTTCAACATTTGCCACTTTTTCAAAAATTGCAAATCTACCAAAACACGACGTGTTGTGATGCGATGCGTTAAGAGTCTGTCTGTCCATTCGTCCGTCCAGACGTCCGTCCAGACGTCCCTCCGCCCGTCCGTTCGTCTGTCTGTCCATCCATCGTCTGTCTGTCTGTCTGTCTGTCCATTCGTCCGTGCCTATACCTTGTGAACGTGATATCACAGGAACGCCTTGAGGGAATGTCATCATGATATTTGGTGCAAATGTCCACTTAGACTCAAGGACAAACTGAGTAGAGTAAAGTAGGTCCTCAAAGGTCAAAGGTTGAGGTCACTGTGACATAATAAAACATGTTCATTAATTTCCTTCAAAGTCTTCATTCCCTGCATACAGTATACTCTGAGTCTAGACAGACACACATGGTAAACTGGTTGACAGAGGCATACAACCACAGTGCAGTATTTCTTTGTCCTATGATGGCATCATACTGTGAAAATAGCCTTGTCACATCATAACATGCTTGTAAATTTTTTGAGCTTGTAGATTTTTGTTACTTTTGTTACTAAATGTTACTTTATGATTTAAAAAAAATATATTTTACATATAACGACATGCCCAAAATATAGGGATGGCAAGTTCACAGTGGTTAAAGGGACATTTTAAATTTAACTCCAATACATTTCCCCATGCCTTTTCATTCTAAGCATTTGAAACCTGAAAAAAGGGTTTCCTTTGAAAATAAAAATAATGTGCAAGCTCTTAAATTAAATTAGGTCATTGCTATATCGTTGCATGGTGTATAAGTTTTAATTTCATTCATGAATCAATATTTTCTTTTCTTTCTTTGACAAAAAAGAAAAGAAAAACAGCAATCCTGAATTGAACAGAATCCAATGGTTTCCCTGGAAATCAAATAAATTACAGCATGTTTTGGAAAATCTTCTGCAGTAACGTCAAGTAAACGGTGAGTCACAGTCAGTGGGCTCCATGTCAGACCACTGTACTGGTATGGTCCTTTAACGCTGCCAGCATATTCATCCTGGTCACTGTGTTAGCTCTCCTGAGAGCAACATCATCATCATCATCATCCATGGTATTATCAAAGGCAGTGGTCCATGGACCGCTAGTGGTCCATGACATAATTACAGGTGGTCCATGGGAAAATATTTAAAATAATTACTGTGGAGAGAGACAGGAAACACGGAGAGGCAGTAGGGGACAACAAGTGCAGCAAGTGACATGGTCTAGCCAGCCGGGAATCAAACCAGGGACTCGCTGTCAAGCATCTGAGCCCATGCGGTATGCACTCTAACCACCCCGGCCCTCCTATTGCTTGATAAAGCTGTGCCAATCTCTGGCATGCATGTACACGTCGCGGCTGTACGTACGTCCCTGGCTGACATCAGTTCACACACTGCTATCCAACATCCCACAATATCCCATAAGGACGGAGGTGGAAATGAGATGTCCCCAGCTCTCTTGTGCAACAGGAAATGGCCTGTTATTCCCAGAAGTGGGGGGGGGGGCGGAGAATGAGTGTCGCCACAAAATTGCGATTCACACAACACCCACTGTACACAGGAGAATCTTGAGTGCACATTTGACTCTGAGAGTGTAAAAAAAAACTTTTACGCTCCCCGAGTCAAATCAACACTCGGGATTTTAAAGCGTAGCGTTGCCTAGAGAGCAGTGTTCATTCTGGTCTTGAATCCTCGTTGACCATCATGAGAAACTATTCACCATTGAAATGTCTTTCTGCTAAGTGAACAAATAACTGCTGCCTTCCGACAACCAAATCTCCAAACTTCTCTTATCAAGATAAAGACAACAGTGAGATTCACAAATATTCTAGCCTCCCAAAGCCTTTATCGTGTGTTTGCATCAATTTCCCCCACTGTGAGTGTCGTGTGCATACAGTTCCCACAGCTTGTTTTGTGATCAGTTTTCAAAACGCTGACTCTTGTTGTATAATGGCTTGGATACGGTGCAGTGTGAGGTGGTATTTCTTGTTTTCTCGCACCAGCCTGAGCCAGAGTGCCATCTATCTCTGCGACCATCACGCCCTCGTTTCACTCACCTGACACCTGTCATCCTGTTTCATCCCAGTCAACGGTTTCTGTACCCCCTCCCCCATCCTCCATTCCTCCCCCAGAAAACAAAGTGAGAAATAAGCCTGAGGGCCACTGGCCATTGTTTACCACCCAGTCGCCTGTGCACAATCATTCATGGGATTCTTTTTCTTCTTCTTTTTTTAGCAGGAATGAAATTCCTTCAGAGCCTGGGAAGAAAAAGTCTGGATTGGTGTAATAATATCGACGTGTCTGTTTTTGGCGTGGCATTCACTCTAAAGGTGGTGGTTTCCCTGTCAGCCTGCACACGGGGCTTTGGGTTACACCCGGCTTTGAGTCTATAAGTAAAGCTACACTCCATCGGAAATATATTTGCATTTTAATACGGGCTCTGGTGTCGAATGGAGGTATCACATTGAAGTTTAGAGATGTCGTTTTGCGGTGACTTACATTTGATGGCTGCGGGGGAAAGGGAAGTGAATAGGAAAAGGGAAATCGAGAAGCCTTTTGTCAAGACAGAGGCGGCTGTGCTGATGATCCCATCACGTCAAGCAGCTGGATTCATCTTTGCATGAACTTGTTTACTCCATCAACAAACGCTGGGAGGATGATTTTGCATAACAGAAGTTTATGAAAATATATATTTATCCGTAACAGTTAACTCCAACACACCATGTACACAGTAAAATCCTCAGTTTGAATTTATCCATGTGTAGCTCTGAGTGTGTACACAATGGACCAGGTTCATTTGGTTACAACTGAACACGTGTACATAGTAAAATCCTGTGTGTACAAATGTATGCATTTGGGTGCACTAATTAACACAGTGTGCAGTTTGTTTTCTCATGAATGTGCATGGCAGTTCGAACCCCAATTTGTCCGATTTAAGTCTGAGCCTTGTAACTGGAGGCAAATGATAACGACATGACAAAGAAGGCTATTTTTGCTTCCAAAGGGCCGCGTAACATGCTCCGTGCTGTGGCCTCTTGTGATCTCTATGTTCAAAGGGACACACTGACCATCGTGCCGGTCCATTCAGAATCATCGAGCTGTGCCATAACATCCAACAGGGACCGGGCCGGGCCAGGCCAGACAGCCAACCCCCCCCCCCCCCCCCATCCCTCACAGACGATCCACTGGCCACCTGCCCCACGCGCACCCTGGCTTCTGGTGCCAGAGTGTGGTGGTACAGGGGGCCACCATTGCAGACGCATACCAGGCAAGTTCTGCCCCATTGGTTTTGCGGTGCAGTGGTCTCTCTTATTCGGGTCCCACTTCAGAACAAAGGCCCTCACTGTGCGGATGTGTGGATGAACTGTGTGCGTGAAGACAGAACACCGCGCCGTCTGGCTACGATACAGTCATCATCCTGGCCACACAGAAAAATAATGATTCTTAAATGGTTCTTTGAAAAGCTATATGGTTCCATGAAAAACCATCATTTTATTTAGTGAATGGTTCATTGTGTTCCTCATATGGTTCTAGAGAACCCTTTTTTTGTAAAGTTTACAAGCCTTTGAGGCACTTTTAACCACTTAAACCCTAGCATGTAGCATCCCAATTTTGGGAGTAATAGGCGAACATTCACCAAAAATGGCAGATCTACAAGCTCACAATGCATCGCAAAGCATTGCAGACTGGCTATTTTCAATGGAGAGATTTGGTGTTGAGGGAAAAAAGGAGTGGACCAAGACAGTCCCCTGGGAGACAGCGGTCGATAAAGTACAAGGGTTTAAGAAGTGGCTTTATATAAAATAAAATAAATGGTTCTTCAGAGAACCATATTTTGAAAGGCTCTTTCTGGAAACAAAAATGGCCCTGCTTTGGCATCACTCCAAAGAACTACTTTAGGCTGCAGTTGGCACCTTTATTTCTCTGTGTGCGGCCACACAGGCTCGCGTCCTCTCATTTCAATTACGTTCAGTTCAACTCCTAATTGTGGGGAGCGAGGGGTGGAGGGCGGAGGTCGGGACTGAGGGGTTTATTGAACAGCGGAGCAGAGGGGAGGGAGGGAGGGAGAGATGGAGTGAGGTCAGGGAGATGGTCACTCATTAGGGACTGAACGCCTGCCAATCTCCCAGCTGCCGCTGCTCAACACAGGGATTACTGAGAACAAGACTCTGAGTATCTGCATCTCTCCAACTATCTCTCTCACTCTCACTCCTCTCCTTTCCCCCCTGTATTTCACTACCCTAACATGCTACTTTGTTCCGTTCTCTATCTCTCACTGTTATATGTCAGTGGTTCTCAAACATTTTCATGTCAAGAACCCCCCAAATTGATACTGTATGTAGATTTGGCTACGGACGTGCATCTGAATAGATTCTGTGCTAGGGACCCCCATAAGAGAGGATTTGTGTTCTAATTTTATTCGAAAAATAGCAAAGCTACAAGCTCACAACTGAGCTTGTATCTGCTATTTTCAAACAACCGACAAATGGTTAAACGGATTTGCATGCTATATTAACTAATTTAGCTGGGGACCCCCTGGCACCCCCTCAAGGACGCCTGGGGGTCCCCGGACCCCACTTACCACTGCTGTATGTCATCAGCTGATCTGCCACCTATGATCTACCTGTTTCCTCCAATCGCATTTCTTCTCCTTGCAGGCCTCCTGTTGTGCTTCACATTCATTTTTACCTGTGAAACACACAGTCCCAATAGGCATGTTATATAATAGGCAAACATTCTGCCAGAATAGGTGAACATTCGGCAAAAATAGCAGATCTACAGTACGGCAAAGAGATTTGGTGCAGCGGGGGGGAAATAATCTGACCTAGTATAGAGCCCTGGTGGGCCCAGGTCAATGAACTATATAGGCTTTAAGTTGCCCTTCTCTATTCACCTGTTTCTTGGCTGTGTGTTTTCCACTTCCTGTCGGATTTCATTGGATATCATTAGTCATCTGACCGGTTTCATTGGATTTCATTGGATCAGACAGGAAGTGGAACACAGTGAAAAGCCTAGGAAACAGGTGGATAGACGAATCCACAGACGCGCTGCCTGTAGCTGCCTGTAGGCGGCCATTGCTGCGGTGTCGCGTCCGCGGAGCTTTGACACCGCAGCAATGGCTGCGCCCAGGGCAGCGCTCCGTGGATTCGTGTATATGCCGTGTGGGTAGAGACGGGACGAAGGGGGGTTAGCATGGGTCCAGCTTAGCACTGAGATCAACACGCTCTTCCCCTGCGTGCGCCGATGTTAGCGTTAGAGCCATCTGGACTATCACACCAATTACATGTCACTTGTAGCCCCGCAGCGCTAAAGGGCCACTCCATCACTCTCATTCTCCAGTGGTGAGTTCCGGGCAGCAGGGTGTTAGGATTTCAGAGTATTAAAGGACACTTTGACAAGAGACACAGCTGTGGTGGGAGCAAAACCAGTGACTTCAGCATTATGGGATTCTCCTCTAGCCGCCTGGCTATCACCAGCGTCCTTAGGCTGCTTGGAAGAGGCGGTAATGGGGAATGATGTTCAGACTGAGAGCCCTTAACCCAGTGGTTCTCAAAGAGGTCCGGGGACCCCCAGGGGCCCTTGAAGGGGTTCCAGGAGGTCCCCAGCAAAATGAGCTAATATAGCATCAGAAAAATCTGTTTTACACATTTTTAAGCTCACAATGCTTTGCATCGTGACCCGTTGCAAGCTTGTAAATCAATTATTTTTGGAAAATCTTAAAAGATTTTGAAACATTTTTAACACATCTTCTCTTATGTGGGTCCCATAGCACAACGTATTTTCAGGTGCGGGTCTGCGGTCAAATACAAATCAATTTGTGGGGTCCTTTGAGAACCACACTGCCTTAACCACTTGAAACCGCAGGAAAGTACCAGACTTTAATGTGGTGTCTGATATGCCGTGTGAGTCCCATGAGGGCAGGCCCTGACAGATGGAGAGAGACTGTTGGAGAGGGAGGATTTAAAACCAGTAATTACTACTACTATCAGTATTATTATTGGTTGATAGAATATTATATTAGAATATTTTTCCTACATGAAAGGAAATATTGCACATATTCACGCGTGCACATACAAAAAGAAAGTATGCATGTAAAACAAAACATAAACTAGAAAAAGTGCTCCTCGGAGCACAGGTCTCCACCAGGTCAGGTACGTTATTGTGGCCTCCTGGTGGCGCTATAATAGGCCAATGTGAAAAGGGTGCCATTTATTCTTAGGTCTTTCACGGCAATCAGACACTGCATTCATGATTTTCATGATTTTGTTCCAAAAATGTGTTTTGCTAAATTAGACCTGCTGGTGGCGCTATAACAGGCCAATGTGAAAAGGGTGGCATTTCTTCCTCGGCCTAGTGGGAATGTGCGTGTGAAAATTCACGGAAATCGCAAGCTGCGTGCATAGTTTGAGGCTTTTTGTTCAAAACGGACCAATCCTGCAAACTTTGGAAGCCAACCATAGGCAATGAGGATGGAATATGGGAAATCGGACAGATTTGTGTTGATCACATGACTATAGAGATACTGTGAACCGATTTGCATGACGTTTGGATAAAATCTGTAGGAGTAATGTAAAAAAAAAGGGTTTTGCACAAATCGGCCTCCTGGTGGCGCTATAACAGGCCCATGTGAAAATTGGGGTAGAGGTTCTGAATTGGCATCCAGGGAGTGTGTGTGCACAGTTTCGGAGCGACCGGGCCAACGGTGCCAGAGATTAGCTGCTAACACACAGACAGGACACACGGACGGACGGACGGACGGACGCACGGACGCACGGACAGGGGCGAAAACATACTCTCTCGCCATGCCTTTCGGCCTGGCGGAGACAACAACAAACTTTTCACAGAACTGCAATAAATGCACACGTATAACAATACAGGACACACGCTCACATGTAAAGCCTGATTAATACTTTGCAATGAGCTTGGAGATCTGCTATTCTTGGCGAGCAACGCCATCGTGTGAAGGCGCATAAAATTAAGCATAACAGAGATGGTTTAAAAACTGTTAAAAGATGTGGGAGAGAGCTTTCACGTCGGAAGTACGGATCCTGAACATTAGGATTCTTATTTATACTGAATCCCTAAGAGGATATACTATAATAATTGATCTGGTACCAAAATAAGGATCACAGGAACAAGGGGAATCCCGTACAAAGGACCAAATGTTTGCACAATATGGTGCACAGAGCGACTTTGATCCTTGCATCTCTTGCTTATGTTGAAAACTTAATTCTCATGTGGGAAACTTTCATTCTCACCCTATTCCATGAGCTGTGAGTAATCCTGTCCTTGAATGGTTTGTGTGTGTGTGTGTGTGCGTGTGTGTGTGTGCGTGCGTGCGTGCGTGCGTGCGTGCGTGCGTGCGTGCGTGCCTGTGTGCATGCGTGCGTGCGTGCGTGCGTGCGTGCGTGCGTGCGTGCGTGCGTGCGTGCCTGTGTGTGTGTGCGTGCGTGCATGCATACATGCATGCGTGCCTGTGTGTGTGCCTGTGTGTGTGTGCGTGCGTGCATGCATACATGCATGTGTGCCTGTGTGTGTGCCTGTGTGCCTGTGTGCGTACGTGCGTGTTGACTGTTTATTTTTGCTGGGCCAACGCTGTGTATGTTTGGGAGACCTGAATGCACATTGTTCTTGTGATAAGGTGTAATTGATTCGATTCTGTATATGGGAGTAAGAATCTGAGGAAAGAATAAAGCCTTCCCTCTATTGACTTGAGCCTTGTCGAGAGGAAGTGAAACTTTTATTTTATTGTAAGAAGCTGGACAACAACAGACAAAACAAAATACAATTTTGCCTGTTATGAAGTTATGAAATTCCTGAAGTAAGCACCTTGGCCTACATTAGCATACACTTCTAGTATTGCATATAGCCAGTCAGTCACAAACATTCACATTTTTAGGGCTCGATTTGCTGGAGTGTCCATGCCTCTGCTTTTGATATCTCCCCCCTGGTCATGATTTATTTTTATCACTGGTGGGAATACAATGCTGTATCCCTACTTCAGGTCAGACTGAATTAAATACATACATTTCCATTTGGGAAATAGATGTCGAGTGCTTGATAGTATCCCAATTTAGCAATATGAAAAAATACAGTTTATTTTCTTTTTTTTTAAATAATGCAATAGCAGATGTACAAGGTCATAATTTGTTGAATCACGGCGCATTGTGATCTTGTAGATTGGCAGTTATCACTATTTGTGAAGGCTTAAATGGTTAAGAAACACCCCCCTGCTCACCACACTACTCATTATGACTTATAAATTAGCAGTTCCTTGACATCTATTTGAGTGTCAGATCTTTCAAAAGTCTCGGCTCAATATCTCTTTCAAGTCCTCATGTGTCCCACAAGTGAGGGACAGAATGCCATGCATGGCTGGTATGTGACACATGACAGGGACGGACGTGGGACCACATGTCACCAGCTATGCTGGTTGGCAACATTCCCTGTCTGGTTCCTCATCACTGGTTGATTCCATATCATCACAGTAGACTGCAACATTATCCATGTAAACCAATGTTCAACTCCAAACTGTGGCACTTTGGCTTCTGTAGCTCTGTCACTGTCACACCTTTGTCCTTGTCGAGTACAATGTGCAATTTTGAAACAGGTGATAGCCGTTTGCGGCTTGCCAACTCGGATGGTGCGATTGTCGACCCTCAGCTGCTGGGTGCGGGCACTCGCTCGCCTGGTAGCTCGCTCAGGCAAGCCTCACGAGTCTCAATCTACTGTGCGTTCACACACTATAGCGCCAACAAATCTGCAAAATAACTAAGCACCAAATAGACTGGTAAGGGTCCATTTGGTTCCTATCAGTTCTTTAACTGGGGAGTGGAACCCCCTCAAGGACCCTAGGGGGATGGGACCCCACGAAGCAAGAATAATGAGGAGAGAGAAGGCGAGGGGAAACGGTGAAATAAAAACATGATTGTTTGATGTTTGCCTGTCATGCCTGTCACACAGCAACACGTTTTGGGCATCGCTTTGTAGCTTTGCTGGTTTCAATTGAAAATACAAAAATAATGTTACAAGTTGTTGCGTGGCCCTTTGTTGCTGCTAGTGTGAATGCGGCATCAAGGCCTTGCTATCAGTGCCGCAGCATGCCTGCCTTGTTGTCAAGTGATGTAAAAATCACAACAATGTGGTTTGCATAATTTGATAAAAGCAAGGCTGTAGGGAGATTTATTCTGTGGCGTCATTCTAAAACAGTGGTTCCCAAACAATGGGTCGGGACCCATTTTTGGATCTCTCAACCATATTTATGGGTTGCGAGTAAATTTCCGGTTTTTATGTTTAAAAAAAAAGAAAATATATATATTTTTTAACTTTTTCAGAAATTAAAAGAATCTAATAATTTTCAAAATGATTACAGAAAAAAAAATCTAAAACACATTCATTAAGAAAAAAAAATAACTATTTCGGAAATAGGGCTTAAATTAGTATTCATTCACATTACAATGA
>NC_137608.1:42816592-42824092 GCF_963280865.1 Gymnoscopelus braueri | reverse complement strand
AGGGGTTAGGGTTGGAGTTATGCCTGAAGCTCACAGATCGGCTAATTTCGGCTTCAGGGTCAGGGTTAAAAATGGCACACAATAAAGGCATTCATGAAATCATCACCGTCCTAAAAGTATTGATGTCCTCACAAGTACAGTGATACAAACGTGTGTGTGTGTGTGTGTGTCGGGGGGGGGGGTGCGGCTTGGTTGGGTGAGCAAGGCCAGGGGGCTTGATGCTCGTCAGGAGGCCTCTTCTTCCCAAGCTCCCTGATGACCTGTAAATAAACATGTTTCAAGTCCATGGCTGATAAGTGCCAGGCTGGTCTAGTCTGTCTGCATGGGCTTATGGGAATGACCAAAAACAGAGAGAGACTGAGGAGGTGATGGGAGCATAACAAATTAAGCGACGACTTCCTGGATGGGTGGAAAACAACCGGCGGGCTATTCCGGGTGATAGCATCAGGAATAGCACAACAGGAAATGACCTCAGAACCTCCCTAAATAATTCCAGACAACGCAAAGTCTCTACTGTAAAAAAAAGGTGGGCAGCCGGAGACATCCTCAATTCTAGGATATGGATGTGTCCTACTAATGAAGTGTTCTTCCTTACCACTAGAAGTAGGTAATAGTGCCAATAATAGGATAATATTGTAGTCAGCCCATCTTCTCTAGACGTTTACCACGTAATTATCGAAAAGAACTGAGTAATTATTATGCACCTCCAGTGATTATGGTGGTGAATGTGGGTGACTACTGACTTATTTAATCTGGATGTTCAGGCCGCCTTCACCACGTCTAGCGCTGATCAGAGCACTATGTTCACGCAAAGTTTGGCCAATAAAATCTGGATGTCATGTTTGTGACATTTGTTGGCCAATCAATTTAAAACTTTGAAGACAATTTAACACAAATCCCACTTGTAAAAAATCTTTTCAGATTGGGGTCCACGGACACATACATATCAATTTGGGGGTCCCTCACATGAAAATGTTTGAGAACCACTTTGCTTTACCTGTTGTGTAACAGGGCACATCAGGGAGCCATTTGTAGACAATTCTCTGTCCAGGTTTTAATGCATGCATTGTGTCATCCCACCAGAAAGCATCCTCCTCTCCAGAGTTTGTGCAGAGCGAGCTCTTCTTCCCTATGAGTCCTTGGGGAAAGCCCCATCCATCCCTGCACCTGTTGCACCTTGCAAAGAGGACATCCTCTTTGCAACCTCCAACCCCCAACCTTCGACAAAAAACAATGCAGGAAAAAAAAAACGATTCTTCCCCTGAAATACAACACATCGGATATATGTCAGTGAGTCGCAGGGTAAAATACAGATTTCAGACCCTAGTGTCCCCGCGGAGGGCCCACCTGATACCATTGTGGTCGGGTTGGTTGACGCCCCTGCTCCTGTGAAGAGCCGGATCTCCAAGCACTGCTGGAGGACGAGATGGGCCAGACAAAAGGCTGGTTTCTCCTCTGCGGTGCAGTGCTCTCGTTGTCTACCCACAGGGCAGGACTTCCCTGTCACTGACACTGCTAACACAGAGCAGATAGAGAGATATCAGCGGCGTCTTAGAACTGGGAGGTGATCCATTGTTGTCAAATTTTATCCTTCCTGTTTGGGGTCTTTTATTTCAAGACTCTTGGTGTTTTGTGAAAAGAGCTAAGGCCGAAAAGTGATTCTCTTCTTTGAAGCCAGTGGCGGACAAAGTACTCAACCCCAGCACTTGAGGCAAAGTATAGATAGGCCCGCTCCTGTCTCCTGGTCAAATATCACTCAACTAGTGAAGATTGCTCAATATGAGTTAAAGTACTGGAGTACTTGCTTAAAAAATATATATATATATATTCAAACGTAAAAATTACACAGTACATTTTCTTTTTTTTTTTAATATCAATGAAAATAGTAGATCTACAAGCTCTATTCTTGCATTGCAATGCCTTGCGAGATTTGCTATTTTGCTTTGATTTGAAATAGGGCTTAAGTGGTTAATTCATAATGCATGTTTTCCCTTCCTAGAAAGGCAGTGGAGAAAGTACAATATTTGTCTTTGAAATGTAGTGAAATGCAAAATGTTTCCAAAAATACAAAGTAAAGTACAGAGATATGAAAAAACTAAACGAAAACAACAACAATTAAAGTACAGTACTCAGGTAAATGTACTTAGTTACTGTCCACCACTGAAAAAGCCATGTGATTCCAATTCTTTGTAGCCAGCCTGAAAATCAGTACTAGAGATACACAGTGTGGAAGGCAGTATTATACCACCACTGCCCCCTTCTGGTTACATGTCAGACTCAAGCTTATATATCCAGGGATTGGGCCTTGAATTGGCATGGGGAAGGCCAAGCTTTTCTGCTTTGTATCCTTGCTTCGGGTTAGTAGCTTTAACACCTGCCCTTGAAATGTCCATTTCTACAGTCGCTGTCTCCATGCTTTCAGCACGCAGTAGTAATAATGCAATTATAACAATGTCAAGACACGGTTCCACACGTGGGGAGGGAAAGATTCTTTCCAGTCTTGCGTCTAAGTGAAACTGGCAGGCGGGTGTGTTTTGCATCCTGAACAGTGACGTTTATGCCCAAACTGCAGCTGTGTCAACAAACAAGTTCTAGGCTGGAAAACGCCTCGCGTACTGATAATTATCTGCCAATTCACACAGAGAGAGAGAGAGAGAGGGAGAGAGAGAGAGAGAGAGAGAGAGAGAGAGAGAGAGAGAGAGAGAGAGAGAGAGAGAGAGAGATAAGGAAGAAGACAGTACTTTTGTAATGTTTATTGATACATTTAATTACATTTCAAAATTGCCAATCTACAAGTTCATGCGACGCGTTTGGTTAGTTAGATTATTAAAGTTGCCCTGCTAAAACTAAGTGGCAGTACTCCACTACCATCATGTCGTTGAAATTATGTGCATAAGTGACTTATCAACTTCATTCAGGTCCAACATCAAAGCATGGCCACACTGTACAAATTACAAACCACCCAATACAACCATGGTCAGGTTTTACCTTCATAAACTCTGCTATATGCTTCAGTGATCAAGAAGTAGTAGTAGAGCTTTTAATTAAATGACTCTGCAAAAGAAAACAATCAACAACTCCCCTTTAAGTCACCATATGGATCTGATCTGTGTAGGCCTTATTAAAGGACCTGTGTCTTGGAGTAGCAGTCAAGGGTCATGGAGGGTCCCCAGGGACCCATTAGTGTCTTCAGTCCCACGGCTGACCAGAGGTCTATATAGCAGCGGTTCCTTGAAGGGGTCCCCAGCAACAGTTAATATAGAATCACAATCAGTTTAACCACTTGAACCCTATTTAATGATTTGGCTATTGTCGAGACCAAGCTTGAGTGATCTGCTATTTTCACTGTTTTTGGATAATGTATTTTTTTTACATTTCTTTAAATAAAAAAACAATAAAAAAACGTGCTTGTAGATAGACGCATGTCCATAAGGTAGCCTACTAATCGTGATGAAAGGTGAGGACGCGACACGCGCATCTCAATTCGTGGGTCAGTAACTTTATGGCCATGACGTTTATATGACTCTTTCACCTTCATCACGTGAACTAATCTTTTCAGCTCCTGCTTTGTCACATTTACCTTCTCAAGCAGCTTAATACCTAAAGTGGCAAAGGTCAAAGGGTCACTCAATAATGTCAAGTATCCTGGATAGTCATAAAGGCTTCCCTGGGCTTCATTCCTATAAGGTAGGGCAACAGATAAGGGACATGCTATTTTCATACTATACGTCATGCTATTTTCATACTATAGTCCATGTCTAGTCTATATAACGAAGTGTATTTTGTAGCCGCTCCTATAAGTGGGGTTGGGAATTCGTCTTTCCCTGTACTGTGATTGGCTGACTCTATTCACACCCTTTTCGCCGTACCGTGATTGGCTGACTCTATTCAGACCCTTTGCTTTGATTGGCTAGCGAGACGCATGATGAAATAATAACCTATGAATAGCACCACGCACTTCAAAAAATCATTTTTTTTAAGTGAGCTTCCATCACTGTGATGACCACTGTTTCTAAATAACACCGCTCACTTCACACTGGGTGTGATTTTTATTTATTTATTTAATTTTTTATTTTTTATTCTGTAAAGTCCCTTATACAAATGAAGCCTCTCTACTGCTAAATATGTCATTAAATGTTTACTGATGATATAAGTATCCTACTTTGTTTATACAGAGCTGGGTGAGTTATAATAAGTGTTATTTACTGGATGATTTATGAATGGTGGAGGCTGGTGGATACAGCTGTTTCAAACACATTCATTCCAAAATGTATATAACATATTGTCTATTTTTTTTCCACGTTACGAATTTCCAGTGTTTAAAATGATCTGTTGCCCTGTCTTTAACAAAGGACTGGTTAGGTGAACAGAGATAAGTCCAGAGCTGAATGATAGGCGCGCATCTCAATGGAGCTTCCCCCTCCGGAAATAATGAATAGTTCAGCAGATAAAGTAGCCTGTCCAACAGTAGGTACCAGCAGAACCCCCAGAGGAAGCAGGTTTATCCACAATGCTTCATCATTATGAAACGGCAAAGAAAGAGGGAGCTAAAGCCAAGCCTTTAGCTAGGCTTTAGTTAACACAACCCTAACACAACTCTACTCCCATGGGATGCCAATGCGATAAACATCCCTAGACAACTGGAATAATGTTTTCAGACATATAAAATAAATTGAAGTATTTGGAAAATAAAAGAAGACGTAGTTGTAAATAATTACCCGAATGCCCCCTCGAAAGTGAAACTCGAATGGACCAATTTAAAAAAAAATCCCACCTACCCCAAAAAAACTAAAAACCAACAACCGACATTTCTCATATAAAATATATGAGAAATGTCTGGCAGAAGACTTGTATCTCTGGCAGAAGACTTGTATCTCCATATTTCAACCATCTTTTATTTGCGAAACTAGCTACAAGGCGATCTACAAGCTCACAACGGAAGCAATCTGTGTGTGTGTGTGTGTGTGTGTGTGTGTGTGTGTGTGTGTGTGTGTGTGTGTGTGTGTGTGTGTGTGTGCGTGTGTGTGTGTGCGTGCATGTGCGTGTGCGTGTGCGTGCGCGTGCGCGTGCGCGTGCGCGTGCGTGCGCGTGTGTGTGTGTGTGTGTGTGTGTGTGATTAATTCGCCCAAATTATTATTATTGTTTTTTTCAAACTGTTGTTTGTGTCATGAATTAATTCACACAGAACATGAATATTACACAACGCTAAAGCACCATCCCCCCTTTTCCCGGAAATGTATGCCTCTGAGATTAGACTGGAAATACTCAAGTGAAGTAATTGTACCTCAAAATTTTACTGAAGTAAAATCCTTGAGTAAATGTGCTTAGCTGCTTTCTACCACTGCTGAGAACCACACCAGACCTATCAGTCCATTATGTCGGCAAGGTCAGAAAGGCCAGAGGTCAATGGTTGATCCCATGGGGGCGAAATGGAGACACACAATAGAGCCTGCTCTATCCCATTACTCCAACATGCACTCTATATTCAACGCTTCCTGGCCATGATATCGTGTTGTGTACCGACTGAATTCCAGCGTTTGTTTCTTTCCCAAAGCTTCCAGCCACACAGGGAGGAGGGAAAGGCAAACACACGCAGGGGGAAGCGCACGGCTGTGCCTCACATATTCCACCTGTGGTGGCCATTATCACCACCAGTGGCGTGGAACAGGGAGAGAAGGCACGCAGAGCAACTGTAACAGCTGTGGTGGAAATTACCAAAGTGCATTTACTCAAGTACTGTACTTAAGTATTCTACACCATATTGAGGTACTGTGGTACATTTACTTGCTCCATGCTTTGATACTTTAAGCTTCTTCTACATCTCAGAGGTAAATATAGGCTACCTTTTGCTCAACTGCAATTATTTGACAGCTTTGGTTGCTAGTTACTTTGTAGATTATTATTACAAAACATACTTATTTTATACTTATAAAATAGTAGATCTACAAGCTCATAATGTGCCACGTCTCGACGTGTTGTGCGCTTGTAGTTCTGAAATTCTTGACAAAAGTTTGAACCAATGTGAAATGTCTTTACTTTGGTAGGCTACTGTAATTATATTTTGATGCCAGTACTTTTGTACTTTTACTCAAGTCATTTTTGAACACAGGCCTTTTACATGTAACAGACTTTTTTCTATATTGTGATTGGTACTTTTACTTACGTAATAAATCTGAGTAGCTTACTCCATCACGTATGTTTCTTTCCCAAAGCTTCCAACCACACAGGGAGGAGGGAATGGCAAACACACGCGGAGGGAAATGCACAGCTGTGAGGCAGACATTGCACCTGCAGCGGCCATTATCACCACCAGTGGCGTCTAACAGTGGGGGATAGAGTTCAGGAAGGCACGCAGAGCAACTGTAACAGTTTGCGGGTGGAGTGTGGCTTTGGGTCAATATTAACCCTTTAACAGTCTGCTCAACCAATTGGTAGAGCACATTTTAAGTCACTACTTAGTGAAGTGAAAATCAATTAATCCACTCCTGAAAGGTGGGATTTTTTTGGTTGAAATTTCAGAGGTAAGATTTTTTTTTTGTCATATTATCATCTCAGAGGTGTTACTGAACCTGATTATGTATCTTGATACATTAAAAAAAAATCTAATAATGGTCTAATAATTTTCTGAAAACATGCTCTACCAAACGGGTTGTTTGTCACTTTATGGTAAGTAGTGAAGCTAAACTAAAGTAATTAAAATGTACTATTTGCTATGGATAAATAGGGCTTTTGCTAATTCAGTGTTGTTAATATAATACATATAATGTTATTTCATTATATTTATGTATTAGTATGATTTTATTCCTATCTAAAAAAACATGCTCAACCAAATGGTTGAATTGTCATTTAATGGTAAAGGTTAGTGGTGCTGAAATAAAAAATGGACTATTTTGATGATCTGTGTGATGAAGAAGATGACCAAACAGATGATGCTGATCAACTCTCACAAGCAGAAGAGACTGGGAACATAATGGGAGACATATTTCTCAGTGAATGCATATAAATCAATGTATATGCATGAAACTTTTACCATTACCATAAAGTGACATCTCAACCGTTTGGTAGAGGCCTATATTTGGAAAACTGTTGGGTCTGTTAAAGAAATTATAATTGATAGTTGTTACTATTGCCCCAAATAAATAAAAAATGCAAAGAAATAATTTTTCCAATGCTTTTTTCTTGGGGTGACCTTTAAAGGGTTAAATCAGTCTGAGTAGAGAAGAAGAAGATTGGACTTGGATCAAATCCAAGCAAACAAGCAAATAGATTATTAAATATTCTTCATACTGTGATGATACCTCTCAAGGCAGAGTAATGGGGGGGGGGTGCAATCATTTAATGCAGAACTGCAAACTTTTAAAACTAGGATATTGAGGAAGAATTGACCTTCACTTTTGTTTGCCTTCATCTGACCTTCACTTTTGCCTTATGTTGTTCTCCTTATGCCTCATGATATGATCTGACATTTTGCATATTATAAGAGCCAAGATGCCTTTACTT